>NC_059335.1:43237500-43547500 GCF_018350155.1 Leopardus geoffroyi | reverse complement strand
TGGGTTTCAAAGCAACTTTATAGAACATAACTATTGCAAATAACAAGAATTTCATATGCTCCTTCAAAATAGAGCTCTACGGTAGGTACTACCATTATTAGCTTTCAAAGATGACTGCCACATGAAAGAGATTCAACGTACCAGATGAGAGAATACGCCTACCTTGTGCATTTATTTTAAGAAATAAATGAGATCTTTAATACACGTCAAGCACTTCCACAAATGGAACCAGTTATTATCACCCCAGCACTAAACAGATTAGAAGGTTAAAAATGTAGGATAGAGGTGGTGACACGTTGGGAGCGGTAATTGAAAAGAATTCCCACAGTACAGGCTCATGACTGGCAGTAGGAAGACTGGGAGAAGAACCACAAAAACTCAGTGTGTTTATACTATAGCTTTATTATAACAGCAAAATACTGGAAACCCCTGTTAAAGCACAGATGAAATCAATTCTGATATAGTTATCTGTAGGTACTAACATGGGAAAATGTCCTAGCAAAAAAGTAAGAGGCAAAATATGCACAGCCTGATCCTAAGAAAGGGTGTAGATATAAACATGTTCTATTTTTATATACACGCTTTACTAAATGTATAAAAAATATACATTATTCCTCTCTGTGATTACTTCTTCGAATAGGAGATTATGGGGGATTTTCATTTTCTAGGTTATACAGGTCTATAATAATAAATTTTTCATAACAAAAAAACTATAAATCTAAAACAATTAAAGACAAAATTCAGTCATAACTTCTGGCAAACTGATATTAAGGTTTCACAAACGTGCGTAGATTTCGAAAACCTCAAACAATACCACAATTCTAATCAAAACAGAATCAGCCTCATCAATAAAGCAACAGCAAAACCACAATTTAGCACAACCACTTCTATCTGCAAAGTACTTATATGTACCTTATCTTATTTGATTCTCACTCCAACCCTATGATTTAAGTAAAGCAGGGATTTTGATTTCAATTTTACAGCTGAAGAAATGGAGGCAGAGAGGTCATATGACTTGCCCAAAGTCACACAGCTATCGGGCGGCAGAGCCAGGAACAATGCTGAAGCCATCCCAAGCCCAAGGCTTTTCTATGTCAATTTCTATGCCAGCAAGCCTGTGATGGAAGGCTATCTCAGCCTGTTCCACATCTGGCTCTTTGTCACAGTCTCTGGAGAGTAGTGACTCTTTTCAAGGGAGCACATGATCCACAAAATTACACAGCCAGACAAGGAGCACACTGGAAGGACACCGTCACCGCAAGCAAGGGCAGTGGTAGTGCTACATGGCCCTGACCAGGCACATGCACAATCCTGGGACCAGAACTGCACTCACCATTAACAACTCTCTTGCACTGAAGCATCTTGAGGTCAATCAGCTCCTGCAGAGGAATCAGAGGGCATTTGTCAGTGCTGGTCATGTAGGTAATGGGTACAGGGGGAGGGACCTTCATCACAAACTTAATGGGGGTCACTTGGCCTGTCACCCTACTACTAACAACAAATTATGGCTTTGGGGAAATGTAGTGCTGACCTCCTCACCTAAACATGGCAAGCAGGAGCCTGAGTGAGCTACCCTCAATCAGCTGCTCTTCCCAGGGCCCTTGGAGATGCTGGGGGCCTAGAAAGGGTGAGCCACTCAGGGAGCCAAAGACAAGACAACGGCCCAGATTATGGACACCTAGACACTCTCCTCACCTACTAATCTCAGCTCCAATCAATCCCCTCAAAGAACCTCGCACCTCATCCTTATACAAACAGCAGACAATGAAGGGCTCCCAGGAAATATCCAAATGACAGAAGCGGGACCAGTGAATAAAAGCAGAGGGAGAAGATTTGAGTCTAAAACTCCTGTCCAACATGGGTCATACTGTGTGGAAACAAAAGGGGTGAGCTCTTTAGCTCTGGACATATTCAAACAGACTCAGGAAAGAAAGGACAAAGAGGTTTCTTTTTTTTTTTTTTTTTTTTAACGTTTATTTATTTTTGAGACAGAGAGAGACAGAGCATGAACAGGGGAGGGCAGAGAGAGAGGGAGACACAGAATCCGAAACAGGCTCCAGGCTCTGAACTGTCAGCACAGAGCCCAACGCGGGGCTCGAACTCACGGACCATGAGATCATGACCTGAGCCGAAGTCAGACACTCAACCGACCAAGCCACCCAGGAGCTCCCAAAGAGGTTTCTTCAAAATCAGTATCATGAAAATGAATGACAAGCTCATGTCTCCTGAAGGATTGAGATTCTCTGCCTCTTGGTAGGAGACAACTGTTTTGCTTTGTTCAGCGATCATTTCAACAAATGTGTAAAATAAATCACAAGAGCCAGGCACCTGTCACACTTCCCAGAAACTTATGCCCAGGGGTTCTGGGGGTTCAGAAAAATACAGGAAGGAACTCTGTCCCCTGGTCCTCATCCCCATACTGACTACCCATGAGCCTCAGCAACTCTAGCCAGGTAGGCACAATAGCCTTTGCTCCCTCAGGGGAGCATGTAGGGCTAAAGTGGCCAAAGGGCACCTACAGCATCCGTGGGGCTCCCCCTAGCATACTCATCATCAAGGTTAGTACACACTGTTGGTGTTTCTGTGGCTCCCTACTCCATGTTGCAGTCAGGTCAACAAGTATCTAATGTCCACCAGGCCTGGCCAAACAAATCACCATTACCAAACAGTTATGGATAAACAGATGCCATTTAAGCCCCAAGAATCAATGTGGTGTCTCAAGGGATGGACAGAGCCCAACCAGACCCCTATAGCCAGTGATCTCAGTTGCAGGAGCAAGCAAAAACGCAAGGGGACAAGTGGGTGGCACTGAGTGGCCTGTACTCATAAAAAGAAGTTCTGCAAGGGCGCCTGGGTGGCTCAGTCTGTTGAGTGTCCGACATCAGCTCAGGTTATGACCTCACGGTTTGTGAGTTTGAGCACCGCATTGGGCTCTCTGCTGTCAACATGGAGCCCACTTTGGATCCTCTGCCCATCTCTCTCTCTCTCTGCCCCTCCCCCACTCGTATTCTCTCTCCATCTCTGTCTCTCTCTGTCTCTTTCTGTCTCTCTCTCTCTCTCTCTCAAAAAATAAATAAAACATTAAAACGCAGCAGCAGCAGCAGCAGCAGCTCTGCAGCCAGGCTGGGCTTTGGCTGGAGAGGAGCTGGGTAAAGCAAGGGTGGCCCGTGCTGGGGCCCCAGCCCTGCCAGAAATAACTTGTCCTCCCCAGGATTCCCAAACCACCCTCTGCCGAGTCCACCTTTACTACTTCTTCATATGCCAGTTATAGGTACACCTGTCATATCTTTACCATTAGACTGTGAACCCCCCGAGGAGGATCCTGTGTCCACACAAGAGTGGGCTTTGAGGACCCAGGCCAGGTAGCCTGAGCCCCAAGAGGAGGAGTTAAAGCAAAATGGTCCTTGAGATGTCTTATTTTCTTTTCCGTCGCCCCACCATACCAAAAGAGCTTTTGGGGCCTGGGTACTGTCTCATTCATCTTCAAATCACCAACATCTAGCACATTGCAAGTTCTCACTTAACATCTGCTGAAACCTCAAGACCTTACACAGACCTTACACAAGATCTTACACAAAACCTTTCTCAACTGCTTAAGTGGAGAAATTCATTTAAATTGTCACCAATAAAACCACAAGTGTGTCCGCTTACTCACGTACCCTCAACACCACTGTTCATTTTAGTTAGTTCTATGGGTATAAAATGGAACCTCATAGTTTTGTTTTGTTTTTCACTGTATTTCTTTCCTTAATTAGTGAAAACAAACATTGTTTTTCCAAGTGGGACAGTTTATCATCTGTGAATCTTTGTAGAAAACTGCCTTTTACATCTATACAAGTTGCAGGAAAAAGTCTATTCTTTGTCAAATTGGATATTGAGTTTTTCTGTCTCTATTATCACAAATACTTTTCCTATATCACTACCACTCCTCAATTTTTTTTTACCTACACCCCATTTTTTTTCTATTTTTAATTCACATAGTTGACACCATTTTTTTTTTAAGATTTTATTTTTTAGTAATCTCTACACCCAACATGGGGCTTGAACTCACAACCCTGAGATCACCAGTTGTATGTTCTCCCTGCTCAACCAGCCAGGCACCTCAGCTGACATATAATATTACTTTCAGGTCTATAACATAGTGATTCAACAATTCTATATGTTATGAAATGCTCACTACAAGAAGTGTAGTTAGCATGTGTCACTACACAAAGTTATTACAATATTATTGACTCTTCCCTACGCTGTACTTTTCTTTTTGTTTTTTCCTTTTAGGGAACTATGCTATACTTTTCAACCCTGTAACTTTATAACAAGAAGTCTGTACCTCTTAATCCCCTTCACCTATTTCACACATCCCCCCTACCTCCTCTCCTCTGGCAACTACCAGTTTGTTCTCTGTATTTATGAGTTTGTTTCTCTTTTCTCTGTTGCTTTTTGTTTATTTGCTTTGTTTTTTAGAGTCCACACGCAGTGAGATCACACAGTATTTTTCTTTCTCTGTCTGACTTATTTCACTTAGTATAATACTCTCTAGCTCCATCCATGTCGTCACAAACCTCAATTTCTATCAGACATAACATTCTATTTTTATAGAAGAGACCACCCTAACTTTGCCATGAACAGTGCCTTCTCATTGCTAAATATATCTCTATCGTATGGTTAAGAATATAATTTTAATTGTTTTTTCTTTTTAAAACTAATTTAGCTTTTTAATTTATCTGAAAATTAAGGCCATTTATAAGTCACTTTTTCCTCACATGGCTATCCAATGTTCTGAACATTTAATTTAAGTTGATTTAATTTAATTTAATTTAATTTTAATTTTAATTTAAAAAAAAATTTTTTTTTTTAACATTTATTTATTTTTGAGACAGAGAGAGACAGAGCATGAACAGGGGAGGGGCAGAGAGAGAGGGAGACACAGAATCTGAAACAGGCTCCAGGCTCTGAGCTGTCAGCACAGAGCCCGATGCAGGGCTCGAACTCACGGACCGTGAGATCATGACCTGAGCCGAAGTTGGACGCTTAACCGACCGAGCCACCCAGGCGCTCCAATTTTAATTTTTTTAAAGTAGGCTTCACACCCAACATGGGGCTTGAACTCACAACACTGAGATCAGGAGTCAAGTGCTCTTCCAGTTGAGCTAGCCAGAAGCCCCACAACACTTAATTTAAAAAAAAAATTTTTTTTTAACATTTATTATTGAGAGACAGAGAAGAGACAGAGCATGAGCATGGGAGGGGTAGAGAGAGAAGGAATCCGAAGCAGGCTTCAGGCTCTGAGCTATTAGCACAGAGTCCGACATGGGGCTTAAACTCACAAACCGCAAGAGCATGACCTGAGCTGAAGTTGGACACTTAACTGACTGAGCCACCCAGGTACCTGATCACAACATTTATTTTTAAAATGCCTTATCAGGTGGGAATGCAAGCTGGTGCAGCCACAATGGAAAACAGTATGGAGGTTCCTCAAAAAACTAAAAATAGAACTACCCTACAACCCAGCAATTGCACTACTAGGCATTTATCCAAGGGATACAGGAGTGCTGTTTCGAAGGGACACATGCACCCCAATGTTTATAACAGCACTATCCACAATAGCCAAAGTATGGAAAGAGCCCAAATGTCCATCGATGGATGAATGGATAAAGAAGATGTGGTGTATATATATACAATGAAGTATTACTCGACAATCAAAAAGAATGAAATCTTGCCATTTGCAACTACGTGGATGGAACTGGAGTGTATTATGCTAAGTGAAATCAGTCAGTCAGAGAAAGACAAAAATCATATGACTTCACTCACATGAGGACTTTAAGAGACAAAACAGATGAACATATGGGAAGGGAAACAAAAATAATATAAAAACAGGGAGGGGGCCAAACATAAGAGACTCAAATATGGAGAACAAACTGAGGGTTACGGGAGGGGTTGTGGGAGGGGAGATGGGCTAAATGGGAAAGGGGCACTAAGGAATCTACTCCTGAAATCATTGTTGCACTATATGCTAACTAATTTGGATGTAAATTTAAAAAAATAAAAAATTAAATTTAAAAAAAAGTTAGCATACTAAAAAAATAAAAATAAAATAAAATAAAATAAAATAAAATAAAATAAAATAAAATAAAATAAAATAAAATGCCTTATCAGGGGCATCTGAGAGGCTCAATCAGTTAAGCACCTGACTTTTGATTTTGGCTCAGGTCATGATCTCACAGTTCGTGAGATTGAGCCCCACGTCAGGCTCCATGCTGACAGCAGGGAACCTGCTTGAAAATTTCTCCTTCTCTCTCTCTCTTGCCCCCGCCCCTGTTCACACATACTCTCTCTCTCAAAATAAATGAAATGAAATGAAATGAAATGAAATGAAATGAAATGAAATGAAATGAAATGAAATGAAATAAAATGCCCTATCATTCAATGTATGGGCTTATTCTTCTTTGTCTGTCACATGTTATGCTCCTGTGTCTAAAATATGCCCTGCACCTTCATCTCCTCCATTCTACTGGGTTTGCTTTCTGTCTGAGCTGGTCATAAAGTTTATCACCAGTGTGTCTCTTGGGGCACCTGGGTGGCTCAGTCAATTGAATGTCCATCTTGATCTTGGCTCAGGTTGTGATCTCATGGTTTCTGGGATCATGCCCAAAGTCAGGTTCTGTGCTGATGGTGTGGAGACTGCTTGGGACTCTCTCTCTCCCTCTCTTTCTGCACCTCCCCTAGTCAGATGCATGTACACGAGCTCTCACTCTCTATCTCTCTCTCAAAATAAATAATAAACTTAAAAAAAAAATCCAAATGTCAATCAATTGATGAATGGATAACCGAATTGTGGTGGACACATACAATCATTAGTCAGCCACTAAAAGGAATGAAGCACTGATACATGCGATGACATGGATGAACCTTAAGAACATTATGCTACAGGAAAGAAACCAGGCATAAAAGACCACATATGGTATGATTCCATCTATATGAAATGTTTAAAACAGGCAAATCCATAGAGACAGAAAGCAGAATAGTTTCCAGAGATTGGGAGAGACGGAAACTGGGGAGGGATTGCTAACGGATAAGAGATTTCTTTCTTTTTTTTTGGTTAAGGTGTGATGAAAATGTTCAACAATTGATTGTAGTGATGGATGCACAATTCTGTACATATACATATCTGCATGCAACCATACTCAATAAAGATGTTAAAAAATGCTTAGAGGAACAAAGTTGGGTCAACTGACAAAATTAGAACATGGAAGGTAGATTTTAAAAAAGTATTGTATCAATGTTAAACTTGCTGAAGATGATGCCTATGTCATAACAGTACAGAAAAAAAGACTTTATTTTTAGAAAAAATATATACATTATATATAATATATATACATTAGATACAGCACAATTTATAAAACAAATCAAGCAAAAATGTTGACCATAGGTCAATCTGGGCAAAAGGTATATGATGCTGTCTATTCCTGCAACTTTCCTATAATTTTCCCTTTTTTTTAATTTTTTTTAAAAATATTTTCTATTTTTGGGGCGCCTGGGTGGCGCAGTCAGTTAAGCGTCCGACTTCAGCCAGGTCACGATCTCGCGGTCCGGGAGTTCAAGCCCCGCGTCAGGCTCTGGGCTGATGGCTCAGAGCCTGGAGCCTGTTTCCGATTCTGTGTCTCCCTCTCTCTCTGCCCCTCCCCCGTTCATGCTCTGTCTCTCTCTGTCCCAAAAATAAATAAACGTTGAAAAAAAAAAATTTTTTTTTAAATAAAAATATTTTCTATTTTTGAGAGAGAGAGACAAGCGCGAGTCAGGGAGGGGCAGAAAGAGAGGGAGACACAGAATCCGAAGCAGGCTCCAGGCTCTGAGCTGTCAGCACAGAGCCCAACATGCGGCTCAAACCCACAAACCGTGAGATCATGACCTGAGCTGAAGTTGGACGATTAACTGACTGAGCCACTCAGGAGTCCCTAATTTTTTCCCTCTTTAAAAATTTTATTTTTTAAATCCTTTTTATTTTTTTTTAAGTTTATTTATTTACTTTGAGAGAGAGAGAGAGAGAGAGAGAGAGAAAGCAAGTGGGGGAGGGGCAGAGACAGGGGGAGAGAGAGAATCCCAAGCAGGCTCCTGACACTGTCAGTGCCACCTAGGTGCCCCTAAAAATTTTATTTAAAAAAATTTTTATTTTTTATTGAAGTATAGACATACAACAAATTATCAATAAATCTGAATACTTTTTTAAGTTTTAAAAAAGTATCTATTCTGGGCAGAGGACTTGAATGAAAATTTCTCCATGGGTTCCTGGGTGGCTCAGTCAATTAAGCAACAGACTCTTGGTTTTGGCTCAGGTCATGATCTCACCATTTATGAGTTCAAGCCCACGTCAGGCTCTGCACTACTGGTCTGGAGCCTGCTTAAGATTCTCTCTCTCTCTCTCTCTCTCTCTCTCTCTCTCTCTATCTCATTCTGTATCAAAACAAATAAACTTAGAAACAAAAATTTCTCCAAAGGTGATACACCAATGACCAACAAGCACATGAAAACATACTCCACATCACTCATCATCAGAGAAATACAAATTAACACCACAATGAACTATCACTTTTCACCCATTAGGATGGCTACTATTTAAAATAAAAATAAAAATAAAAATAAAAATAAAAAAGAAGAAGAAGAAGAAGAAAGAAAAGAAAAGAAAAGAAAAGAAAAGAAAAGAAAAGAAAACAGACCAAAGGGGCCCAAGGGATAGCTCAGTTGGTTAAGTATCTGACTCTTGATTTCAGCTCACGTCATGATCTCACCATTTGTGAGATCGAGCCCCCCATCAGGCTCTGCGCTGATATTGTGGAGCCTGCTTGGGATCCTCTCTCTCTCCTTCTCTCTCACCCCTCCCCTGTGCGCGCTCTCTCTCTCCCAAAATAATAAATAAACTTTAAAAAATAAAAATATAAAAGTAAAAATAAATTTAAAAAAAAGAAAAGAACAAATGTTAGCAAGGATGGGCAGAAATTGTGCACTGTTGGTGGAACTGCAAGATGGTGCCACTGCTAGGGAAAACAGTACAGAGTTTCCTCAAAAAATTAAAAATAGAACTACCACCTGATCTAGCAATCCCACTTCTGGCTATATATATCCCAGAATTGAAAGCAAGATCTCAAAGATTTGCATACCTACGTTCACAGCAGCACTATTCAAAATAACCAAGAGGCGGAAGCATCCAAATGCCCATCAACAAAATGTGGCATATACATACAATGGGATATTATTCAGCCTAAAAATAGAAGGAAATCCTGTCACATTCTACAACATGGATGAACCTTGAGGAAGTTATCCTAAGTGAAGTAAGCCAGTCACAAAAAGACAAAAATTGCATGCTTCTACTTACAGGAGGTAGCTAAAGTAGTCAAATTCATAGAAACAGAAAACAGAATAGTGGTTACCAGGAGCCGGAGAGATGAGGTAAGGGGGATTCGTTTTATGGGTATAGAGTTTCAGTTGTGCAAGATGAAAAGGTTCTAGAGATCTGTTTCACAACTTAACCCTACTGAACTGCACACTCAAAAAAATGGTTAAGATGATAAATTTAATGTTATGGTTTTTTTTAACACAATAAAAAAAAATTTTTAAGTACCCATTCTGGCCATCGGGGCCTCTTAAGAACACTGCCTAGGGGCGCCTGGGTGGCGCAGTCGGTTAAGCGTCCGACTTCAGCCAGGTCACGATCTCGCGGTCCGTGAGTTCGAGCCCCGCGTCAGGCTCTGGGCTGATGGCTCAGAGCCTGGAGCCTGTTTCCGATTCGGTGTCTCCCTCTCTCTCTGCCCCTCCCCCGTTCATGCTCTCTCTCTGTCCCAAAAATAAATAAACGTTGAAAAAAAAAATTAAAAAAAAAAAAAAAAAAAGAACACTGCCTCGTCCCTTAATCTTGCTTATTAAAAGTTTTAAATCTAACAGGTAGGTGTCCTCTCACAGTCTGGGCAACTAGAGACCCCTTGTTTTTATAAAAAGGAATAGATACAGGCCACTTGAGGAACTCCTAGAAAACCCCTATCAATGTGGCAGACCTTAGCAGGGATTCAGACTACTCCTCCCTTGACTTTGGCTAAGCTAGTTCATCCTTTCTTCACCTCCAGCTGCTGAAGGCTCTGAAGGGCTTTTAAGCAGGTGCCTGCATGCCTGGTATGCCCTAGATCCTATACTCTGGTTCTGTGAAGTGGGTGGGGTGGTTTAACTAAACCACAGATGGGCCACCTCATGTGAACCCAGGAAGATCATCCTGCAGAGAAATGCCAGCCTGCACAGACAGCCTGCAGAGAAATGCCAGATCCACCAGGGGGCACCAGGCACCATACTACGCCACACCACGCCACCTCCAGTACTCAGCCTAGTCCCTAGCCACCTACCCATGCCAAGCAAAGGTCTCTGGCCAGCTTGCTTCTGCACTCCATAGGGTATAGGCCTGGATGGAAGGCCTAGATGTCCTCTTCCAGAGGCCTCTCTGTTTGTTCATGAGCCATATTGACTCTCCCAGAGTAAGCGTCTATCAAACATGCCAAGGGGGCATCACAACCAACAAAACAAGTTAAGTTCTCTGGGATTTGGTCTTTTGATACCTGTTCCTCAGGCTCTGAGACCACAAGTCCTCACAATCCCTCACAGTCCATGAGTCCTCACAGTCCTTCCTTCCTCCCAATCCCTTTCTAAATCCAAGAGGTTTTTCTGGAGGGCAGGAGGGTGCAGGCCAGGACAGGCTATACCTAACCCATGGCTGACCACTTGGGAGCCTGAGTGTGGGCTCAAAGGATGAGTGACAAGATTAACAATGCTCAGTGCACTACCACATTTCCCTGGGACTGGCCCCTGGACACAGGTTCTTCCCTGCCCTAGGCACATTCTAGCAGCCTGCCCTCAGCACATTCTGGCAGCCTGGAAGGCTTATGGATGCCCAGCTCTCATTTCTTGGACCTCCTTGCCTTTATTTCAACAAACTACTTAGAAGTCGGGTCCTAAGCCTGTGATCCTGAACACGGGAACCTCCTTTTCTGACTCCCACATTTGGACAACACATACTCCCTTCCTCCCATTTCACCTTGCTAGCACCCTAGATGGCTCTGCCCCTGCTGTGCTATAGACACTGGCATGCCAATCCCCAGCCATGGGCATCCCCCTGCCAAGCTTTGCAGATCTCCTTCCCATAAAGTTAAAAATCAGTATGACTATACACACCTAGCTGCTAGGCAAACACCCAGACCATTCTCCACAGGAACAAGACCAAAATGCCCTCACTTTCTTTCCTCAGTCCCCACCCCGCTCCCGCCACCCTCACTGCCAAGATGTGGGACTGGCTTCCCACATCTTGTAAAACAAGACTCTCAGAAAAAACCCTTGGCTTTCCTGCCTTCTACGGTCCTACCACTCTTCTCCTTGCCCTATCTTGGAGCTAAGCCCCACCACCTCATCTAGAATCTATCCCTCCAAGACCAGGCCCTACCTATTCCCCACTGATCTGCCGAATCTTCAGGTCCCTCCTCACTGCTAAGTGCTTCCTCTTATGTTGCAAACATGCAAGTCACCTAAACACAATTCCTTTCAGGGGTGCCTGGGTGGATCAGGAGTTAAGCATCCCATTCTTGATTTGGGCTCAGGTCATAATCAAGCCCCATGTGGGGCTTGACGTGGGGTCCCACACTGGTCATGGAGCCTGCTTAAGATTTTCTCTCTCCCCCCCCCCAAAAAAAAAACAGGGCAGGGGGTGCGCCTGGGTGGCTCAGTTGGTTAAGCGTCCGACTTTGGCTCAGGTCATGATCTTGTGGTCTGTGAGTTCAAGCCTCGTGTCGGGCTCTGTGCTGACAGCTCAGAGCCTGGAGCCTGCTTCAGAATCTGTGTCTCCCTCTCTCACTGTCCCTCCCCCCATTCATTCTCAATCTCTCTCTCTCTCTCTCTCAAAAATAAACATTAAAAAAAAAAAAAAGATTTTCTCTCTCCCTCTGCCCCTCCCCCACTTGCATGCTAGCTCGTGCTCTCTCAAAAAGAAACAAAAAACAAAAAATACCCAATTCCCTTCATCCAGCTTCCTTTGCCTCCACTACCTACATGTACTCTTTTCCTCCCCTCACCTCCTGAATTCCTAAGGGGTAGTGAGCAGCTCTGCTTCTACTTCCTCATTTGCTGCTCACTCCACAATCCATTGTCCTGTCAGATGTATCTCGGTGCACTTTGGATTTTCAAATCAAACATATTTTTGGTCTTTTTGCAATTGGACTTCTATGCATCATCTGTCACACCTGACAAACTTGACTTTTGCCTTCCCTGACACACATTCTTCTTAATTTGCCTATTTCTCTCACTCTTTTACTTTACTTTTCTTTTCTTTTTTTTTAAATTTTAAGTAGGTTCCATGCCCAACATGGGGCTCGAACTCACAACCCTAAGATCAAGAGTTATATGCTGTACTGACTGAGCCAGCCAGGCTCCCCGCTCTTACTTTTCTATCATAAATTACTAGCCCGTCCCTCCCACACACAACATCCAATACATTAGGGTGTACTCTTTCCAAATCCCCTCTTAAGCCCTTCCTTCTCTCTATACCAGTGGCTTTCTTTTCAATGAAAATTTTTTTTTATTTTGAGATAATTAGAGGCTCACATGCAGCTGTAAGAGTGTGAGCTCCTATGTACTGTTTGCCCAAATTCCCCAATGGTAATATCTTACAAAAGTACAGTATAATGTCACAACCAGGATACTGACACTGATACAGTTAAGACACAGAACAGCTCCATCCCCACCGGGATTCCTTGTGTTGCCCTTTTGTAGCCACAGTCCCCATCCCACCACCAGGGGGACAAAAATATCAGAAGCATTTGAGCAGCTTCTTCTTCAACTTCTCACACATACTAGGGGGACATATCAGGACTGGGGCCTGGAGGGAAGCTCTCCAGATAATTCTGTTAGATATCCAGCTGAGAAACACTGCTCACGCCTCCACACTACCCAATATCAGCTACTCCTACAATGCTATTTTTCCTAGAAAATGCTTTTTATTTATTTTTTAAAATGTACGTATTTTGAGAGAGAGAGAAAGAGAGAGAGAGTGCACATAAGTGGGGGAGGGGCAGAGAGAGGGGAAGAGAAAGAGAGAGAGGGGGAGAGACAGAGAATCCCAAGCAGGCTCAGCACAGAGCCTGATGTGAGGCTCAAACCCACAAACTGGGAGATTTTGACCTGACTCCGAAAATAGGAGTCAGACACTTAACTGACTGAGCCACCCAGGCGCCCCTAGAAAATACTTTTTAAACCTTGGTCTGAAGTCATACTATTCTCCAGAGCAGCCAGGACATACACAACCTACCAGTTACTGCCACCAGAAAACCCTACGGCTCCCAAAACCAACCCCATACAGCTTCCTTCTCTTCCTAACCTTGAGTTCATTCATTCATGCACTGAATGTATATTAATTCCTACAGGGGCCAGGGCTGTGACCTGACACAACACTCATCTATCCACCTGGCCCAAGCATTCCGCAATGCCTCCTTGCTGCCCAGGCTCCTGGCCCTCAACAGGGCTTAGAGAACTCCTAAGCATCATACATGTTTATCTCCCACTGCCTTCAGCAGGCACCTGTGATGTGAGTGCCCATTCTGCCTCCCACCAACTCCTGATTACTCCCACCTACAGAGAAGGAGGCTGCACTGGTGAGGAAAAAAAAAAAAAAAAAAGCCCTCCAGGAAAATCAGGAGCCCCTTACCTCACAATACACAATATCTGCTCCATAGTCCAGGGCCAGCAGCCGCATTGGGAGAGTGCCTACCCGAACCATAGGGGCTAAGATGAGTTTGTTGTGGTAGCACAGCGACAGGCTGTGTTCAATCATTCCTCCTCCGATACTGCCTGCAGAAAGGGAAAACAAGAGTCAGAAATCCAAACAAAGAAATATCTTCTGGGGCGCGTGGGTGGCTCAGTCTGTTAAGCATCCTACCTACTCTTGATTTTGGTTCAGGTCATGATCTCTTGGTTCATGAGCTTGGGCCCAGCGTTGGGCTCTGTGCTGACAGTGAGGAACCTGCTTGGGGTCTCTCTCCCTCCCTCTCTCTCAAAAATAAATAAACATTAAAAAAAAAAAGGGAAAAAAAAATCTCTTCTGTTACCCAGGGCAGGCTTTTCCTCTTCTTTCCAACACACAGGACTTTGTTTTCCTTTTCTCTGATCATAAAAATTATGCTTCCTTATTTATTCATCTAAAGAATATTCATTGGGGCGCCTGGGTGGCTCAATCGGTTAAGCCTCTGACTTCAGCTCAGGTCACGATCTCATGGTTCATGAGTTTGAGCCCCACATTGGGTTCTGTAGCACAGGGCCTGCTTCAAATCCTGTCTCCCTCTCTCTGCCCCTCCCCCATTCACTCTCTCTCTCAAAAATAAAAATAAACAGGGGCGCCTGGGTGGCGCAGTAGGTTAAGCGTCAGACTTCAGCCAGGTCACGATCTCGCGGTCCGTGAGTTCGAGCCCCGCGTCGGGCTCTGGGCTGATGGCTCAGAGCCTGGAGCCTGTTTCCGATTCTGTGTCTCCCTCTCTCTCTCTGCCCCTCCCCCGTTCATACTCTGTCTCTCTCTGTCCCAAAAATAAATAAACGTTGAAAAAAAAAAATTAAAAAAAAAAAAATAAATAAACATTAAATAAATAAATAAATAAATAAATAAATAAATAAATAAAATTTATTAAGTCCTAGTCTTGCCAGTCACTGTCCTAGTCTGATACATTAGAGAATGAAACACAAAAATTGCTGCTCTGGTAGAGCTTTCAATCTAGCAGGGGAATAAAGGCAGAAAACAATACATAACAAACTATATAGTATGTTGGAAAAGTGGTAATGCTACAGATTAAAAAAGCAGGGAGAAAGGAAATTGAAAACACTGGGGATGTGACTGACACATAATGCTGTATCAGTTCAAGGTGTACAACAAAGTGATTTGATATACATATATACTACAAAATGATTACCACAATAAGTTACGTCCATCACCTCACACACTAATAATTTTTTTCTTGTGATGAGAACTTTTAACACCTACTCTTAACAACTTTCAAATACACAAAATTATCAACTATAGTCGCTATGTTATACATTACACCCCTAGAACATATTTATCTTCTCACTGGAAGTTCATACCTTTTGACCACCTTTACCCATTTACCCCACACCCCCAGCAGGAAAAATGTAAATAATTGGTATATCAATGGTATATTTTATATGAAAATATTTACATTAAAATATGAAAATATTTATATTAAAATATAATATTTTAAATAGGTAAACCAGGGCACCTGGGTGGCTCAGTTGGTTTAGCGCCCAACTCTTGATTTCGGCTCAGGTCATGATCTCATGGTTCATGAGATGAAGCCCCAAGTCGGGCTCTGTGCTGACTGCACAGAATGTGCTTGGGATTTTGTCTCTCCCTGTCTCTCTACTCCTCCCCCACTTATGCTCTTGCTCTTGCTCTCTCTCTCTCTCTCTCTCTTAAAATAAATAAATACACAAACAAACAAACCAAAAAAAGCTCAAAATAAAATAAATAGGGAAAACAAGATAGACTTCAATGGGAAGATAACATTTGAGCTAAGATATGAGTTATCCTAGTTGATATCTAGTAGAAGAATACACAGAAGAAACAGCCAGTGCAAAGGCCCTCGGGCAGGAGCTTGCCTGGTATGTTAGAAGAACATCAAGAAGACCAACATGGTTGGGACACAGAGAGAAGAGAAACTAATGTTTCTCATTACACGATGTTTCTCAGATACATGATGTCACAGCAGTAAGCAGGTAGGGTCAGATCCCATATGGCCTTTGTTAGCTCTTCATGAAATAGAAGTCAGCAAAGGGTTTCAAGTAGAGAAGTAGCATGACTGAACATGTTTTCTCATGATCACGGTGATTGCTATAAAAAGAGCAGTCTGTTAGGGGCCAGAGTAAACACAGGGAGACCAGGTACAAGGCTCTTTAGTAACCAACACAAGAGATGAGATAATGGTCGCTCAGGCCAGGTGGGGAGAAGTGGTCATATACCAAAAATACTTTGAAGGTAGAGCCAAGAGGAATAAAAAGAAGAAAATCAAAATCCCATATCCCAGAGAGAACTGTTCATATTAATTTATTTATTCTAAGCAAATATGGACCCCTCCAAAAAGTCATAAAGCTGGCTAATCAATGCTGTGTTCTGCTCCATTACTAATACTGTCTCCATTTTCTTTTTACTATTCAGCCCATTCTGGTTGGCCCCCACCTCCACTGTTCTATCAAAACTGCTCTAATTAAAGTCACCAATTACCTGGAAGTTGAGCAATCAACCAGACACTTACTTATGACATGGTTGAAACTCCCCTCTTCCTTGATCTCTCTCCTCCCTGGGCTTCTCTGACCCCACACTTTCCTGGTTTTTCTCCCACCAGTCTGCCCTGCTTTTCAGTCTTCTTTGCTGGTTTCACTTCCTCTACTTACCTGTTGAGGTTCTTCCTTAGTCTTGAGTCCTCTTTCCTTCTAATTCCACACATCCTCCCTTGAAAGTTTATTTACTCCCATGGCTTAAAATGTTGATAAAATGCTGGTGATCTCATACCAACTGCTCAAAACACGTCCCTACCCGGCTATCTTAAGGGCATCTCATACCAAATATGCACAAAACAAGATCTTGATCTGCCCTCCTAAGCCACCTCCTCTGTCTTCATTAATTCATTCAACAGAAATTTATCGAGCCCCTCTGATATGCCAAGCACTGGCTGGCACTAGAAATAAAATGATGAGGAGAAGGAGGTACAGTAGAAGAGAGGGTTATAGAAAGGGAACTTAGAAATACATGTGAAATTATAATCATGTACAGTGCTATGTGAAGGACATGAGGATTTAGGAATTTGTGTCAGAAGGAAAGGGATGGATGGGGGTTGAGGAAGGCTTCCCTTAAGAAATAGTTTCTGATTCGAGATCTCAAGGGAGAGAATTAATCAGGCCAATACATGGAGAGAAAATGTTTCCCATTTCAGCAATTAGCACCTCCATTCACCCAATTACTCATCGTTAATCCACATTCTCCACATTCAATCTGTCACTAACTCCTGTGAAACAACCTTCAAAATATAACTCTAATCCATCTGCTTTGCTCCAGTGCTATCCATCTCCAGTGCTACCACTGTGCACAAAGCCAGCCTCCTAATGGGTCTCCCAAATCTAATCTTACCTCCTCCTATCCTCTTTGTGATACTGCGTGGCATTTGAAAAAGGCAACTCTGATAATACCACTCCCCTGTTTATACCCTTCAATGGCTTCCCACTAAGTTTAGGATAACTCCCAAACCCTTCTGCTGGCCCAAGAAGCCCTGCATGACCTGTCCCTGCCCACGTCTCCAGCTCACCTTGAGCCTTTCTCCCACTCACTCTCCTTGCTCTGGCCACACTGACCTTTGGAAGTCTCCCACACCAAGACCTCTGCTGCCCTGGGGCCCATGTACTCGCAGTCCTCTGTCTGGAACACTCTCCCCGACTCAATCACACACACTCCCACTAAGATCCTCTTGACTTTGAATGTCCCCTTTTTGGAGACATTTCCCTACCAGACAACCGTACTTCAGGTCCCTGGTCACGTGCTCTCACAACACTCTGTGCTTCCCGATAGCTCAGTAACAATCCATGTGTTCACACTTATTTGTGTGGTCTCTTCTTTAACCCTTAGCTGGTCCTCTAGATCACCAGCACAACAAGTTCCATAAAGACAGGAGCGTGGCTGTCTAGTTTACTGCCAGGCTTTAGCACGGAGCCCAGCACTTGCCCCTTAGCAGCTGCTTTGTAAGGAAGGTGTGACTGAACACTCACCTCTCTGGTGGCTGAGGACACCCTCCTGCAGCGTGGTTGATCCAGGAACTCCCTCTGGCACCAGGCCAGCAGTGCCTGACAGGGCCTGCCTCCACGAAGGCTCCTCTCAGAGAAGCTAGGCAGCCCTACCCTTTCCCAGCTACTGGCACAACCATTCACCCGGCCCTGAGATCACACCCAGATCACCATTTTAGCACAAACAGAAACAGTCTCTCTACCATTCTTTCAAGGAAGGGCTGGTCTTCTCTATGACAGTTTTGATTGCCTTCTCAGACTATAACCTTAACTTCAGTCGCATGGATACAAAATTCCATTAGTTATAATGCCTTCAGATTGAAGATAACAGTATTCAGGAAAAGCAATGAATGGAAAAAACTTTAGCAGTCCCATCCATGTAAATTTTCCTGTAGACTACGACCTTGCTTAAAAAGCAATTTCTTTAGGGGCGCCTGGGTGGCGCAGTCGGTTAAGCGTTCGACTTCAGCCAGGTCACGATCTCGCGGTCCATGAGTTCGAGCCCCGCGTCGGGCTCTGGGCTGATGGCTCAGAGCCTGGAGCCTGTTTCCGATTCTGTGTCTCCCTCTCTCTCTGCCCCTCCCCCGTTCATGCTCTGTCTCTCCCTGTCCCAAAAATAAATAAACGTTGAAAAAAAAAAAAAAAAAAGCAATTTCTTTAAAATACAAATTTAGGCGCGCCTGGGTGGCACAGTCGGTTAAGCGTCCGACTTCAGCCAGGTCACGATCTCGCGGTCCGTGAGTTCGAGCCCCGCGTCAGGCTCTGGGCTGATGGCTCAGAGCCTGGAGCCTGTTTCCGATTCTGTGTCTCCCTCTCTCTCTGCCCCTCCCCCGTTCATGCTCTGTCTCTCTCTGTCTCAAAAATAAATAAACGTTGAAAAAAAAAATTAAAAAAAATAATAAAATAAAATACAAATTTAGAGTTAAAATGACAGTCAATTAGGATTAAATATTTAGAGAATTATCCTATTTCCCACTCAAACCTGTGTAGATAAGAAAAAAATTGAAGCAATCTATTATATTTGTAAGACAAAGAGGTGATATAGCATATCACCATTAAGATTCTGATCTCTGGAATCAGACAGACCTGCAGTGGAATCCCAACTATGCCCCAGGCAGATGAATTAACCTAGTGGAGGCTCAGCCTCTCTCTCTAGAATGAATTAACCTAGTAGAGGCTCAGCTTCTCTCTTTATTTATTTATTTATTTTTTTTATTTTTGGGACAGAGAGAGACAGCATGAACGGGGGAGGGGCAGAGAGAGAGGGAGACACAGAATCGGAAGAAACAGGCTCCAGGCTCTGAGCCATCAGCCCAGAGCCCGACGCAGGGCTCGAACTCACGGACGGTGAGATCGTGACCTGGCTGAAGTCGAACGCTTAACCGACTGCGCCACCCAGGTGCCCCAGAGCTTCTCTCTTTAGAATGAGGCTCCAGCAGAATCTATGTCAGGTGAGACGCTGTGAAGAGTCAATTCTAGGACACACAATAGTTCTCAACACAGAGTAAGGGTTAAATGTTTTGTTTTTTATGTTTATTCATTTTTGAAAGACAGAGAGAGACAGAGCACAAGCAGGGGTGGGGCTGAGAGAGAGTGGGACACAGAATCTGAATGAAGCAGGCTCCAGGCTCCGAGCTGTCAGCACAGAGCCTGACGCAGGGCTCGATCTCACGAACCTTGAGATCATGACCTGAGCCAAAGTCAGATGCTCAACCGACTGAGCCACCCAGGCGCCCCTGTAAGGGTTAAATGTTAACTGCTCTCATTATCGGGCTTTTTACACTTGCAACACATTCTATGATTACATCAACAAACATCTACCAGTTCTTTTAGGATCAAGGCACTGTGTGGGGTGTTGAAGGTAAAGAAATGGAAAGAACTAAGCTCTTGACTTCAAGGAGCTTCTCGGTTCTGCCACTGCCACCTATCAAGTGAATGATGGCAACAGCCTGCAAACCAGTCTCTGCTTCCAGGCTCATTATGTTCAATTTATGTTCTTTCCAGCAGTCAGAGGAGTCTTTCAAAACACAAATCAGGACAAGATATTCCATTCTCCAAATGGAATTCTTGCCCTTAGAATTAAGTTGCAGCTCCTTAATATTGCAAACAAGTCCTCCCCCTGCCTTCCTCGGAAGCACTATCTTTCATCACTTGCCTCCTGCCCTCTTACCTCCCCCATGCTAAGCTTCAGCTATTCTCAAGTATTTCTAGTTCCCAAATTGGCCTGCTCTCTCTCTCTGAACAAGTTGCCCCTACATAGAACACACATTCCTATTCCCCCACCTGGCTGACTTCCAGTAGCCTTTCAGAACCTCACTACAGATGTCACCTGCTCCAGAAAGCCTTCCCTGACACTTACCTTCCAGAGTAAGGGCACCTCCTCTTAGCTCATGTCTTTCTTAGCATTAAGTACACTCTTGTAATTCCAAGAGCAACTAACTATCAATCTGCCTCCCACATCACAAGGTGAAGACAAGCACTGCACCTTGCTCATCACCAGGTCCTGTCACAGAGCACACAGTCTGGCATAATGTAGGTGTTTAGAGTTTGTTGTAAAAAGAAGTTAACAAGTCAAGTGGCAACGAGAATTTATGGTTCATGCTTCAGCCACAGAAGAGCTCTATCAAAGACAAATGTGCTCTATCACAGAGCATTTAAAGTGCCTCATCACAACCCCTATCAAAATAACACCAGCATTCTTCACAGAGCTAGAACAAACACTCCCAAAATTTGTATGGAACCAGAAAAGACCCCGAATAGCCAAAGCAATCTTGAAAACCAAAGCTGGAGGCATCACAGTCCCAGACTTCAAGCTGCATTACAAAGCTGTAATCATCAAGACAATATGGTACTGGCACAAGAACAGACACTCAGATCAATGGAACAGAATAAAGAACCCAGATATGGACCCACAAACATATGGCCAACTAATCTTTGATAAAGCAGGAAAGAGCATCCAATGAAATAAAGACAGTCTCTTCAGCAAGTGGTGTTGGGAAAACTGGACAGCGACATGCAGAAAAATGAACCTGGACCACTTTCTTACACCATACACAAAAATAAACTCAAAATGGATGAAAAACCTAAATGTAAGACAGAAAGCCATCAAAATCTTAGAGGAGAGGGGCACCTGAGTGGCTCAGTTAAGCATCTGACTTCAGCTCAGGTCATGATCTCACAGTTTGGGAGTTCGAGCCCCGTGTCAAGCTCTGTGCTGACAGCTCAGAGCCTGGAGCCTGCTTCAGATTCTGTGTCTCCTTCTCTCTCTGCCCCTCCCCCACTCATGCGCGCGCGCGCTCTCTCTCTCTCTCTCTCTCAAATATAAATAAACATTAAAAAAAATTTTTTTTTAATCTTAGAGGAGAAAGCAGGCAAAAACCTCTTTGACCTTGGCCACAGCAACTTCTTACTCAACACGTCTCTGGAGGCAAGGGAAACAAAAGCAAAAATGAACTTTGGGACCTCATCAAGATAAAAAGCTTCTGCACAGCAAAGGAAACAATCAGAAAAACTAAAAGGTAACCGATGGAATGGGAGAAGATGTTTGCAAATGACATATCAAATAACATATCAGCTAAAGGGTTAGTATCCAAAATCTATAAAGAACTTATCAAACTCAACACCCAAGAAACAAATAACCCAGTGAAGAAATGGGAAAAAGACATGAATAGACACTTATCCAAAGAAGACATCCAGATGGCCAATCGACACATGAAAAGATGTTCAACATCACTCATCACAGGGAAATACAAATCAAATCACAATGAGATACCACCTCACACCTGTCAGAATGGCTAACACTAACAACTGAGGCAACAACAGATGGGGGTGAGGATGCAGAGAAAGAGGATCTCTTTTGCACTGCTGGTGGGAATCCAAACTGGTGCAGCCACTCTGGAAACAGTATGGAGGTTCCTCAAAAATTTAAAAATAAAACTACCCTATGATCCAGCAATTGGGCTACTAGGTATTTATCCAAGAGACACAGGTATGCTGTTTCGAAGGGGAACATGCACCCCAGTGTTTATAGCAGCGCTATTGACAATAGCCAAAGTATGGAAACAGCCCAAATGTCCATCGATGGATGAATGGATAAAGAAGATGTGGTAGGGGCGCCTGGGTGGCTCAGTCGGTTAAGCGTCCGACTTCGACTCAGGTCATGATCTCGCGGTCTGTGAGTTCAAGCCCCACATCGGGCTCTGTGCTGACAGCTCAGAGCCTGGAGCCTGCTTCAGATTCTGTGTCTCCCTCTTTCTCTCTCCTCCCCTGCTCATGCTCTGTCTCTCTCTTCTCAAAAATATATAAACATTAAAAAAAAAATTAAAAAAAGATGTGGTACACACACACACACACAATGGAGTATTACTTGGCAATCAGAAAGAATGAAATCTTGCCATTTGCAACTACATGGATGGAACTAGAGGGTATTATGCTAAGCAAAATTAGTCAGCCAGAGAAAGACAAATATCATATGACTTCACTCATACGAGGACTTTAAGAGACAAAACAGATGAACATAAGGGAATGGAAGTAAAAATAACATAAAAACAGGGAGGGGGACAAAACATAAGAGACTCTTAAATATAGAAAACAAAGACAGGGTTGCTGGAGGGACTGTGGGAGGGGGGATGGGCTAAATGGGTAAGCGGCATTAAGAAATCTACTGAAATCATTGTTGCACTATATGCTAACTAACTTGGATGTAAATTAAAAAATAAATAATTAACTAAATAAAATTAAATAAATAAGTAAATAAAAATAAAGTGCCTTGTACCTCCAGTTTTGGTTACAGAGCAGACAAATACCACCCCACTCTCTTGCTCACCCAGTAAAGGACTATAAGCTCTTTATCCTACTCAAATGAGAGCTACCACTTGAGTGAACAAGATTCAGATAAGAAAGCAGCAGGAGATGAAGTTGAAGCCAGATTCTGGAGAGTGACTAGGAGATAAGCTGTAGGCCATGGGCATCCATTGATGGCTTTTGAGTCAAGGGGTGACACGGCCATGGCTGTGCTTAGGAAGATCACTTGCACAACAGACGATGGGCTGGAAGGTAAAGGACAGGAAGGAGATAAGGAGTTGGATTAGAAAGAAGGTGAAATAGTCTAGGCATATAATGACAAGAGCTGAAAAGAAAATGGCCAGTACTTACACAACAGCACTGATGTAGGCTGGGAAATGAAAGAACAGGGAGGGAATACTAATAGCCACTTTTCATTTTTATAATGCCTTGCAATTCTCAAAATGCTTTATTTATAAGTATTGTGATTCTCAAACCTGGCAGCACGTTAGAATCATCTGAAAGGCTTAAAAAAATACCAATGTTCAGGGGCACCTGGGTGGTTCAGTCGGTTGAGTGTCCAACTTCGGCCCAGGTCTGATCTCATGGTCCGTGAGTTCAAGCCCCGCGTCGGGCTCTGTGCTGACAGCTCAGAGCCTGGAGCCTGTTTCAGAGTCTGTGTCTCCCTCGCTCTCTGACCCTCTCCCGTTCATGCTCTGTCTCTCTCTGTCTCAAAAGATGAATAAACATTAAAAAAAAATTTTTTTTTAAATACCAATGTTCAGGCCTTACCCCAAACGAATTAAGTCAGAATGTAAACTCCTGTTTTGTTCACTGTCTCTTTGAATAGTACCCAGCACATACATGGTGCTCAGGAAATAGTTACTGAATGAATAAATGAATGAATGATTGTACCATTATCAGCTGAGATCCAAGGGACAATTGTGCTGAAAACTTACGGAGTAACCAGGCAATATGAATTACCATGGCAGCCCTGGGACAAAATACTACCAAGTTAGGCCCCTACTCCCAGGAGCTTACATTCTTTCCACAATAAGTAAACCTTTCTTATTTCTAGAGCACTATACTATAAAACATGTATCTCAATAACAACTAGAGGTTACTCAATGTCTACTGTGAGCAGAAGGAAAAGAAAGGGGACTTATTCAGTGGCTGATGAACTGAGAAGAAATTAAGGGTCATAGGCAGAAACCAGCTCAGACAGATTCCAATCCTTATGAGATTCTGAGTTAATCATATTGTAAGAGCTCAAGCATGATGAGAAAGCAGCCATATACTAACCAGCTTCCCTGCCCCAAATATTTGGACAGAACCCAAATGCAAGTACATACCTATGTAGTATTCTTTTCTGATAATTCTTTTAATGTATCTGTTCTGGCTTTGTGCAAATCAAGTCTTTGTTTTACATCTGAAATAAGCAGTGGCACATGCAAATGGATAAAACCTGTTGAGTTAGATATACATAGCTAAGAAACAAGGAGCCCTGAGTCCTTGAAAAGAATCATAAAAGTAGTATAGAATTACAATCTGTCTGACCATTCATTCAGAGTGTCAACAAAGATATGGGCAATTCTAGTTGTTACAGCAGTTCTTTGTATCAAATTCAGAATCTGCCAGTTACCTATAGGTCCTAGTTCTGCCTTCTGGAATGGTATACCTCACAGCATACCTCATCTCTTTTCTTTTCTTTTTAATGTTTATTTTTGAGAGAGAGAGAGAGAGAGAGAGCGAGAGCATGGGCAGGGGAGGGGCAGAGAGAGGGAGACAGGATCCAAAACAGGCTCTGCGCTGACAGCAGAGAGCCCAATGTGGGGCTCAAATTCACAAACTGTGAGATCATGACCTGAGCCAAAGTCAGACACTTAACCAACTGAGCCACCCAGGTGCCCCTGATCTCTTTTCCATCTGGTACACTGCCCAAATACATGAGGACAGTTTTGTACTCCCTAAACTTCTCTTCTCCAGCTTCACTCTCTTGAATCACTTTTTCTTGTGTTTATGATTTTCAGGGTCCCCAACGTTCCTGATCTCAAGGGCACAGCAAGCAATGGCATCAGTGTACTTGGCTACAGATTCTGGGGATGAGGCGGACTCAGTGCAAGAGCTTCCCAAATGTGCCTACCTAAAGGGAAAGTACATGTACCTCAGCCTCTCTTCAGTCCTCATCCTGTATGCAGGGTTTCTCAACAACTCACTATTCATGTATTGGTCAGATAATCATTTTTTGTTAGGGGCTTTCCTATGCATTGTACAATGTTTAGCAATATCCCCAGCCTCTACCTACTAGATGCCAGTAGCAACTTCCCAGATGTGACAACTAAATATGTCTCCAACCTCTGTAAAATCTCCTGGGGCGGGGGGGGGGGGGGGGGGCGGGCAGGTAGGGAGGGAAGGATGCAAAATCACCCTCACTACAGAGTCACTGCTCTATCCAACGACTCTGTTCCCTGTTACTACTCAAAACTCTCTCCTCTGCTGATTCAACAGGTAACTCTCCAGGAAGTCTACTTATATATCAAAATGGCATTTGAAAATTTAAAAGTATTTATCTTTTTGGAAACAACATTTGTTGGCGAGGCTGTGGAGAAAAAGGAACCCTCCTGCACTGTTGGTGGGAATTCAAACTGGTATAACCGCTGTGGAAAACAGTAAGGAGGTTCCTCAAAAAATTAAAAATAGAATTGCCACATGACCCAGCAATTCCACTACTGGGTATTTACCCAAAGAATACGAAAACACTAATTTGAAAAAATATATGCACCCCTATGTTTATTGCAGCATTATTTACAATAGCCAATCATGGAAGCAACCTAAGTGTCCCTTGATATTTTAATAAAGAAGACCATAAACACACACACACACACACACACATGATACATATATATATACATATATATGATATATATCATATATATACATATATATGATATATATCATATATATAG
The DNA here is from genome assembly GCF_018350155.1 of Leopardus geoffroyi. Classification (NCBI taxonomy): domain Eukaryota; kingdom Metazoa; phylum Chordata; class Mammalia; order Carnivora; family Felidae; genus Leopardus; species Leopardus geoffroyi. Next base: position 43,521,902 of record NC_059335.1, on the reverse strand, counting down.
ATATATATGATATATATCATATATATACATATATATGATATATATCATATATATAATTCAGCAATTAATAAAGAATGAAACCTTGCTATTAGCAACAACATGGATGGATGAATGATCTAGAAAGTATAATGCTAAGTGAAAGAAGTCAGTCAGAGAAAGACAAAAAAGACACGGGTGTTTTGTAACCTAAACATCTGAATTCAAGTAAAATATTGTGTCTGACTAGGGCTATGTGAGGCAACCCACATATCTGATCACTCAGCAGAGCAGAAGTACCCTCCTCACCACTATTCAAGCAATTTAGCTATCTGACTGGGATGCTGGTAGAGGTGAGCAGACTGCAAGAATGTAAGGTTCAGAATGAAAAGTTGGGAGTGGTGGCAAGAGAATGGAGAGTGAAAAAGAAGGGAAAAGGTATAAAGAGAAGGGTCGGCTTGAAATAAAGCCTGAAGGTCTTACCTCCCACTTCACAAAGAGGCCATGAGCTTGCCCTCTCGGCTCTCAGCTCTCGGCCAAGAGGAATGGGAGTGCCTAGATCTAAGACATCTGGCTCTTGTCCCCCAGGCCTGACCATTCATTCAGAGTCTCAACAAACATTTATTACCAGACCTTGCGCGTGGACCATATTTGGGAAGGCACTACCGCACCCTCCGAATTTACAGGAGGAGACCAGCACTGGACAAGTCATCAAAGGTGCGGTGAGAGCAAGAAAGGAGAATGGCAGGGATCGGACACCCGATCACCAGAAGCCCTCCGCCCTCTGGTCCAAAAGGCCAGGCCTCCATCGCCGCTTATCGCCAGACCCGGGAGCCTGCCTCCATCGCACCCTTTTCCCCAAGGTTGGTCCGGGTCTGGATGTCACCAACCCCGGTTCAGACCTACAGACCTCACCACAGTTGAACTTTACAGATTCCCCCTCCTTCCTCACGGTTCGCCGACTCCGCAAGCCTTACTGAGCCACGCCAGACACCGTCCTCGAGGCTTGCGCGCCCGTGACGTCATTGCCGTGCGCCTCTCCTATGCCAAAGGGACTATGGATCTCACACGGCCGCCGCGGATGGTGTGGCTCGCATCTCGGTTACTTCTCGCTTCTCGACGAGGCCTGGTGGTCCGCCGTCCCGACGAGCCCTTGCCCGTGGTGCGCATCCCGCGGGCTCTACAGCGGCGGCAGGAACAGCGGCAGAGCGGGCGGAGCCCCCAGCGGCTGGTGTTGGCGCGACCTGGCCCGCTGCTGATCTCAGCGCGGCGGCCAGAGTTGAACCAGCCGGCGCGCCTCACGCTGGGCCGCTGGGAGAGCGCGCCACTAGCTTCGCGTGGCTGGAAAAATCGGCGCTCCCGCCGGGACCACTTCTCCATCGAGCGTGCGCAACACGAGGCGCCGGCTCTTCGGAACCTCTCGTCCAAGAGCAGCTTTGCTGATCTGGGTCTGGAACATCGCGTGGTGCGTGCTCTACAGGAGGCTGCTCCTGAAGTCGTTCGGCCTACAACCGTGCAGTCAAGCACCATCCCCTCCCTACTTCGTGGCTGCCACATCCTTTGCGCGGCGGAAACCGGCAGTGGCAAGACTCTCGGATACCTACTACCTCTGGTTCAACGGCTCTTGGGCCAACCAAACCTGGACACCCATAGTCTGCCTGCTCCTCGAGGCCTGGTCCTCGTGCCTTCGCGAGAATTAGCCGAACAGGTGCGGGCCGTGGCGCAGCCCTTGGGCAGCTCCTTGGGCCTTCAGGTGCGGGAGCTAGGGGGAGGCCATGGCATGAGTAGGATCCGAATGCAACTGTCCAAACAACCTCCAGTAGATGTACTAGTGGCCACTCCAGGGGCTTTGTGGAAGGCCTTGAAGAGCCAACTAATCAGCCTGAAGCAGCTCTCCTATTTGGTATTGGATGAGGCAGACACGCTTTTGGATGAAAGCTTCCTGGAACTAATGGACTACATCTTGGAGAAGAGCTATATAGCAGAAGGCCCAGCTGACTTAAAAGACCCCTTCAATCCCAAAGCTCAGTTAGTGCTGGTGGGGGCCACATTTCCCGAAGGTGTAGGCCAACTGCTGAGTAAAGTTGCCAGCCCAGACTCTTTGACCACCATTACCAGCTCCAAGCTCCACTGCATCATGCCTCATGTCAGACAGACATTTATGAGGCTGAAGGGAGCAGAGAAGGTGACTGAATTAGTGCAGATCCTCAAGCAACATGACAAAGTATATAGGACTGGCCCCTCCGGAACTGTTCTAGTGTTCTGTAATAGCTCAAGCACTGTGAACTGGCTGGGATATATTCTGGACGATCACAAAATCCAACACCTAAGGCTGCAGGGACAAATGCCAGCCTCAATGAGGGCCGGTATCTTCCAGTGCTTCCAGAAGGGCTCCCGAGACATTCTTCTCTGCACAGACATAGCCTCTCGAGGCCTGGACAGCTCCCACGTAGACCTAGTTGTCAATTATGATTTCCCCCTCACTCTGCAAGACTACATCCACAGAGCCGGGAGGGTGGGCCGTGTAGGGAGTGAGGTGCCTGGCACTGTCATCAGCTTTGTAACCCATCCCTGGGATGTAAGCCTGGTTCAGAAGATTGAGCTGGCAGCTCGCCGGAGGAGAAGCCTTCCAGGACTAGGGTCCTCAGTGAGAGAGCCTTTGCCCCAGCAAATCTGATGGCAGCCAGCTTAAATATGATGACATTAACAGGGATCCTTCCCTTTGTCCTGGGTGGGTGAGTACACTTATCGTAGGATGCCCTGGGCTGCCCAGTCACCCCCCCCGAAGCCCTGGTGAGCTGCTACCTGGCTTCCAAAGGTAAGATGTGGCCAGATGTAGAGAATGAGCTACTGAGGATGATTCCTTGTGGGCTTTCACATGACTCATGAAAAATAAAGTAGATTTTTGTCTTTGTATTATGTCATAGTTTCTAACAGTAAATGATGTGTTCATTGGATTGTGAGAAGATTCACACTCCAGACTACCACACCTAGGACAGAGGCTCTTTCAGTTGCTGTTTGAATTAATAAACGTTTAGATTTTATTTCCTGCCCCCAAAACATCCATTAAGCCCCCAGAGAAGGGAAAGGGGATGTGACTAGCAGTACAGAGATTTTCTTCACCAACAGTGCCCATGGCAAGCTTGGGCATTCTTGGTGAAATCTCTCTGGGAAGTACTGGCAGAAGAATAAAAAACGGGCCGACACAAAAGTATTGCTTGGTGAGCATTTCCAGGCTCTACCTTCTTTCTCATCTCTTCACGGCAGGGGAAGAGAAGAGAAACAAAACTGTTTACAAAATTGGCAAAATAAGCATATAACTTCCTCTCACTATCTCCTAGGTTCCGGCTTCTGCAGCATTATATAAGCCTAAGTAATGAGGAGCAGCTGAGGTCAAATATAATACTGCACAAAACAACTTAAAAATACTTACACACTGAAACAGGTAAGGAGGCAGAGAACAGAAATGGACCCGTGGCAATCTTTGCCAGAAGACAATGTTGTACTAAATGTATAATCATAGCTCTCTTTTTCATGTGAGGAAACTTGAGGCTCAGAGGGATAAAACAACTTGCTCAAAATCATACACATAAGTATGATAGAATCTGGTCTGTCTGCACTGGGGGTTGAGTTATTTACCAACTTTTAATAGTGCCCACTTGGACTCTCAAAAGCAACCCAATTTGGACAATAATTTGGTCACTCTGTCCATGAATCAGTGTGGCAAAACTGCCCAGGAGGCTTGTCTAAAGTACAGATTCCAGGGGCCCCTGGCTGACTCAGTCACTAGAGCATGCGACTCTTGATCTCAGGGTTGTGAGTTCAGGCCTCACAATGGACAGAGAGATTACTTAAAAATAGTCTTTTTTTTTTTTTTTTTTTTTTTAAGTACAGATTCCTGAGCTCAGAACCATTTGTCTATGCCATTCTGCTTTCCCCAGAGACCCAGCCAGGTCCTGATAAGGTATCAGTAACCCCACCAGGTCAGAGTGATGTTCCCAGACAATAATCTCTCTGGAGCCTTGGAGAATCTAAGTGGTCTTATGCTGGCCCACCTGCCAGAATGAACCTCCTCCAGAGCTCTCCCCTTCACATTTTACCTCCTAGCACTCCCTAGGGGCAGACCTGATTTTGTGTGTCCTAACTTGCATCACACTAATTCAAGCAACTTAGGAATAGAAAATGATGTGGTTCTCAACCAGGGTTGCCCAACCTCTAAAATAGTGGTCTAATCATTCTCTACCTCCGGGACATATCTCCTTCCCAACTGCCCCAGGAAACAAGCATCCCATCTTTGCATGTTCGAGGTCAGCAACAGGGGGCCCCCTAACAAAGAAGGTTATCTCTCATTGCTAGGAAGTCCTTGGCTGCACCGTATCAAAGTCGGGCCCAAATATGGTTCCTTCCTATAGGCCTGATCAGGCTAAGGGCAGAGTTATCTATTTACTCCTCCTCTCAGGAGGATCCAGCCAACATAGTAACACCTCTTCACAGTTTGACCACGTTTTTCACCTGGACTTCTCCTAAGCCCATCCTAAGCTTCATCCTTTCATGGTGGTAGTAGCATTGTTAATACAGTATTTGCCTTTTGGGGGGAGAGATGAATGTAATGATTAGGTTGTCATTTTGTGTTATGTCATTTTGTCATGAATTTGTTTTGAATTTTATATTAAAATGGGCCCACTAGGGGCGCCTGGGTGGCGCAGTCGGTTAAGCGTCCGACTTCAGCCAGGTCACGATCTCGCGGTCCGTGAGTTCGAGCCCCACGTCAGGCTCTGGGCTGATGGCTCAGAGCCTGGAGCCTGTTTCCGATTCTGTGTCTTCCTCTCTCTCTGCCCCTCCCCCGTTCATGCTCTGTCTCTCTCTGTCCCAAAAATAAATAAACGTTGAAAAAAAAAAAAATTAAAATGGGCCCACTATTCCCACTTTGTGAAGCCATTCAGGACCCTCATTTTGCCTTGGAACACGTTTGCTATCTCTCCCAGTGTCACTTTGAAATGTGATGAGCTTGCCCACACATTTCTATCGGGTATAAATCCAGAACCCAACATGAAGTCCTACCGTCCAGCAGAACACTTCTCCACTACCTGTGGAACCTTGGCTAGGCCCCTTAACCTCCTGGTTTTTTGAGCCCTCAGTTGTAAAAACGTGAGGGGTATATGAATTTACATTTGGGGCATGACAAGTTCAGTAAGAGCTTGTCTTTGCTTTTATTATTCCCAGCTGGAATGTCTTCCCTCACCTCTCCATGGGTCCAAATCTAACTTGTCTTTCAGGCCCACTGCCAAGGAGCCTTCCACACAAATTTCTGCCTGTCTAGCTATTGAATACTTAGGGTCAGTACCAGACAACCAGGCTGTGTCTTAGGTTAATCTTGCCTCTCAAGCCAATGGCAGAATGTGGGTTTCTCTTGCCCTCTTTTGGCCCTGGGGCTGTGCCAGCCTATAGGTATGCTCCACGGGGAGTGGCTGGGTGAGGAGAAAGATGGGAGGGCCCAGGCAGGGTGTTCCTCTGCCTCCACTCTGCTCTCCTCCAATAAAACTCAGAGAGCCTAAAAGCTGCCCCTCAAGTCACAGATTCCTTATGTGACCTCACTGGGTAGTGATGACCTCACAGGCCTTTTCACAGTTACCATGACAGGGTAACTACACAAACGTGGTGCTTTCAGGAAAGCTTCCCTACCAGTTCTCTACCAGATACCAGTCTGTTTGGATGCCTGAGAGAGAATGTCTGACCGGATCTTCTATGTTCACTCTAATTTGTCCTCTGTCCCCTGGGAGGGCAGCACAGCAGGTAAGCGTAGGCCAGGCATCTGTACAAGAGTCACTGGTGTACACACAACTTCACATGGCTGCCACATGTTGCTTTGGGGCTTGCCCGCCACACCTCTGAGCTTCTCCAACTGTAAGTAATAGCCCTCAGGGACCTACAGTGTTCCTGCTCATTGCCGAAGACACATAAAATGTCATCCCTGGGCAACTATTCAGAAAGCTTCTAAACTTTATAATTGTAGCTTTCCCTTTGGGCTACAAGTTGCTTCCATTCTGACCCTTTCCTGATTGGCCTCTTAGCAAAAGTCGAGCGAATTTTTGTTGGCAAGTAAGAAATGGAGCAGTTTGAGGAAGAACCGTTGAGGTCCGCTCATGAACCTCCCCTTCAAACCCGGGCACCTTCACCATGCTGTCGTGTAAACATCCACATGGGGCCCCTCAAACACACCCCAGACGGAGCTGCTGAGTACTGGGGTAAGGGTGGTGGTGTCATGTGCACGGGCAGAACAAAAGAGCCAAGGAGAGTGATGAAGTGATACCAAGACTGGAGGGTTGATGAAATGATGTCCCAGGAGGTTGGGTTGATGTGAGCCTAGACTTGCTACCCAGAATCTGTCTTTGAACCTCCTGATCATTCTGCCTTAGTATTTGGCCATTTTCTAATCTAGATAAAAATATTAGAGGGCTAGAGGACAGTGTCGTTGAAACAGGCAGTATGAATGGGGCCCAAAAGGAGTTGCCCAAGAGGAGATGGGAGGGTTTCTTAATCCATTTATTTTAGGTTATTTTTTCCAACACTTGAAAGGTATTTCCATTAAAGCTTCAGAAGTTATAGACCTTAGGAATTTCCCCCCTATGGAAGGGAGAGACAGAGGGGATCCTGGTTGCAACTGTTTTCAGGCTCTACTGTTTCCTCTGAGAATGGGGAACAGATTTCCAGGTCTCCTGCTGCTGCCATGAGCTCCAGAGAATCACCTTTGCAGCCATGTTCCTTCTCTAGGGGACTCATTGGGGTGACTGGCCAAGGCTGTGTTTTGAATACCAAGCAGATTAAAGGTCTTCAGCCAGAAACTGGGAGAGACATGAGAGGGTAGATCCTGGAAGGACACTGTATACAGCAGAAATGACTGATTAGATCTGATTTTCTTTCCAACAGCAGGGGCTCCCTCTTCTCCTACACCTGGTCACTACCATGTCCTCTACCGAGGGTGTGGAGAAACCCAGGTGGGCTGGCATGGGGAGACGTACTGCCTGATTGGTGGCTACCGGACCTATGGGGATGCTCCTGTGGCCACCCCAGCAAAGACAGAAGCAGAGAAACCAATTCCCAGCCAGGCTCCCAAAAGACGTCGAGCTATGGCAGAGTCAAATAAAGACGTAGGTTGCTCCAGCCCCCAAATTCGGCGATTGAAGCATGGTGGCAGGAGGACGACCCCAAAGAAGCTTGCTGACTGAGCCACTTTACAGGAATGGCAAACATTTAACTGTCTAAGACAGCTAATGCCTCTTCCTGAAGTGACCCCCCACTGCCCACCACTGGAGATTAGAATCTGAGCCATTCTGTCTGAGCCTTCTTCAGCCAGGAGCCTCCTTCCATACTAACTGGCCATGGGCAAGGAGCCATAGAAGCTGAGGTTTGAAATGAAAGCCTGCTCTGAACATCCCAGAGCCAAAACTGGCCTGGAAGAAAACCTGATGTTTCTCCACTCAATCCTGTAGAGTCCCTTCTCGGGGAGAAGAAAGCAAAGTTTGCACTCTTTGAACCAAGGAGGATGCAGGAGCAGAGGGAGGGTTCAGAGTGGCCTTAGCAGGGACTCAGTCCATCAGATGGACTCTTGCCCTGAGTCATTGCCAGCAGTCACCAATTAAACCAAGAGGAGCTGGACTTTTTTAAACTGAAAAAAGCAATCTGGGTCTACCGAGGGAGCCTCTTGTCTGGAGTGGCAGGAGGTAGAATAAGGAAACCCAGGAAGACCCGCTCCCCAGAGCAGGAAGAAAAGGGAGAGTTGGGTGGCGCCACCACTGAGGCTCACGCGCTCCTTCATTCCCAGTCCTTCTTAGCCCCAGTGGGATTTCTTACTGTTCAATAAAATGGTTTTCTCTAACATATTTGACTTGAAATCCAGCTTGTCCAAGGCCAGGCCCCAAATCTCCCTTTTCCCTTGAAGTACATTTCCACATGGGGTATCTGGTGCTCTAACACCTTCTGCCTCCAAAAAAGACCCGTGAGTGCAGCTTCTGTGTGGCTACCATAATGACAGCCGTGCAAATTGGGGCAGGACACAGGCAGGTTCCTTAGGAGCCCAAGGGTGGCTGGGTGGTTCAATTGGTTAAACGTCTGATTCTTCATTTCGGCTGAGGTCATCATCTCACAGTTCGTAAGATTGAGCCCTGTGTCGGGCTGCACACTGACATCAGGGAGCCTGCTTGGGACTCTCTGTCTCCCTCTCTCTCTCAGCCCCTCCCCGGCTCATGCTCTCTCTCTCTCTCTCTCTCTCTCTCTCTCTCTGTCTCTCTCTTGCTCTCGCTTTCACTCTTGCTCTCACTCTCGCTCTCTGTCGCTCACTCTCTCTCTCTCAAAGTAAATAAATAAACTTTAAAAAATGGTGAGCTTGGGGCGCCTGGGTGGCTCAGTTGGTTAAGCGTCCGACTTCGGCTCAGGTCACGATCTCGCGGTCCATGAGTTCGAGCCCCGCGTCAGGCTCTGGGCTGATGGCTCAGAGCCTGGAGCCTGCTTCCGATTCTGTGTCTCCCTCTCTCTCTGCCCCTTCCCCGTTCGTGCTCTGTCTCTCTCTGTCTCAAAAATAAATAAAACGTTAAAAAAATAAAAAAAAAATGGTGAGCTTGATGAGAACTTCCCCCTGTTGTGTGTGTGTGTGTGTGTGTGTGTGTGTGTGTGTGTGTGTAAGGAGATGGGAGGCAGGACTGAGAAGATGTTCTGTGTGTCAATCCACTATCCAATTTACTCAACAAATATTTATTGAGCACCTGCTAGTTGCTTGGAGTATATCAGTGAATAAGATGATTGAAACCCCTCTCTTCAAAATACCCACAAACTAAAGAGACAAGTAAATTTATATAGTTTAAATTATTCCTGCTATAAAGAAAAGTAAAATAGGATAAGAGTATAGTGTGATGAGGGGGTGCTAGGTTCCACAAGGTAAGCAGGGAAGGCTTCTTTGAGGAGGTGACAGTGAAGATGTGAGGGAATCCTGTGAAGAGCTGGAAGGAAACTATTTTTGGAGGAGGAAATGGCAAGTGCAAAGACCCTGAGGTAGGAATGAGGCTGGCCTGTTCTAGGACCAATAGAAAGGTCAGTGTGGGCAGAGAAGAAAGAGAAGAAAGAGATGGTTGGAAAAGTAGACATGGGCCAGACCATAGCAGGCCTTGTCAGCCATGTTGAGGAATGTGGATCTGAAGTGTGAGGGGAAATCCTAGGTGGGAGTTGAGCAGAGTGGTGAAATGATCAGATATAGATGCTAAGAAGATCATTCCAACTACGGTGTGCCATGGCAGTGAGATGCTGGCTGTTACCGATAAATGTCTCTCTCAGCAGTTACGGGGACAATTGGTCCTGGGGAGTGGGGGTGAGAGAAGATCATCAGAGAAGAAAGAGCACAGGGTGTGTGTGGGCCTCTGTGCTAGGCCCACCCGCCTCAGCATCCCACATCAAAAGGGGGCACTGTCAGCAGCATGTAGCCCTCAGGCCCAGATGAAGCCACTCACCCTGTGGATGGCACACACACCCTCAAGGGCCACAACAGGGAGAGTCTTGCTCCTCCCTAGACACCCTCAAGGCCAGGAAAGGTCCTGATAACTTAAGGAGTTTCCCTAACCTGGGTTAGAGGAAGGAGGCACAGGCCCTGCATGGGGCATTCCCACTTTGAGTCTCAACTAACCCACAAAAGACAGCTAATGCCTCTTCCTGCAGCAGCTCCCACTCCCTACCACTGGAGATTAGAACCTTACATTGCTGATACTTGGTGTGACTGAGGAAGATTTGCGATCCTAGAGGAGTCAGGTAGGTTGGCAGTTCCCAAACATGAGGCAAACAGATTCACCTGGGGCTCCTAGGAAAACCAGAGATCCCCAGCACCTGTATCAGTCCTACTGAATACATTTTTAGGGTGGGATCTGGACATCTGCAGTTTTACATTTTTCTCATAATCATGATTTCATAGCAAATACAAGTGACCGAGGAACCTGTAAAAGAACACCATGGAATACAATCAGCAAATTCCAACACAGAAAACTCTAAATGACAAAGGACATGATTTTTTCAACAAATAAATTGCAAGGAAGAAAGAAGAGGAACAACAACAAATGCAATGCAGTTGGCTTTATCTACATTATAATTAAAACAATTATTTAAAAATTAGGCAACCAGGGAAATTTGAACAGAATAGATAATTGATGATATTGAGGAAGTATTGTTGACTCTTTTAGGTGCCATAACGTTATGGTAATTGCCTTTTAAAAGAAGCTGTTATCTTTTAGAGATGCAAACTTAAATATGGAAGGACTAAATGTTTGATCTGCCTTAAAAATATTCTGTAGAAGGGGATGAGTAAGGTATAAATGAAACAAAATGGGCCATCCATGATTGTTGAAGCTGGATGATTGGTACATAAGTGTTCAATACACTCTTCTACTTTATGTTTGAAATTACCCTAATAAATAAATTAAATTGAAAGTAACCCTAAGTTTAAAAAGGTGCAGCATCAGGTACAGCCAGATGTTCAGCCAGATTTGGAATCAGTGAGGACTCGGGTGGTCAGCGTCATAGGGTAAACTAGCTGGCGTGAGCCACGGCAGCCAGGCAGAGGAAGGCAGAGTTCCTGCATAAACACAGGAGGCACGGAGGGCTCTGAGGCAGGGTGTGCCATGTAGCATGTTGTTGCAGATCTGACAGGCCTCAGAGACAAGCACGCCAGGTTGAACAAAGAGATAGCATGTCTGAGCTTGAGGCTAAACGACAAATCACATACGCCAGATGGTAGATGTTTGTTTGATCAGAGCTGGTTCCCGACACCTGGTGTCCACACAGCCCACCCTTCTGGATGTTTATGTCAGCAGATGTGGTAGACAACTGAAGACTCGTCCAGCCCCCTCACTGCGTATCCCAGTAAAGGGCCAGCTCCAGGGGCTGATCAGTAGTGAATGTCTAGACAAACAGATGATGTAAGGGGCTTAAAGCCCCTCCTGGTGAGAGAGGCAGCAGCTGGAAGTCAAGAAGTCTGTGGAACCCCTATCTGACTTGGCCAGAAGGGCATGATGTGGTCATCTGCCTGTCCAGCTGCTGGTCTCCCTAACTTTCCTCCCCTTCCCCCAGGGTCAAGGAGGGTTATGTCCTAGGGCTAGTAGGCTACTCTCTCTACTACTGCTGGCTTCCCTAGATGGCTTCCTTATGTCCTGTAAGGCCACACTGAAGACAGAGCCAGTCTAGTCCAACTTTGGCGAGCCTGGCAGTGGTGAACAGGAGATGAGTGCCATGTGCAGAAGCAAACAGGACAGACCTTATGAAATGGCTGGCAGTCATTCTCCAAAGTTCTCTTTCTTCAGGGCCTGGAGCACCCACAGAGGAGGAGCCCAAAGAGATAAAAACTCTGAGTAACTCTGGCCTGGGGCCCCAGAGAGCCCTGGAAATCAAAAGGCTAAGTACATTCCTCCACCACAAACTCAGTCCCATTGTCCTCACGAGGTGACCCAAATTCATGAATCCCCCTGCCCAGTGTTCTGGATTTGGATTCAGGGAGGTCTTCCGACAGAGGTATACCGAGGTTAAGAAAGGGCATCTATTAGCTGGGGCAACTGCTTTATACCTGGAGTGGTCACAGATGAAGAACAGAATTAGAGGGATCAAAGCTTGAAAATCTAGGAATAAGGGAATTTTGGTTTCAGGTCTCAGCTCCACCTGCCAGCTTTATCCAGCTGAACCTCAGTTTTCCTACCTAGAAAATGAGGCTGGTAAAAACCTACCTTGTGGGCCATTGTTAAGATTTAATGGACTGAAACACATCAAACTGGCAGCACAGTTCTGGACACACAGTAACTTTGACTGCTCTGACCCGTTGTTACTGTTATCACATGCTCTTACTCCCTGAAGGAAGGAAAGGCAGAAGTCTCCTGAGCTCTTCCACGAATGTTGGTTGAACATTTGTTGTGTGCAGGTGTGGTACTAGGGGCCAGAATATGGTGGTCATGGCCTCACGGAGTTCACATCCCAGCTTCGTCCAGGCCAGCCGCTGCAGACTTCTGTGAGGAGGAGGCAGATGAAGACAAAGCGTTGGGGGGGGGGGGGGGGAGAAGTTCCAGCAAACCTGAACCAGAGCAATCTCAGAGGCTCATCCATGTTCCTGTTTTTATTTTTGGTTTTAATGTTTATTTATTTTGAGAGAGAGACACAGAGAGAGAGAGAGAGAGTATGGGGTTAGGAGCAGAGAGAGAGGAGAGAGAGAATTCCAAGCAGGCTCTGCACTGTCAGCATAGAGCCCAACGTGGGGCTCGATCCCACAAACCATGAGATCATGACCTGAGCCGAAACCAAGAGTCGGACGCTTAACTGACTGAGCCACACAGGTGCCCCCATGTTCCTGTTTCTAAAGAGGGTAGAGGTGGGGCATCTGTGTGGCTCAGTCAGTGAAGCAGCCGACTTCAGCTCAGGTCATGACCTCATGACTCATGAGTTCGAGCCCTGCATTGGGCTCTGTGCTGACAGCTCAGAGCCTGGAGTCTGCCTCTGCCTCCCTCTCTCTGCCTCTTCCCCGCTTGCATGCATGCTCTCTCTCTCTCCCCCGCCCCTCAAAAAATAAACAAACATTAAAAAAAAATTTAAAGAGGGTAGAGGTACCTGGATGGTTCAGTCCATTGAGTGTCTGACTCTTGATTTTGGCTCAGGTTGTGATCCCAGAGTCGTGGGATCGAGCCCTTTGTCAGGCTCCGCACTGAGCATGGAACATGCTTGGGATTCTCTTTCTTTCCCTCTACTCCTCTCCGCCATTCATGCTCTCTCTCTCTCTCTTAAAAATAAAAGGAAGGAAGGAAGGAAGGAAGGAAGGGGGTAAGTCACCAAAGAGGGTTTGGATTAGAGTTCTCCATGATATGCCCCCCTCTCTAGGTAACTGCATATCACAGTCCAGAAGGTGCCATCTGAATCCCAGGGATGCCCTGTAGGATCTTCCTCAGTAGATCTCCTGTACCTCATGCCCCTCTAGCCTCCCCCCAGCTGATGCACTACCTCAAGAACATGGGACAGCATGCAGGACAAGAGTCCCAAGCCCTGTGGACTTTACACTTAAAACACCAGAATATCTGGTCCCAGGAAGCAGCCCAGTCAGACACTTAAAGCCTGTCAGACACCATTGTGACTTTGCTCTGGGGACCTTGTGTACTGGATCTTCCATACTGCCTGAAGTCAGGCAGAGCCTGGCTGCAAGAGACCCGAGATGGGCAGAAAGGCTGGCAAGGACATGGAAGACAAAGCTGGGGATTTGGGAGAAGGCCAGGTGGAAGCAGGGAACACAGATGCATTAGGGCTTACTGCACTTGTAGCAGAGCAGATGGTGGCTGCCTTTTGAAGAAGGAAAATGTGCTAGCTGTTGGTCACTTCTGGAAAGGTAGCCTCAGCTTTGTGATTAGAGGATGTGTGTCCGTGGTGGCCAAGCTGTCTTTTGGCCAGGGAGACTGCTGTTTCTTGAGAATTTGGCTATGTCAGTCATCGTGCCAATGGAACCAGAGCAACACCCAGAAAGAAGCAGGGGCAGCATGAGTCTCTAGGAGCAAGGAGCCCTGAATGAGGATGAACACCACCTGGGCAATGCTGGATACTGAGGAAGCCCCCCCACCCCATCCCCCTGCACTATGAGCATGTGAAGTGGTCTGTGTAATTACCAGTCAGTCGCCATTTTTCTTCCTCGCATATTCTTGTAATACACTGGAGATCAGAGGGGGTGGGTCAGCTCTGCCACAGTACTAAGCTTCGTCCCAGCAGAAGCCTGTTTCTACCACTGCCTCCTCTGCAGATCTTGATTTAGGTAAACACTGCACAGGTAAAGAATTAAAAGAGAAGGTGCTTACTCACATACCCCTACCTGGTGTCAAGATTTCCTGTGCTGGCCCTGCTTCAATAGCCCCACCAGGTGGAGGCTAAGGGGATAGCACGTAACAAGGCCCTGTGGTAGTAGGCAGCAAGGGAAGGGGGGGGGGGGAGGATTTGTGCCATTTGCTGAGACTGGAGAGGCCAGTGGGACACTTGCCAGGAATTGAAAGCCAGATAATGGAATGTGGTAGCCAGACCTACGTTGGTATGGTAATGGCTTTCTTCCTAAAAGCAAAAATCCTCTTCAGATTTCTTTTGACTGGCAAAAACAAGTACTAAAGTAGATCTTTTGTAAAAGCAAAGTGGCATAATGCAAACTTCCAGAAAGCAGGGGATACCCTCAGTTTACACCGTTCTGACTTATGAAAGGTTTCATGGGAAAGTTCTGATTGCAGCTCGTGGGGAAACCTATATCCTAAGAGCAATGGGAAGCCATGGCAGAACTTTAGGCAAGAGGACGACAAGTTTTTTTTTCAAAGAGAGATATGTCTGACTGCACACTGGGGAAAGGACTGGAGGTGGGGACACCAGGAGAGGATGAGAGATAAAGGTTACCAGTACTGGGGAAGAGGTAGTGGGAATGAAGAAGAGACACAACTGGTAGATGTTTGGAGGTTGAACCAGAAGGATATGGAGATGCTGTTAAGGAGAGAAGTGGGCAGAGGGTGGAAAGCATCACAGATGACATTCAGGTCAGCTCTGGAGCCAGGCCCTGGGCTTCCCTGCCTCCCCTGTTTCTTCTTCTGTCCATAGCCAGCATGCTCTTTCCCCAAATTGTCCAGGTCTGTCCACAGACAGTGTGTACTTATTTCACTAGTGTGTACTTATTTCCTCCTCCACAGGACAGAGCAGAGAGACAGTCTTGGGCAAGGTCAAAAAGAGAACAGGCCACCCAGATGGCTGAAATCTGCTTGCTACTTGAGTAAGAGTATGCACATGTCCCTGAGTGTATAAGGGTCTGGGTATGTCTGTGTTTCTGTGCCTGACTTTATACGGTCATTTCAAGGCCATGACTAGCAGTGCCAGACTGTTTAAGGACTGAAGTTAAACATTATGAAAAAATTGTGCCGCATAACTAATCTTCTACAGAGATGGTACCCACTTTTTATGGTTCAGCACAGACTGTCTCTACTGGGCTAGAGTTTCTTCCAAGTCTTGGGGCGTAAGACATCTGGCCCCTGGAGAAAAGCTTTAAAAAAAAAAAACTCGAAAAACTAAATTCTCCCTTCTCATTTCTCTGTCAGCAGCTATTTATTTGAATAGACTTTTTACCTCTTCCCCATTGTTTATACTCCCCACTTCCTGGGGGCGGGGGGGGGGGGAGGGGAGATGCTAACAAGAGTGGAACAGATAAGTTGTTTATCCCCCAAACCAACGTTTTTGCCCTGGAGATCAGAGGACCCAAGAGTTTTTCCTCCCTTTCTCCACTCTGCTGGCTGCGTGGGTGGACGTGGGGCTGCTGACCAGCATCAGGGGGAAAGAGAGGAGAGAGACCAGTCTGAGTTTGGGTTCCCCAGCCACCCAGGGCACAGACATACCCTAGGGGACTCACATTCCGGTAGTGGGGCTGCCTAAAGACCCCTGCAGCTGCAGTAGTCAGAGAGTAGACCCACCTTCAGCACAGTGCCACTCCCTGGACACTGGACACCATCACATGCCCAAACACTCAAACATACCCAAGCTGGGACCTGTCCCCTCCTAGGTAGCTCTGGAAAAGTTTTGCTCATTTCCTTTCTAGGATGGTTTCTAAGGTCTCTAGTGTTCAGACTTAGGTCACTACCTCTGCGCTGGTCACTCCTGCCACCTGGAAAAGGTTCCAAAGGTGAAGCAGCTCCAGGGGGTGCCAAGGTTCACAGCAGAACCTTGGGAGGCTGGGGATGAAGGAGTTTGGTCAGAAACTCTGAAGCCTCTCAGTGGCAGAGCTTCCAGAAGATGCCATCCCCATTTGTGAGGTGTATAAAGGGAGGTGGTTCCTGGAGAAGGCAGCTAGGGTGAAGGCCTGAGGCTAAAATGGAGGTGGGGCCTTCAGAGGAACCCAAATGCCAGGGCTTTCCTTAGGACCCATACCTCTGACTTCAATGAAGATGGGGCTTCCACACTGAGATAGAAGGGACCCTCACCAACAGCTCAGCCAGCAGCTCTGGGAGGAATGTTGCTGGGATGGGGGATAGGGTGCTATGCTGCCCTAAAAATGACTTAATTTCCTTCCACTCAAATAGCTTACTGAGTTCCTGCTCTGTTCAGTAAACTGTCCCTGAACCCCCAGATGGTTGCTCAGTTCACGTCCCAAAAGTCCCTCCATTCAGACCGTAGGGAGCAATAGCATTTCCTGAGGAGGGAGGTCTTTCCTGAGACACACTGGGGAAGACAGGGGTAGGGGCGCCCCTGACAGTTCCCAGTTCTGGCTGGAGTCCCCAGGGGACAGACATGCAGGCAAGGGAGTAAAGTAGGGGAGAGAGAGGTCAGGGGCAGAGGGCCTCTTCCTGAATGCAAAGTCCACAAGGTTAACCCCTCATTTCCAGAGACTTCCTCCTCCCACCCCCACCCCCACCCCCACATGGCTCAGCACCAGGAAACCGAGAGCCCAGAGACACTTGCGTGCAGCCCTCAGGGTGGCTGGTGCAGGATGCAGGCAGGTGGGGACATAATGTTGATGACAGAGGCCTCAGAGCCCAAGGCTACACTCTGAAAGGAGCAACCCACGCCTTCTCTCTTGGAGAACAAGGTTAGAGGCAGAGCAACCTGGGTCAGCCCCTCAGAGCGCTGGGAGTGGGGTGAGGGGTAAGAACAGAAAGCCCGCCCCTCTGGTGAAGCCCTGTAGGCTGGGGCAGGGGGGCGGAGGGAGGGGAGGGCGTGCCTTCGCCTGGCTGCCAAGCTGCTCCGCGTCGCGGCTTTCCGCGGCTGGATCCGAGGTCCTGTGACTCGGTTCTCCCGTTGCGAGACCGCACCGCCGCGTGACCCGAGTCGACGGTCGGGACTCCATCGTCGCCCTCTGCCCCTGTCGCCCCCTCAGGCTCTCGAGACCGGCCCCTGCCCACCTGTCCGGCTCGTGCAACATGCGGCCCCTGGGCCTCGATGGTACCTCCCCGCCCTGCCGGCGACCTCTGCTGCGTCTGCTACTCCTGCTGTCGCTGCTGCCGCCGCTGCCGCCGCCCTTAACGCGCGCCCAGACCGCTCAGGGAACCCCCAGCGCCCCGACCACGCCGGCCACCTCCAGCACCCCAAGTCTGCGGAAGCGCGCGCGGGCTCTGATGCGAGACTTCCCTCTCGTGGACGGGTGCGTAAGTGCGATGTGGGGGCAGGTGGAGACTGAGCCGACCCCATGGCAGGGCTAGAGGTCCTCATGCAGGGCTCCTAAGGAAACCCCTTCACATCACCCCTGGATTCACTCTCCCATCATCCGTGGGTGCCTTTTCCCTTCCTCTGCCACTCCTTCCCTGGTGGGAACTCCCCAGCCTAGGCCTCGAGGGGTCCTACTATAGTCTGTGACAGTGTGGTGTGGGGGACATCCTCCCCCCCCCCATTGCTGGCCCCATGTCCTGCCTAATCCCAAGGTCTAAGGAGGCCACCCATTTCCCCCTGACTTGACCTTGCCTTGCTCTCCCTGCAGCCACAATGACATGCCCCTTGTCCTGAGGCAGTTTTATGGCAACAGGCTACAGGATGTTAATCTGCGCAATTTCAGCCATGGCCAGACCAGCCTGGACAGGCTTAGAGACGGTCTCGTGGGTGCCCAGGTATCACAGGGACACATAGCATGGCTGAGAGGGAGTGTGGGGGCCCCAGAAACCATGAGTTAGTCACATGGAAACTCAGTTATCATAGGGCCCCCCAAAATTCTACAACATGGATGCTGGGGGCTACAGGGGTTGCAGTGAACCAGTTTGGTGGGCATCCAAGTACCACCAAACAAGCAATGCATCACATGTGACCCCATTTGCTGTGTGGGCTGTGGAGGCTATGAGAAGTCCAGGGAGCTCCAACCCCTGGCCTTCCCCCAGTTCTGGTCAGCCTACGTCCCATGCCAGACCCAGGAAAGGGATGCTGTGCGCCTCACCCTGGAGCAGATTGACCTCATTCGCCGCATGTGTGCCTCCTATTCTGAGTTGGAGCTTGTGACCTCAGTTAAAGGTAGGTAGACTGGTGGGGGGTGTTGGGGACTTGATTGAGATACCCCAGCCTCTGAAAGTGATCATCTGACCTACCTGCCCCCAGCTCTGAACAATACCCGGAAGTTGGCTTGCCTCATTGGTGTGGAGGGTGGACACTCGCTGGACAGTAGCCTTTCCGTCTTGCGTACGTTCTATGTGCTGGGTGTGCGCTACCTGACGCTCACTCACACCTGCAACACACCCTGGTGAGCACAGTGCAGATGGTATGCACGCACTGATGCAGCGATCTGCCCAAGATCACACTGGGGCTCAGACCAAGCTTTACCCCTGGGATCTGGCACTGACCCTGGAGTGGGGGGGGGGGGGGCGGCGGGGAGCAGGGGTTTGCAAAGCAAAACTGGATCCCAGTAGGGACTCCCTCCTGCCAGGCCCAGCCCAACTTGGGTCCCTACTCTTGCTCCAGGGGGTTGCAGGTATAGAGAGTTCAGTAGGCTCTTGTGGCCAAGTCATGGCCACCATTCAGACTGTCTCCTGGCCATCCTGCAGGGCAGAGAGCTCATCTAAGGGCATCCATCCCTTCTATAGCAGTGTCAGTGGGCTGACCAGCTTTGGTGAGGTGAGGACCCTGATTCCATACCCCGCCCCACATGAATGTGCATGCCCCACCAGTTCCTACAGATAAATGCACGCACATGTGCACCCCTGACGCCCTTTCCCTAACCTGTCTCTGCAGAAAGTGGTGGTTGAAATGAACCGCTTGGGCATGATGGTAGATTTGTCCCATGTCTCTGACACTGTGGCACGGCGAGCCTTGGAAGTGTCACAGGCACCTGTGATCTTCTCCCACTCAGCTGCCCGGGGTGTGTGCAAGAATGCCAGGAACATTCCTGATGACATCCTGCAGCTTCTGGTGAGAGACTACCCTGACTCTCAAACCTAAAACAAAAGGTTTAAACCAGGAGTCCTTGAACCTGAACCCCTGTTCCCTCAACTTCCTCAAACCCTAGGCTGAACATCTTCTGCCCTCACAAACCCACAGTCCACAGCCCGTGAATTCTTGAACCCAGGTGTGGGGGGTTCTAAGTGGTAAATACTCCTCTACTCTATAAGCCCCCCATGGTCAAGACATTTCCACACCAACCAGAGCTGAGACTCCTCCATTCACATAATCCTAGAGTGTAGAAAGGTGAAGTCTCCTCTGACTTCAAAACCAGAGCTGAACACATTCCTCACAGGAGCCTAGAGGCAGGTGGTTGCTCTGGGGGCCAAGCTGAGTGTCCATTTGTCCACCCCTGCAGAAGAAGAATGGTGGTATCGTGATGGTGTCTTTGTCACCGGGGGTGCTGCAGTGCAACCTGTTAGCCAATGTGTCCACTGTGGCAGGTAAGCCCTACCTGGGCTCTCTGAATAGCTCTGATTTGGACCCGAAGCCTTGGGGGGAGGGCCTCAGAACAGCCCCAGTGGTCTGACTCATTGTTGGCCGTAGACACAGTGCCCAAAAACTCAATGATGGACAGTATAAAGCATCTTGGTGCCATGTGGAACTGAAGATACAGAATTGATACTACAAGACTGATGGGTAGAAAGGAGGCAGTCAGACATAGAGCCCAGGTGCTAACCATCTGTGCTTCTCTAGGGGCTCATAAAAGCTCCCTGCACCTGCCTCTGGCCAAGGGATTGGGCAGCCCCTTAAGTCTCTTTGGTCTTTATCAGTTATATTCTTTATCCATCTCTCATCCTCCACACCCATGGAAAGGGGCCCCCATGGTTCTCAAGGAGACTGGAGGCAAGGTGAATCCTGAATGAGAAATGGCCAACTGGGGTCCACTCCAAATCTAAATTCCAGTCTAGAGCCAACTGGAATCTACCTCCTTAAGTTGGCACACTGGGTGCCAAGCCATGAAGGAATTGGCCTCCATAGCCTACAGGCTGCAAGAAGGGGAATCAGTAGAGACCAGTCCCCACCTCACCCCTGTCCTAGGAGCCCCACACTGCTGACCCTTCATCCCCCAGATCACTTTGACTACATCAAGGCAGTCATTGGATCCAAGTTCATTGGGATTGGTGGAGATCATGATGGGGCTAAACGGTAAGTGCTTCTCTGGGGCTTCTCTGGGGCTAGCTGTGCCACAGTAGGGCCTTGATAGCCACCATGCCCACCACACTGTGATCCTCATGGACTTTAGGCCCACCTGGCATCTTCCCACACACAGAGTGTGTTTCTGTTTGTCTGTGACCCATTGGTCCCATCCCTAGGTCATGATCTGCCCACCCTTAGTGCCCCACCCTTAGTTCCAGCAGACCCACTGCCTTTTTTTTTTTAAGTTTTATTTATTTAAGTAATATCTATACCCAATATGAGGTTCAAACTCATGACCCCGAGATCAAAAGTCACATGCTCTTCCTACTGAGCCAGCCAAGTGCCGCTGACCCACTGCTTCTGAGCAGACTCTTAGCAAGGTCTGGTGTGGACTGACCAACTCCTCTACCTACAGCTGGGTCTTAAAAAGCTTTCCTTCTAGGGGCGCCTGGGTGGCTCAGACAGTTAAGCGTTCTACTCTTGATTTCAGCTCAAGTCACAATCTCACTCTTTGTGGGTTTGAGCCCTGCATCGGGCTCTGTGCTGATGGTGCGGGGACTGCTTGGGATTCTCTCTCTCTCTCTCTCTCTCTCTCTCTCTTTCTCTCTCTCTCTCTTTCTGTCCCTCTCTCTCTGTCCATGCTCTCTCTCTTTCTCTCAAAATATATAAATAAACTGAAAAATAAATAAATAAAAGCTTTTCTTCTTTTTATAAATGGAGGAAAACCTTGCATTCCGTGAAAGGCATAGATCCAAAAAGTATAATTCGATGAGTTTTTATGAATATTCAAAGAGGTTGGGAGTTTCCTTCTGCAGGATGAAGAACAGGGGTGAATCACTTACTCTCTCCAAGTATCCATTTCCCATGTCAGACAAGGGCTGGGATTCAGTAGTCCCTGGACACATAAGGCTGTGGTTTTGAGTCATGAACAAGGAACAGGGCTGAGGTTCCACAGCTGACTGGCTCACGACCATATAGGTTCCCTCAGGGACTGGAGGACGTGTCCACATACCCAGTTCTGATAGAAGAGTTGCTGAGTCGTGGCTGGAGTGAGGAAGAGCTCCAGGGTGTCCTTCGTGGAAACCTGCTGCGGGTCTTTGGACAGGTGGAACAGGTATGCTGGGCTGGACAAAGGAGTAGGTCAGGGGCCTGAGCAAGTGTGTTGGGGCTGCTGTGTGAGCTGCTGACCACTGACTGCCACCTCCAGGTACGGGAGACAAGCAAGGGGCAAAGCCCCTTGGAGGATGAATTCCCGGATGAGCAGCTGGGCAGTTCTTGCCGCTCTGTTCTCTCACGTCTGCCTCAGACATGGTATCTGGCTCGAGACCAGAAACTAACTGAGACTTCGGCACATTGGGCACCTAAGTGTTCACCTAAACAGTTATTGTCAAAATCTTCCCCCAACGTGGCCCCAAGCCTCACAGTTATTGCTGCCTTTTCAGTCCTCATTCTGTGGGTCTGGTGACCCAGTTAATCCTACCAGATGTTACAATGGCAGTTGCAGATACCCCACATTGCCCTCCCCCCCCCCCCATCATGCAGACAGACACATTTCCTGAAAATAAATGTTTTACACATGGAAACAGGCATGAGTGTCCTTCTCTGTGGCGGGGTCTGGTGGTGCCAGCTCCCAATTCTGGTAGTTGGTGGAGGAACCTGCAGTTCAGCCACCATTTACTCTAGTAACACCTGAGTTTCACTAGCATGGCCTGAGAAGGCCCAGATGGTTGGGCTCAGCACTAGAAGAAGACAATGAGTAGCTCTGGCTGTGGGAGAGTGGACCTTCCTCTGGGATGCCTCTCAATAGCTCACCTCAGTCCAAATCCTGACCCACTGACCACCACCTGGGGATCTTGAAGGGAACTCTGGTTCATATTCCCAAGAAAGGAACCTGCCTGGATCACAAATGATCTTTGTTCCTGTTTGGATAGAGCCCAGAATGCCAGGCTACAGGATAGTACATGGGCTTCCAATGACTGAACTTCCCTGGATATAGATCCACTCCTTGCCCTGCCCCTCAGGGACTTCCTTTCTGAGAGGCACAAGCTACTTAGACAACCACACTATCTTACCCCCAGGCAATTAATGGCAATAGCAACTCTGTTAATTATAGCCAAAATTAAGAGTTAATACTAATGACAACAGCTAATAATAATAAATAACATGATAATAGATAATGGCTAATAAAAATAATAGTTAATACTACTAGCCTATGCATACCCCATGACTGAGCAGTTTTGCCCCAGGTATATATCGCAACAGGAATGCATACATAGGTTTTCCAAAAGGCATACGAAATAATATTTAAAGCAGTGCTGCTCATAATAACCCCAAACTGTGTACTTTAAAGTTAGACTACAAGAAGACAAAGACAGGAGATTGTCTTAAAAACAGTCATATTTTTAAAAAATCATATTAATTTGAGGAACAGCAATAAAACTGACAAATGAGTTTTAATGGAAATAATAGAAATCCATACACAGTGGAATATCTTTAGCCTGATGAATGAAAGTAACTACCAATGTTCCATTCTATGCACAGTGAAAATATTCTTCAAACATGAAGGGAAAGTAATACATTTTCAGACCAATAAAAGCACAGTGAGAAATTGAAGATATACAAACCATGAGGCACCTGTGTGGCTCAGTCAATTAAGCATCTGACTTCACCTGAGGTCATAATCTCATGGTTTGTGAGTTTGAGCCCCGAGTCAGGCGCTGCGCTGACAGTCTAGAGTCTGCTTCGGACTCTGTCTCCCCGCCACCCCCTCTCTGCACCTCCCCTGTTTATGCTTTCTCTCTCTCAAAAATAAATAAATAAACATTTTTTAAAAACGTATATAGGAACACATTTTTCCTTTTGCCTCAGCCTCCAAATTGGCTGTACTCTGCAGTGTACTCAGAAAGTTCTAATAGTGTTTTCCATTCATTTTACCTATTCCCTCTTTTCTTGACTTCTTTTGGGCGGATTAAGTAGCACTCTGAGATGGCCTTAGTCCCTTTACAGACCCTTTGAAGGGGAGCTGATCCAGCTCACTGTACATTTAGGAAAAACTGGGAAAAGGTGGTAGAAGATAGAAGCTTACAGCAGGGCCCTGTGTTGCTAGGGAGCAGACCTCTAAGGACAGGGCCCTGTGAGGTGGTGCAAGTGTTCTAAACATGAGTTGGCAAGGCTACTCGATGACAGCCAGAAGTTCCAGACTGCAGCCAACTGTCACTGTTGGAACAGGAAAACCTCTTTCAGTTTGCTCTGTCGCCCCTATTGACAGAATGTAACAGGAAACCAGCTAGGCTTCTAGGAAATGTGGTTTTGAGAGTTTGAGCACCAGGGGCACCTGGGTGGCTCAGTCAGTTAAGTGTTGGCCTCTTGATTTCAGCTTAGGTCATGATCTCACAGTTGGTTCTCATGGGTTTGAGCCCGGAGTTGGGCTCTACACTGACAGTGAGGAGCCTGCTTGGGATTCTGTCTTTCTCTCTCTCTGCCCCTCTCTTGCCCAATCTCTCTCTCTCTCTCTCTCTCTCTCTCTCTCAAAAATAAATAAGCATTAAAAAAAAATAGGGGTGTCTGGGTGTCTCAGTCAGTTAAGCATCTGACTCTTGATTTCGGCTCAGGTCATGATCTCACGGTTGGTGAGTTTGAGCCCCACATAGGGCTCTACACTAACAGCACAGAGTCTGCTTGGGATCCTCTCTGTCCCTCTCCCGCTTGTGCGTGCTTTCTCTTTCTCTCAAAATAAATAAATAAACTTTAAAAATATTATTAAGGGACACCTGGGTGACTCAGTTGATTGTCTGACTTCAGCTCACGTCATGATCTCATGGTTCAAGAGTTTGAGCCCCACATTGGGTTCTCTGCTGTCAGCACAGAGCCTGCTTTGGATCCTCTGTCCCCTTTCTCACTGCCCCTCCACCGCTCATTCTCTCTCTCTCTCTCTCTTTCTCTCAAAAAATAAATAAGTAAACTTTAAAAATATATTTAAAAAATAGGAAGAGTTTGAGCCCCAGCCTCACAGAGCTGAGAACAGAAGACTGCATCTGGAGTTGAGAGACAATTGCTTAATAACCAGAATTGCTGCAGACCTGGAGTAGAAGGCCCTAATTCCAATTCATTCTTTCTCCTAGGTACATTTTTTTTGTGTTCCAACTCAAAACTAAGTGTTCATCAGGATTCTCCTTATTTTGGTGGACCCTGGACACTAATCTCTGCCTCTTTAGAGCACCACACCCCTAGTAGAAGAACTAGCCCAAAAGTTGGGCTTATCTCTAGCTTTCCACTTTCCTTGGATCCTCATCAAGTAATTTTTTAATATCTTGTTTAACTTTCTGATGTCTTCAGGAAGATCCTTTTTATATTTTGCCCAACATTTCCAGTTATCAGAAAGAGTATAACTCTGATTTACTTAGTCAACCAAAATCAGACATGTGAAATGGTGTTTATTTATTAATTCAATAACATTAAAAATCAATCATAGGGGCAGTTGGGTGGCTTAGTTGATTGAGCATCCAACTTCAGCTCAGGTCATGATTTCTCAGTTCATGGGTTCGAGTCCCACATCGGGCTCTGTGCTGACAGCTCAGAGCCTGGAGCCTGTTTCGGATTCTGTGTCTCCCTCTCTCTCTGCCTCTCTCCCCCCACCCAAAAATAAATAAACATTTAAAATAAATAAATAAATAATAAATAAACTTAAAAAATCAATTATAAACATTATGCTCCCTACTTTCACCTAAGACTATCACAGGAAACAGCTGTATGTGCAATACTTCTGAACTTTTGATAAAGTTTTGAATTAACAAATTCATCATTCACTATATTGTTTATATCACTTAAATGAAGACCTCCCCTGGCAAGTCAGCTTGGTATATGAGACCAGAATAAACATTCCCTCTCTTCCTCCCTCTCTTCTGAGATAGCCAAAGCTGAAGGCAGCAGGGTCAGACTTAGTCCTTAACCACAAGGCATGAGAAGGGAGCAGTGATGGACAGGAGGCAGTAGTGGCCAGAGGTCAAGGCCCTTCTTCTGGCACCCAAAAGGGGAGGCCCACCTATCAGGGAGCCCAGGTGGGAGAACAGCTGACAGACACAGATACAGAAGGGGGCAATTCATATTTTAGTCTGTGTTATAGACCCCTTTCAGCCTGGTAGGACCTCATGCAGGCCCAGGAGGCCCAGACGCCACCCAGGTGCAGTTCTGAGATCAGTTTCCCCTGTGTCAGGGCTTTTTTCTGCAGAAAACAATGAATTATACCGCTCAGGCCTCCAGCCATCCTGGAAACCGCCTTACCTTAAAGGAGGATTTCTGCCCCACATGAAGTCATGTCAGACCAAGCCCCCTCATGTTCTTAGCAGTAAGAATTTTTGTCCCACTGTTCTACACCTTTGAGGACCTTCTAGCTCCTCCCTTACAGACAGCCATCCTGTCGGAACTAGACCTTTGCTTGAGCTATTGGCCAACTTGGGATGCCCTCTCCACCTCCCTGCCCAATGCAGACCCCATCCTTTCCAGGCTCAGCTGCTGTGGTGCCTCCACTAATCTCTTAGCAAACGGGCCAGCCCTCACCAGCACTACCCACAAAATCCCTCAGCCAGGATGACCATATTACAGAAAAACATGTGACATAAATTGACCAGGGAGTAATTTACCCCTTTTCCAAGATGGCTATAGTTAATTAATGTTTAGAATCTAGAGTCTTTTTTTTTTTTTAATTTTTTTAATGTTTATTTTTGAGACACAGAGAGAGTAGGGGAGGGACAGAGAGAGAGGGAGACACAGAATCCGAAGCAGGCTCCAGGCTCTGCACTGTCAGCACAGAGCCCGACACAGGGCTCGAACCCACAAACCGTGAGATAATGACCTGAGCTGAAGTCATACGTTTAACCAACTAAGCCACCCAGGAGCCCCTAGAATCTAGTCTTTTTTGTGTGTGCCCATATATTAACAAATGTACAGACGCAAATTTCAATACTAGTTACTAAAACAAAATGGTTTCCCATAATATTATTCTTTTTTAATTTTTAAAATATTTTTAAAAATGTTTATTTATTTTTGAGAGACAGGGAGAGACAGAGCACGAGCGGGGCAGGGGCAGAGAGAGAGAGGGAGACAGAATACCAAGCAGGCTCCAGGCTCCAAGCTGTCAACACAGAGCCAGACGTGGGGCTCGAACTCACGAACCGTGAGATCATGACCTGAGCCGAAGTTGGACGCTCAACCGACTGAGCCACCCAGGCGCCCCTCCCATATTATTCTTAAATTTCATTTTTTATTAAAAAATGTATAGGGCACCTGGGTGGCTCAGTCGGTTGAGCGTCACGCTCAATTTCTGCTCAGGTCAGGATGTCATGGGATCCAGCCCGGGTTAGGCCCTGCCCTTAGCACGGAGCCTGCTTGGGATCTCTCTCCCTCTCTCTTTGCCGCTCTCCCACTCGAGTGCTCTTGCGCGGCAGAAGCTGGTCTGGCCCCCTGGGGCGCCCTCTAGTTGAGGGTGGAGGTCTGTGTCGCCCCCTCTGGCCACGCTGCGCAGCTGCGTCGCGGATCCCTGCTCTTCTGGAGAAGCATTCTGCCTGCAGCCCCTCCTCACGACGGGTCACGTAAATCCGGTCGGGACCCCACCGTCGCCCTCTGCCCCTCGCGGCCCTCCTCTCGAGACCGGCCACTGCCTGCCCGGCCGACCCTGCGCAACATGAGGCCCCTGGGCCTCGAGGGCCCCCACGCGCTTCGCTGGCGACCTCTGCTGCGTCTGCTGCTCCTGCTGTCTCTGCTGCAGAGGGCGGTAACCCGTGCCCAGACCACTCCTGGCACCCCCAGCGACCCGACCACACCCGGAGCCCCCAGCAATCTGACCACGGCTTTCTCTAGTTCCCCTACCACGCCGCTCACCTCCAGCACACCAAGTCTGAGGAAGCGTGCGCGGGCCCTGATGCGGGACTTCCCTCTCGTGGACGGGTGAGCAGGGGCAGTGTGGGGGCAGGTGGAGACTGAGCCCACACCTGGCTAGGGGAAGGGGGTCCTCAGCATGCAGGGCTAGTGAAGAGGCTCACACCACCTCTGGATGAACTCTCTCCTCCATCAGCCAGGTCCCCTCCCCCCATTACCCTGTTCCTGGTGTCCACTACAGGCCCCCACCCCTCCCCAAAGCTGCACCTCAGGAATTTTTCCATATTGTCTGTGTGAGGTGGGGGGGGGGGGGGGAAGGGGAGGGGGACAGGACATGCCCAGGTACTTTGACATGCCCTGTCTGACCTGAGTCCATGTTCTCCACTCTAACTTTGTCTTGATGCCCTCAGCCACAACCACTTGCCCCTGCTCCTGAGACAGCTTTTCCAGAACAGGCTACAAGACGTTAACCTGCGCAATTTCAGTTATGGCCAGACCAGCTTGGACAAGCTCAGGGATGGCCTCGTGGGTGCCCAGGTACCACAGGGATACACAGGGTGCCACAGCATGGCTGCTGGGGAATGTTGGGGGCCACAGAAACCTGGGTAGGCAGGCCTCTCAGTGATTAGAACCATAGAACACACAATGTGTCATCGCATGACTGCTGGGAATGTGGGGGCTCTGCAGGCCAAGACAGGCCAACCACATGGGTACCCAGGTTCTGTGGAGACACACAGAAAGTGACCAGAAAATCCCTGGTGAGTGTGGGGTTAGAGTTAGAGCCACAAAGGACATAGTGGATTGGCCGTGGGGCATTCACATAGCACATGGACAAACAGCAGACAATGATATTTCACAGTCCACAGTTTGGCTGCTGGCAGCAAGCTTAATAGGCATCAGGATACCATAGGGTCATGTAGTGTTTCGTTCTGGGCCAATGACCCAAATGAGCACCTTGGGGGCTGAGAAGGAGTGGCAGGCCAAGGACATTGGAGACCACTCTAATCTCATTCTGGACCCCCGGGGCCTACCTCTAGTTCTGGTCAGCCCAAGCCCCATGCCAGACACAGGACCAGGATGCTGTGCGCCTCACACTGGAGCAGATTGACCTCATTCGTCGCATGTGTGCCTCCTACTCTGAACTGGAGCTTGTGACCTCAGCCGAAGGTGGGCTGGCAAATGGGGAGATAGTTAGGGGCTCACTCTGATGGTTCTGGCCCTGGGCCCTGACCACTTGATTATCCATCCTCTTCTAGGTCTGAACAGCACTCAAAAGCTGGCCTGCCTCATTGGTGTGGAGGGTGGTCACTCACTGGACAGCAGCCTTTCTGTGCTGCGCAGTTTTTACCTGCTGGGAGTGCGCTTCCTGACACTTACCTTCACCTGCAACACGGCCTGGTGAGCATAGTGCCTAGCCACGGTGAAATGGTAGATGACATGGTGGGGCAACTGCCAGACAGGTGAGGACAGAGGGATCCACAAAAGGAGGCTGGACTCTCAACAGGTCCTTCACACTCCCAGAAAGCAGCTGGCCCAGGTCCTTACTCTATTCCAGGGGCGGCGGGGGGGGGGGGGGGTGTGGATAGACAAACAGAGGGACTGCAGAGCCCCCAGGCTCTGATGCCCAGGATGTTGCCTTTGAGATTGCCTTCTTCTGGCTGTCCCACAGGGCAGAAAGTTCCACCAAGTTTAAACACCACTTCTACACCAACGTCAGTGGGTTGACAAGCTTTGGTGAGGTGAGGATTCCTGTTCCATACCCTACCCCACCCGTTCTCTACCTACAGATAGTGTACACGTGTGTGCATCCTTGACATCTCCCCCACCTCAAAAAAACAAACAAACTGTCTTTGCAGAAGGTGGTAGGGGAAATGAACCGCCTGGGCATGATGGTGGACTTGTCCTATGCGTCAGACACCTTGGTGCGGCAGGCACTGAAGGTGTCGAGGGCTCCCGTGATCTTCTCCCACTCAGCTTCCAGGGCTGTGTGCGACAATTTGCTGAATGTTCCTGATGACATTCTGCAACTTCTGGTGAGCAGCTACCTCAGCCCTCACACCCAGAGCTAGGCGCGTTTCATGCAAACATTCTTGACCTTGAACAAAGCTACCAGTCCAGGCCTCACCCTTGGACCCATGGCTGGTTAACCTTCCCCATCTCTGAAAATTGAGGCCAAATCAGCTCCACTCAGGCGCCCACAAACCCAGAGCTGAAACCTCTTCCAGCCCCTGAAGCCAGGACTGAGCACTGTCCTACTAGGCCCCCAGGGCACAGAGCAGACCATCAGGCCTGAAGAGCCAAACTGAGGGGGCTGAGTGTTCATTTCTTTATCCTTCTAGAAGAAGAATGGTGGCATTGTGATGGTGACGCTGTCCATGGGGGTGCTACAGTGCAACCTGTTGGCTAATGTGTCCACCGTGGCAGGTGAGCCTCACTTCAACTTCTTGTGCAGTTTGAGCTTGAGCCTGTGGCCATGGGGCCTTCAGGACAGCTCCAGCAGTGTAGCACACCTGTTGAGCAATGGGCAGACCTCTGACAACCCAGGAGAGGAGACACGGCTCTTCGCTGCCACCCAGATCTGGGGCCACAGTCAATGTTGATGGGTTTGGGGGAAGCAACTGCCCCTGCCTCTGAATGTCTTTTGCTCTCACCTCTCTGGACAGGACAGATGCGTTCTCAAGGAACCCAGAGGCAGGGTGGCTTCTGGGCAGAAAAAATTCTAAAGAGACACAGTTCAGCCTGTAGTCACTTCAGAACTCACAATGGGCTGGGAGCTCCATGAAGTCAGCTGCCATGGCCTGGAGTGCTGTGGGCAGGAGAACTGGTCAGGACTGAGTTTCCCCAGACCAGGGCTGGTCCCAGGGCCTGACTCCAGCATAGTGCTGCTCACACTAACCCCTGCCACCTAGATCACTTTGACCACATCAGAGCTGTTATTGGATCAGAGTTCATCGGGATTGGCGGGAATTACGATGGGTCGGGTCGGTGAGTATCTCCCTGGGGTTTGTCTTGAGCAGGGCACAGCAGGGAGTCCTTTAGTCTCTCCATTCCATGGTCCTCCCACCCTTCAGACCTCATCTACAGGCTCTGGTTTTCCAGCTCACTTGACGTCTCTCCACTCCCAGGGGCTGATTCCTGGGCTCTCCCTGTCCCTCCTGTGGCCTGGTGGACCCACTGCCACTCCAGATCGTCACATTAATTAAGCATTCCCCGACACCCCACCCCAGCAGAGCCCGTTTACCTAGCACCTGCTGCAGTCCCAGCTCAGCAGATCTGTTGTAGGCCAGCCATCTGCTCAGGGGGTAGACACCACAGAAGCTCTGTCTTCAAGGAGCTTCCAAAGTGACATTCAGTAGCCTGGAGAATATGGCCTTCAATTTCACGTGTGTGATTGGGGCTGGTGGGACACTGGGCCCTAGACCAGGATCAGGGCTCAGGTTCCACAGCTGGTGGCCCATGGCCACACAGGTTCCCTCAGGGACTAGAGGACGTGTCCAAATACCCAGTACTGATAGAGGAGTTGCTGAGTCGTGGCTGGAGTGAGGAAGAGCTCCAGGGTGTCCTTCGTGGAAACCTGCTGCGGGTCTTCAGACACGTGGAACAGGTATGCTGGGTTGGGCAAAAGGATGGTGCAGTGGTTAGAGTGGGTGAGAGAGGTGCTATGGGAGCCACTAACTGCTGACTCCCACCCCCAGGTGAGAGAGGAGAACAATGGACAGAACCCTGTGGAGGATGAGTTTCCAGACAGGCAGGTGGTCAGGTCTTGCCACTCCCACCTCCTATCTCAGCTTCAGAGTGAACACCTCGCCACACACCTGGAGGTGACCGAGTGGCCAATCAGTCAGGTCCTCCGGAGGCCCTCAAAAGCTTCCCCATACTTTGTTCTAAGCTTCTTGGTTGCTGCCACCTTCTCAGTCCTCATCCTGTAGTTCTGGTGAGCTGGCCAGTCTCCCAGAGGTCTCTGTGGCAAAGTCTCACAAAGTCGCCTTCCTAGTCATCCAGGCACAAGTGTATGCTGAGAATAAACATTTTGGGTATGGAGCCAAATGTGAAAGTCCTTCCTTCTCCCTGGGGAGCAGGGGAGTGGGGTCTGGTGGGCTCTTGGTTGGTGAGGGGTCTTGTAGGTCTCACCTCAGTTTCTCAAGTGAGTGGCCTCCAATTTTGTCTCTTTTGGGAAGGGCAGAGGCATCTTACCATGTTATTATGATAAAAGCCTGAGCCCACAAAAGAGCACAAAGAAATCTAGTTCAAGTGTGGTATCTATCCCATCATGGAGTGTAACAATGGGTGGGTTACCAGTCTCTGAAATGTTTACATTTGTTTGTTTGCTTGTTTGTTTGTTTGTTTGTTTGTTTGTTTTTAAGAAGCTGAACCTAGAGGGCGCCTGGGTAACTCAGTGGGCTAAGTGTCAGACTCGATTTTGGCTCAGGTCATGATCTTGTGGTTTATAGGTTCAAGCCCCACATCAGGCTCCACATGAGGAGTCTGCTTGGGATTCTCTCCCTCCCTCCCTCTCTCCTTGCCCCTTCCTCTCTCTCTCTCTGTCTCTCTCTCATGCCCCTTCCCCCTCTCAAAAATAAATTAATTTTTTAAAAATTTAAAAAGAGTGAAAGAGCAAGCCAAAGAGTAAATTTTCAACGTATATAATTGAAGAAAGGCATATATCCAGAGGCAGACAACCCCATATAAAAATGGGGAAGATATTTGAATAGGAACTTTACAAGAATGGATATTCAATTGGCCAATAAGAAGATGAAAAGATAGTCAACCTTATTAGCCATTAAGGAAATGCAAAATAAAACTCATAGTAAAGACAACTAAAATTTAACAGGTGAACAATACCAAGTGTTAGCAATGATATGGAGCAAGGAGCATACCCTGCTGGTGGCTGATTCAACTGATAAACACTGCTTTGGAAGACAGTTTGACATTTTTTTTTTTTACTAAAGTTGAAGACATATACCCAAGGACAGTTACACACAATGTGCAAGAATCTCTCAAAGTAATGTTGAGTGAAGGGAACCAGTACAAAATAATATATGTTATGTCATTCCATTTATATAAAGTACAAGCAAAACTGATCTATACCGTTACAGTCAGTTTTCGGGGAGGTATTGCCTGGAAGGGGGCATGAGGAAGAGCTTCTGGGTTTCTGGTAAAGTGCTGTATCTTGGGTCCTGGTTGCATGGGCGTGTTCATTTTGTGAACATTTCAGCATGCTGTATACACTTATGGTATGTGAACTTTTCTGTATGGATATTTTTTTCTCAATAAAAAGTTTTTTAAAAAACTGGGGCCCCTGGCTGGCTCAGTCCGTAGAGCAGGCAACTCTTGATCTTGGGGTTGGAGTAGAGCCTTCTGAAAAAACAAAACAAAACCCAGAAAAGACTAAACTTAATGTTCAGGGATGCATGCTCAGGTTGAGACTTTAAATAAGAAAACAAGAGGGCACCTGGGGGTTCAGTCATTAAGCTCTGACTTCAGTTCAGGTCATGATGTCATGATTCAGGAGTTTGAGTCCCACATCGGGTGAGCTTGAGCCTTGCTTCCAGTAAAACACAAGCCCTGCTTCTCCCTCCCTCTCTCTCTCTCTCTGTCTCCCCCACTGCCTCTCCTGGGATTCTCTCTCTATCTCTGCCCCTCACTCACTCGCACCCTCCCTCTCATAAACAAACAAACAAACAAACAAATAAATAAATAAATAAGAAAACAAGAAGTGGTATCATCAAACTCAGATACTTAGAAAATGCCTGACTTACACAATGTTATGTGTCAATTACAT
Source organism: Leopardus geoffroyi (assembly GCF_018350155.1). NCBI lineage: Eukaryota > Metazoa > Chordata > Mammalia > Carnivora > Felidae > Leopardus > Leopardus geoffroyi. The sequence continues at coordinate 43,489,210 of NC_059335.1, read as the reverse complement.
CTCCATTTAAAAAAACAAAGACTAAAAAAAAAAAAAAAGTGTCTGTGGTTGGTGGGGAGGCATGGGGTGGCAATTGGAGGAGGCATTAAGGAACTTCTGGAGTTCTGGCAATGTCCATACCTTGCCTGGCATGGTGGTTATTTAGGGGTGCACTTTGTGGTAATACACTGAGCTGCCAGGTGGGCTGAAGAGTCCGCTCCCCAACTTCTGTCCTCACACTCCCATTCCCCAATTCTGTTCTCCCAGCAATCACTCAGCACTTTTAACTGTTGATATTTACTGGTATTTTCCTCCATATTTCTAAATAATGTATTTAATTGCCAGCTGTTTTTTTTTTTTTTTTTCAGTTTATTTATTTGAGAGAGAGAGACAGAGCATGCACATGAGCAGAGGAGGGGGAGAGAGGGAAAATCCCAAGCAAGCTCTGTGCCCAACAGAAGAGCCCAACGTGGGTGGGGGCTCAAACCCACAAACTGCAAATGCATCACCTAAGCCAAAACCGAGAGTCGAACAGGCTCAACTAACTGAGCCACGCAGTCATCCCAAATGCCAGCTCTTTAGACATACATTTTAGATATTATTTATTGACTCAGTAATTTGAAAAGTGAGGATTTTGTTTTTATTTTCTTAACCCTTTTTAAAGTTTATTTTCAGAGAGAGATCATGGGGGAGAGTCAGAGAGAGAAGGAAAGGGAGAATCCCAAGCAGGCTCCACACTGTCAGCATGGAGCCCAATGTGGAGCTCGAACCCACGAACCATGAGATCATGACCTGAGCTGAAACCTAGAGTCAAGACGCTTAACCTACTGAGCCGCCCAGGTGCCCCCCAAAATGAGGACTTTTAGCTCTCACTCCCCCTCTCTCCCCCTATCATCCTCTAAATATTAGAATTATTTGGTTAATTACATCTTGGATTTTTTGTTTGTTTTTAAACAAGTTTACTGAGATAAAATTGATATACCACACAATTCACCCATTTGAAGTGTACAGTTCAAGGGCACCTGGGTGGCTCAGTCAGTTAAGCATCCAACTCTTGGTTTCAGCTCAGGTCATAATATCACAGCTCATGGGTTCAAGCCCCGTACTGGCTCTGCACTGCAGTCTAGAGCCTGCTTGGAATTCTTTCTCTCTCCCTCTCTCTCTGTCCCTCCCCTGCTCACATGATCTCTCTGTTTCTCTCTCAAAATAAGTAAATAAAATTAAAAAAATAAAGTGTACAGTTCAGTGGTTTTCGTATATCACATTATTTTTTTTAATTGTATGAGATATGTAACATTTTGCCATTTTAACCATCTTCAAGTGCACAAACCAGTGGGCTTAAAAACACTCACAAATGTTGAACAAACATCATGGTATTTCCAAAACTTGGTCATTATCTCAAACAATGTAATGTAATTATTAAGCAATAACTTCCCGTTTCCCCTCACCTCAGCCCCTGGTAACCTCTATTCTTTTTTCAGTCTCTATGAATTTGTCTATTCTAGATAACTTATATACAGCATTTGTCCTTTTGCATCCAGCTTATTTCATTTAACAAAATGTCTTCAAGGTTCATCTGCCTTGTAGCATATATCAGACTTTATTCCTTTTTATGGCTGAATAATATTCCATTGTAGGTATAGATCAATCTGTTATCTACGCATCTGGTGATGAAAACCAAGGTTGCTTCCACCTTTCAGATGCACAATGAACACTGGCAAACAGATACCTGTTCAAGTCCCTGCTTTCAATTCCTTTGTTTTTTGGTTGTTTTTTTTTTTAAGTTTCTTTATTTATTTTTGAGAGAGAGAGAGCAAGTGAGCAGGGGAGGGGAAGAGAGAGAGAGGAGGACAGAGAATCTGAAGTGGGCTCTAGGAGATGACCACGAAGAGCCTGATATGGAGCTCGAACTCACGAACCATGAGATCATGACCTGAGCCAAAGTCAGATGCTTAAACAACTGAGCCACCCAAGTACCCCTGTGTCTGGCTTCTTACATTTAGTGTGTTTTCAAGGTTTGTTCATGCTGTAGATTTTCTCCATTTTTATTTTACTCTTTTTCTGGGGTTCCTGTTGTGCAGATATCCTATTTCTATCCTCCGTCTTTGTTTTCCCTTTCATTGTTTTCTCTTTCTTCTTTTGGGACGATTGCTTAATTTGGTCTTTCCAATTTATTAATTCATTCTGAATTACAAATTTTTTTCAAATATTGTTGTGGTAACTTTAATACATGGTCCCATATTTCTTTGATGCTTCTCCCATCCAGAGATGGGTTCAGTGCCTCCCCACCCTCTCTTGAATCTGGGCTTGGTTATTGCTTGAGCAGTAAAATATAGCAAAATTATGCTGGGCCTGTTTCCAGGCCAAGACCTAGAGAAACTGTCAGTTTCTACTCCCTGCTTCTTGGGGTGCTCATTCATGAACTGCAGCCACTATACCATGAGGAAACCAAGCAGCCCGTGGAGAGGTACACATGTTGGGTACCCAATCCCCTGATCCACAGCCCCACTGAGCTCTTAGCCTACAGCCAGTAACAACTTGCTAGCTGTGTGAGTGAATCATCATGGAAATGGATCTTCCGGTTCCAGCTGATGCCATGTAGAGTAGAGCGGAACTTTACTCAGCCAGCAGGTTTGTGAACAAATGTTTTTGTTGATTGTTATTTTAAACCATTGTTATTTTGGGGTAATTTGTTATGTAGCAATAGACCCCTGGAACAATTATATTTTTTCATATCTTGTATTCCTTCTTGAGCTTTTCAATATTTTCTGGTTTGGTATTGCTAATATTTTACCTTACTTTTTGTAATGTTTATTAAGCTAATTTGGAATTTTTGTTGCATGTGTTCTAGTAATTTTCCTGATAGATGTATTCTTTATATATATATATATATATATATATATATATATATATATATATATAATATATATTATATATATGCATATAATATATATACATATATAATATATATTATATATATATAGTTTTGGCAGTTTAAGTGTTCTTTTTTAAATTTTTTTAACATTTATTATTTATTTTTGAGAGAGAGAGACTGAGCACGAGTGAGGGAGGAACAGAGAGAGGGAGACACAGAATCCGAAGCAGGCTCCAGACTCTGAGCTGTCAGCGCAGAGTCTGACATGGGGCTTGAACCCATGAACTGTGAGATTATGACCTGAGCTGAAGTCGGACACTTAGCCAACTGAGCCACCCAGGCGCCCCTAAATGTGCTCTTTACATGTGAATAGGCAATTGATTTTTTTAAAATGTTTATTTATTTATTTTGAGAGAGAGAGCACGCAAGAGAGAGTGGAAGCCAGAGAGGGGCAGAGGGAGAGGGAGAGAGAGAATCCCAAGCAGGCTCTGAACTGTCAGTGAAGAGCCTGATGTGGGGATCCATCCCATGACCATGAGATCATGACCTGAACCGAAACCAATAGTCATCACTTAATTGACTGAGCCATGCAGGCATCCCATAGTTCTCTTTTGAAGTGTCTGTGCCCCTCAAATATTTTTCTTTTCGCCTGCAGGTACCCTGATGTTATAAGCTACTTGGTCAGTCGATAGTAACCGGGGGAAGTTGTATCCTAGCCACAAGCTCTCTCAGAGTCTAAGGTTGTCAGTTGGGCTGCAGTGACCTATCTCCTTCACACAGTACCTGACCCCACCCCTGAGGTGAGGCTGCATGTGAGGGTGCAGTGGGAGCTTTAGGGACTTTTGCAGAGCATTAGGGAAGATGGGAAGGAGGGGGCACTTATTCATTCTTTATTCAAAAGATGTGTTGGGACAAGGGACCGAGAATACCAAGGCAGCAATACCGAAAAGGTCCTGTCCCTGTGAAGTCTACAGTCTAGTGGGCATGAAAAATGTTAATCGAAGATCCCCACCAACACATTTCCCCCTCCAGTGGGGAATGTGAAGGAAAAGTGCTTAAGGACAGCCCAATCCAGTGGAGGGTGAGGTGGGGTGGATGGATGTGGGTCAGGGAAGTCTTTGGGGGAGGAGGTGGTACTCCAGGATGAGACCTACCCTAATAGCAAGGAGCTTGGTTAGTGAGGGTGGGGGCAGAGGGTAGAAAGGCACTCTGTCAGAGTGAAGAACAGGTAATGCGCGGAAAGATGAGTTTGGGGAAGTGAAAGAGGCCAGAAGGCTGGAACTGTGGAAGTTGGAGGAGCCACTTGGAACAGGGCCTTGTGGGCCAAGAGAAGAACATGGGCGTTCTCTTCAGTAGAGGTGCCACTACCATGAGCAGTGGGAGAGAACAGGGAGTCCATTTGGAAGGCTGCTACTGTGGACAGCTGAAGGTGGCGTGAAGGACAGGAGGTCAAGTCAACAGGCCCTGGCCGGGTGACTGTGGGGTAAGGGTCAGAATGGTGGTCAGCTTGGAAGTCCTCCTACAGGACCCAATGACTTTCCTCATTCCATCCCAGAACTAAGGCTGAGAGGAGACGGTAGTCAGAGTCTGAGTTCTGTTGGGAGATACCACTGATTCTTACGCTATGTTCTCAAGCTCTCTGAGCCATAAAAGAGAGGGAAAAAAGCAGATAAACAAGTCAGATGGGCCTGGGAGTTTTCTGATAGAGAAAGAAATAACTGAAAGGATAGCCTAGAGAGATAAAGGATGTTAAAGTAAAGACAACGAGGATAAGTTATCTGAAGAAGGGGAGTGAAAAGTGAAAGAAAAGTTAAGAGTGAATAAGTAAACGACTTGGTAAAGGAATCCCCAGGAGGTGAGACAGTAAAAGAAAATTAAGATGAAAGAACTTGGCTAAAGAACATAGTGTAGTGTTCCAAAGGGGCAAACGGGCCACCGAGGAGGCGGGTGGGTGTCCTTCCCACCAAGGAGGCAGCAGCTTCTGGGGAAGGGGCATGAAATTCCCAGCCACCTTCAGGGAGAGAGTGCAGTGAGGGGCGCGGGGAAGGGACGGCATCTTCAAGGGGGTTCGGTTTACAGGGACATGGAGGACAGGTGGGAGACAGAGATCATGGGAATGGGATGGGAATACCTTGGAATGGCAGGAGGCCCTGGGCAGGACTGGGATGGTCTGTGTGGTCCTGCGCGCCGATCCTGCCTCCTCTTTCCCGTCCCTAAGTAACAGAAATGTCGCTGGATGCTTGCTAGGGCAAGCCTCTTGCAGAGAGTGCAGAGCCAGTGCACCCAGCGCCTTATCTCACGGAGCACATTTCCCCATTTTACAAGTATTGCATCTGAAGCTCAGAGAGGGCGGCCCCTAACCCAGGGTCACACAGGAACCGGGCTCTACCCAGGGCGTGGAGCCGCCAGCAGCACTGCCCCCGGGGGGGGGGGGGGCGGGGGGGGTTGCTTCGCGACCCATAGACCCCCCTCGGGGAGGAGCCGGCCAGAGCCCCTCCTGCTCCCCGCCCCCGAGGGGCGGCCCGGGGGGCGGGCGGAGGAAGTGAGCGCAGCGGGGAGGAATGCGAGCGGGCGGGGCGCGGCGGCCGGGAGCGGCGGGGACTGCCCGGCAGGCAGCCGGGGCGGCGGGGCCGAGCGCGCGCGATGCCTCACTTCACCGTGGTGCCGGTGGACGGGCCGAGGCGCGGCGACTATGACAACCTCGAGGGTCTCAGTTGGGTGGACTACGGGGAGCGCGCGGAGCGGGAGGATTCGGACGGTGAGGGCGCGCGGGGTGGGGGCCTTGGCGGGGGCAGGGGAGCGGGCCACGCGTGGCCCGCGCTCGCACATACATCCGAACCGTGAGAGCACACGTCGATGCGGGCCCAACTTTTGTTAGCCTGCGCCGCCGCCACCTCCCTCGCTTCGCGGGCGCAGACACTATTTCCCTGGGCCCCCGGCGCCCGCGGCTGGGCTGCCCTCCCCACCCCAGCTCCTCCCATGCGGGCCGCGGGCGGGGGCTGCAGACGTGGCCGACGAAGGAGGCCAGGCCAGTGGGGCCGCCCGGATAGTGAATACCGCCGAGCACCCCCATCTCTGGCCCTTCCCGGCTGGGAGCACAGCCACGTCTCGGACCCCAGTTCCTCCACCTTCTGTGAACCTCCCCCAGCCTCCTCTCGCCTCGCCTGTCCATTTGCGCTTCAGTGACTCTTTCCCAGAGACTAACCTACCCTCTCTCCTCCCCCAGCCCTATGGCGCCAGGCTTTGCCTGCCTGAGGGGGTCTATGGCTAACTGCCTGTGAGCGCACTCGTGTTGATCCCACCTTGGGGCTGTAGGTACAGTGGGCATCTGTAGAGCACTCCACAGAACCAGGCTTGTCTAGGCGCTTCATGTGAATTAACTCGTTTAATCCTCCCAATTTCTCTCATGGGATGGGTCCTGTTACTCACACTTAGGAAGGAGTGAACTGAAGAGTGGAGCAGTTATATAATTTGCCTCAAGGGATTCAAACCCAGGCTTGAGAAACTCCAGCACCCTCTTAACCTAGGTGTTAGAACTGAGCTTAAAGGTATATCCACCCCCCCCCCCTTCTCCCAGGTTCCTGCCTCCCTCCAGACCCCTTTCTCCACCTCCCACCACGAGGCCAGGGGTGGGGGTGGGGGAGCTGTCATTGCCGAGACTCACTCTTGGAAAACGTGTCTGTACATATAGCAGCAGCATATGTATGTGCTTGTGCAAGTGTGTAGCTGTGGCTCTCACACCTGACTGCTATGTGTGGAGATGGCACCGGACAGTGGTGTGGGCTGCTGGACATGTAGGTTTTACAGGCTTGATGGTGTGTGCATGCACACACCCCACCTCCACCCCCTGCCCCGAGCCTTGTTCAAGTGGTCAGCAAGAGCCAGCATCCCCTGCTTCCCTGTTAGCTCTGGAAGGCTCTTCTCCCCCAGAGGCTGGGCCAGCCTGCATCCCTAGGATCAGCCTTGCAGCAGCGGGCCAGCAGAATGAACCTAGCCTCTGGCCCCGCCTTGGTCTCTCAGGGTGTCTGGAGGGACCTGGAGCCACATTGGCTGCGTCCTGCTAGGTCCCTCCGAGCCGGACGGACGAGCTCCTCCCACTATCCCCCTCCTTCTTCTCTTGCTCCTTTGCAGCCAGAACTTGGCTGTGTCTGCGGTATGGGGGACACAATGCGCCCTGGTGAGTGCTTACGATCCTTCTTGGTGGGTACTGCAAAGGGTCAAAAGGCACAAAACAGCCTCAGATCCATCTCGTGGGGCCACACCAACCTGGTACCTGAATCTCTCAAGGCCCCTACTTCTGCTCCAAGGGGTGCAGATGGGCCTCTCATCCAGCCCACTATGGCCTGTGGACAGGGGTGGGGAGCTTCCAGAGGGGTACCTCTGGCAGATGCCTGTGAGCACGGGGATGAGGAATCTCACCTGGGCCCCCAGTTATAGCTGGTGTGTTCACAGCTGCTGGTAAGGACACACATATATGTGTACCTCACAGGTAGTCCCCAAGGCCCACACCATGCTCTGATTCACTGGGGGTCTCAGGTTGGTATTTGAGCAGCTTTGGCCTGGCAGGCATGCCCAGACCTGCCCTGGAATTTTTGGAATAGCTGAAGGCCGTACAGACATCCAGGCACTACTTAGGTCCCTGCACATTCCCACAGTTCTGTTGGAGCTGTCATTAAACAAGTCTTTGGGAAAATCCAAGGAATGACTGGCGCCAGATTGTCCCTTTTCTGATGCATCTGGGTAGTTGGAAGAGTGGCTGTTACTTATCTCTACTTCATAGAAGAGGTAACCAAAGCAGCACAGAGAGGGTAAGCAGATTGCCCTGGGGTCACACAGAAGGAGGTTCTGGAATCGAAGCCAGGCAAATTGCAATCCCCAGTCACTCTTCTCTAGTTAAAGGCTTATAGCGCACCCTGGGATGAACTGTGACCCAGAGTAGGAGTAGGAAACCTGAAGGTTAGCTCTCACCTGGTTCTAGTGGATCCTGGGACCCAGATTTGGGCCCTCTCACTGGGTGACCTTGTCTCTGACTCTCTCTGAGCCTTATTTCGTTGTTACTAAAAGGGGGCAAATGGTATCTACTGAAGTGTTGCTGTGAGGACTAAACACAACTCTTAGATGGGCTCTCAGCCACTCTGGAGTCATGGCTGAAAGGACAAGGGATTGGCTAGATTTTGGAGGAATATTCACAGGCACTTTGGGAGGACTGCTACATGCTGAACTCTGCAGTTTTTGGATACTAGTGTGGTTTTCCTCAGACAGACAGGCAACAGTGGTGGGATAGACTGAAGTGCATGAGTTTAGCATAATTTATCATTTATTTCCAACCTACTTCCACAAAAGGGTCAGAAGAGATAAATGCAACAAAAGTGACTCCCCAAAGGACTGTCACTGTCAGATCATAACCATGAAGAGGAAGAGGGCAAGGATGAGATGAGACAGATGGTGACTGCATCTAAAGAGTAAATTTAGCTTAGAGATTCCTGGCAGTCAGTGCACGAAGGGAAATAAGATGGGCTCTATAGTTGCCATTTTCTGACAAAATGAAGCATCTGATTCATTTAGGGCAGACACTTTTTTTGTTTTGGTTTGGTTTTTTTGGTCACAAAACCCAAGAGTACGTTTCAGAGGGCTTCTCACTGAAGGGCTGGTAATATAACGAGCACTGTTACTAGGTTTTCTGATTTTTCTTGTGGCTCTTTATCCTGATCTTGAACAAATATCAAGGGCACGGCAAATGTCAGAGGGCATCTGAGGAGCTAAATGACCCCCTGAGGCTTTAACATGACTCGGTGGGCTGGCTTGACCTCCCGCTGCCTTTGTCACTGTGTTGTTGACGTTGACCTACACACAATCATGTAGCTCATGAGACTGAGCAGCTTGGCTCACTTAGCTACTCCAGGTTACTGAATGAGGCAACGTACTGTTTTCACATGCTGTGGGAAGGAAGAGCTGACTTTGCCCTGAAAATTGTCATCGACACGCTTTACTTCTCAGTCTCTGGGTCATAAAGAATCCATAGTACAGCAACTACTGAGTTTTGTTGCCTCAGAGAAGGCAAGTTAAACCTTAAACCAATGGCGAGAGGATATATCAGATGGACGATGCATCATTCAGCATTCTTAGCTCCAAACAAGAGAAGTGACTTTTGGGCATTTAACCAGAGAAGGCTGACAGATAGCTCTCACAGAACAACGCATGGCCAGTGCGTGGCTGGAACATTCCACTAGTCTGAGTCGGTGATGACAATTCTGTTGCCACCTCCATCAATGGACACCAGGCTAACACTGCTGCCACAGTTATTGCCATCCAACACCAACATGGCTCTTTTGAACTAAGATGAGAGATTTCCATTTGCTATGAGGCCTCTAGGCACTACAGCAGTTGCCATACCGTCTTGAGGAAGGGGTGGGGGGGAAGCATTTAACGATTAGAAAAGGAGCCCTTCATGTCTTCTGCCTGCTCAGTGGAAAACTGGGAATGTCACCCACCGAAACTAACAAAGGATAAAGTTTGGAAAACAGGGCAATCAGAAAAAACAGACAAGCTTTGAGACTTGAGTCAGGTTTATTAAAAAAAAAAAAAAAAAAAAAAAAAAAAAAGCTCATCTGGCTCCTTTCTGGGAGGTTTCCTTGGCTGGAGACACTCTGACCAGCCCCAGGGTGGGTGCATGGAAGCTGGTAATGGCCGTGCACCTAGTCTGGGGCAAGTCCCTGAGATCTGGGGACAGGGAGACCAACAGGGCTCCCGCCAGTAGCCCTTGCTCAGTGCAAGGGTCACCTAATCCGGCTTTGGTAGGGCTTTCTTAGGAGACCCTTGATGGCCTCTTGCAACTACTTCCGCCCGCTGGACAGCCCTTGCCCCTCCTCCCAGCATGCCCCGGGTTGCCCTCCAGGACGCCTCCGCGTGGTGCATGGTGGGATAGCTAGCAGGGGGCCCGCTGGCCATGGCAGCTGAAGGCGCCCCGTGTAGCTTCATTTATCTGGAAGGCAGTACCCAGTCAGGCCCTGAGGACGCCGAGCCCTTGGCGCCTAGCACGCTGGGTATTCCAGATAGGCCTGGGAAAGAGGAGTTGGGGCACAGGGGTGGGGGTGGGCTGAGGGCAGGCTAGAGTCTGGCCACGCCCCCCAAGCTGGCTCCTCCCCTCAGCGTTAACACGTGGTTGTGCCAGTATGCCTCGGGCCTTCCCACCCATGCCCTAGGGCAAATGATGCGCACTCTTTTGATACCGCCCTGGCCATTCCGGCCCTTCACGGAGGCTGGCAGGGTATGCTGGTGAGCCTGAGGCCCAGCCTGGTAACACTGGCCCCTGAAGTGCTCCACAGAGATGATGTTTTGTGGGCTGGCTTGTTGGGCTGGTGTGCTAGGGGCTCAGGAGGCATTCCCTAACTGGGATTCTGCCCCTCTCTCTTCACAGGACATGGCAACCACAGAGAGAGCAGCCCTTTCCTTTGTCCCTTGGAGGCTTCCAGAGGAAGTGACTACTACGACAGGAACCTGGCACTGTTTGAGGTAGCTGAAGAGCCATTCTGGGCCACAGGTGTGGCAGGCAGGTGGGAGTGGGGGCAGGAGCCTTTCACAACTCAGACCTTAGCTAAGCAGGCAGTCTGGACAGTTATGTCACCTAATGTCCCGGCTCCTCCTTCAGTCTCCCTTTGTCTGTTTCCCTTGGCCTTTTGAACTGAAACTGCTCTCCCAGAGGCCACTCACAATCCCACACCATCGCCACCTCCACGGGTGATTTCCACGTAGCCCCTCAGCAAGGTAACCATCTGTCAGGATTTCTCCCCTCAGGATTTCTTTTTTTCCCCTTTACTCACAGTATTTCTCTTTCTTCCCTCTCCTGTGAACTCTTCCTTGTCCTCTCTGGTTGGCTCCGCTGACTCTGTCCTCGTGTTTACAGAGGCCTGGTCCTTCTTACTGGATCTACTTTCTCTCTCCACACCTGCAGCCTCATTGGACACCTGTCTGGAAACATTCCCAGTTTTATGCCTCTGAACTTGAGTTTTATCCTTTTCAGACTCAAACTCAGAAGTTGGATGGAGATTTGTAAGACATGGTTTAGGCCTCTAAACTCTGACACACATTCAGCTAACTGTCCCATGAGAATCTCCTGGGCTTCTCAATCTCCACATGCCCCAAAAGACCTCCATCTTCACTTCTCACTCCAAACCGGTTTTTCCTTGTGTGTAGGGTCAGAAGGGAGCTGACAGGGAAAAACTAAATGTGGGCAAGAGGTAGGTAGCGCTACGGTGCTGGGGAGGGTGCAGGAACAGGGAAAGCCTAGACTCAGGTGGCGGTTGGGGAGCCTGAGCCCTGGAAGGCCTCCTGGCCTAGAAGCAGCAAATTTCTGCAGCAAAGGCTTTGACCTGGCTCCACCCCAAGATGGGCCAGGATCCTACCTTGGGGATTGAGGTGTGTTACAAGGCCTGGGGCCTGGGGGTAAGACCATCTGTTCAGCTCAGGGTTTGGGCAAATAAGAGAGACTTCACTTGTTCCAGGCATCCCCCTTTTGGCTTCCTTGGTCACTGTGATGACTTTTTTATGGGAGAGTTGAGGGCAGACGTGAGTCCCAGAGGCCCACTTATAGCTGGAAGGGAGCCAGGCAGAACAGGCAGGATGAAGTGTGCCATTCGCCTGTCTGCCAGGCCTGCCCTGCCCTGCCCTCACCCCTGAGGCAGGTCTTTTTCATAAATGCGCTGGTAGTGATTGTAGCCAAGATGAGGCAGAGAGAAGCAGTCACTGGGCTGAGTCTTTGAGTGGCACGTGCTGGGGTGTGGCACCCACACCTGCCCAGTAGGCTGGCTTGGGCTTCCCCAGGCAAGAGTGGCATCAGGCCCGGGCCTGCCTGAGGGCTTACAAGGGGACAGAGGCCAGGCTGCTGGCCACCACAGGTAGCCTGGCACTGGCCAGGCCCATTGCCAGATTACCCTGTGGCTCTGTTTACAGGAAGAGCTGGACATCCGCCCAAAGGTGTCATCTCTCCTGGGCAAGCTCGTCAGCTACACCAACCTCACACAGGGCGCCAAGGAACATGAGGAAGCTGAGAGTGGGGAGGGCACCCGCCGGAGAGCAGCCAAGGTAAGCTGGTCAGGGGCAGCAGAGGGGCCATTGCCAGGAAGACTGACTCAACACTCTGGAATTGGCAGTTGTGAGCAACCCAGGGGAAGTGGGTACCAGGTATGGTGAGCATGGATGATGGGCACTGAGTGCCTTGGGCTCAAGAAAGCTTTAAGGGGTGGGCTAAAGAGGAGACCCTGAAGGGGACAGAGGGCCGGGTAGGCCCTCAGCAATGATAGTGAGAGTGACAGCTGCTTTTTCTCTGACCTCTGTGTGTGACATCATGCTCAGCAGTGGACTTGGGTTCTTGCATTGTCATCTTTACGACAAAGCTATGAAACGTGCTACTTTCACCCTTAGTTTACAGATAAGGAAATTGAGTGTCAGGGGTGTTAAGTGACTCACCTAAGGTGACTCAGCCAGACAAGATAATTGTGTACACTAGAAGGCAGATTTGTGGATTCACCGTGAGCTATACTACCGTAGAAGGCCAGAACTCTGGCTCCATCCGTCAGGATAGATAAGGGTGTTACCTTGGGAATCAGGAACCTGGTTGTCCATTGGGACTGTGTAACCAGGTGACCAAAACCTACCCATCACTGTGTTGCCTCCATTGGCAGACTTCTCCAACAGCCCCTGTGTTCCTCAAGTGCCAGGGTTAGGGGGGTGATTGGAACAAAACACTGCCTCTTGGGGCTTCCCTATCCCTCTCCTGGCCCCATCCCCCATTGCTATCCAGGCCTCTGGCCCTCCAGCCCTCCTCTCCCTTCAGAATGACTTTACATGTCTTTGCTCAGCTCCCCTATAGGTGGGGCTCAGTTTAACTGAAGACTGGAGGGTTTTGTTTTTTTTTTTTTACATTTTCAATTTGGAGGCAAGGAGCCCTCCCTCTCCCTTACTGACTCCCTGAGGTTTGGGAAATAGCTGTGACTTAGAAGGAGGTTGGGTTTGGCTGGTACCAGCTGTAGTGTTCTTGCTGGAGTTCAGCACAGACCAAAGAAGTTCTTGGTTGGGATAAACTGGGGACCCAGCCTCAGACCTGGTCATGAAATGTGGACCTTGAAGGGGTAGCCCAAGGAGAGGGTAGATGAGGCCGTTGTGCACCCCTCACTTTACTCCTCCAGGAGGCAAACCAGCCCCCACTTCAGGGAGGGCAGCTGAGATCTTGAGGTCACACAGACTGGACCCCCACCCTATCCTGCTGGTTGTGATTTTGCTGGCATTTTCTGGACTGCACATGGCAGAGAACCCTGAGTATCCCTGGCTGTCCTTATTTAGCCCTGCAGGGGGTAGCCTCTGAGAGTGTTGCCTGCAGTAGATGGTAGAATCCTTAAAAAAAAAAAAAAATTTTTTTTATTTTGAAAGAGAGAGAGAAGGAGAGAGCTCATGAGCAAGGCAAGGGCAGAGGGAGAGAGAGGGACAGAATCCCAAAATGGGCTTGATCCCATGATGTGAGCCGAAATCAAGGGTCAGATGCTTATCCAACAGAGTCACTCAGGTGTCCTCTTTTAAAAATTTTATGTATGTATGTATGTATGTATTGAGAGAGAGAGAGAGAGGGAGGTAGAATCCTTGATAAGAGCCTCTCTTTGTTCCTTAGGGCCAAGTCCAGGGAGCTGGTGACGAGGAGTAAAAAGGTCCCTGAGAAAGGCTAGTGCACATCCCAACAGGACTGTCACAAGGAAGTCTGGGTTGGTAAAGGGTCATGGTCCCTTAGCTTTATGAGGAGGCTTTCAGGATGTTGGGGCTCAGTTTCAGCTTACCTGCCCAGCTTATTGGCCCTAGGGTTAGGATGTGGGAGGATAGCAAGACTGTCTCAGTTCCAGTGGCTTTTCCTATGGAGGAAGGAGAAGGCTGGTCCAGTCCCTAGTGAGTCAGCAGGTATCTAGGGAGTTGGAGCTACTGAGCTGTGGTCCTCACCCAGGATGGGTCCTCACCTAGGATGGGTCCGAGCAGGGCAATCATGAAAGGAGGCATAAAGCAGGAAGGGTGGGCCCCCAACCAGACCCAAGGCAGCCTCTCCATGGCAGCTGCTCTGGCTCTGGCCTGATGACCTTCGCAGGCTGCCAGAGGTTATTTGGGGATGCAGAAAGCATTTCCGGCCCTGCCCTTTCCCACACTGCCCTTTCCCCAAAGTGACTCAGCTTAGAATGGGGGTGGGGCTGGGAGCTGCCGCTATCCAGTGTGTGGTCCAGGGCCTCTGTGAAGGGCTCAGAGCCCAGATAAGGTGTCACCAGTTCAAGGGACCATTTGTTTTCACTTGTGCCTTTCCTGGCTCTTCTGAGGTCCCTTTAGACTGCACAGAGATCCTGCCCCAGGCCTGGACCCTTCAGAAAAGTTCCTGTGGCCACATAGTTCTCTTTCCCACCCCACTCCAGCTTGCTGGGTCTGTGGTGGAAGCTCTTAGGGCCCTGCTACCCTAGGCTGCACTCGTGGGGGCTCAGTTTTTCAAAAGATGCTAGCCTTGCCTCTTGTGTCAGCTTCTGCCCTGGCCTCCTGGCTGGCCCCTACTCTGCCCTTAGAAAGTTGAGAAATCCTGCCTGGATTTGCCCACTGGACCTTCCTTACCTGATCTTCACCTTGAGTTTTTATTGTTTATGCAGGATTTTCCTAGCAGGTTATCCCAGGGGCCTTCCAAGACACCACTCACTGGGCTCAGGACCACCTTCTGGGTACCTTTGGGGCCTACTCTTGATAGAAAAGTAAACAAACCAAGTATAACCCGATATGGTCATGAGACATTCGAGTGAACTGTTACCATGACCTATAGTGACTACTGTGCTAGAAAAGTGTATCAGATGTGTTGAGGGGATGCAAGAGGAAGTACCAACTCAACCTAAGGCAACCCAGGAGAAGTTCCCAGAAGGGGTAACAGTTAAAGCCCCCTGAAGGTGTAACTGAAGAGTTTGCCAGGCAATGAGGCAGGGCTGACCCTTCCAGGCAGAGATGAGCACACATTGTCATCAGGGGCTGAAGCTGTCAAAGAAGGTGATGGGGCATACCTGGTGGCCCAAACTGGGGAGTCTGGCCCACACTGTGGATTATAGGAGAGACAATGCAGAGGGTTTTCAACAGGGATGATGAGATTGGACTTGGTATTCAGTGACCCTCTACGGCCGCAGAGTGGGCTGGAGTGTAGAGAGGTCGACAGGCACCGGAAGGCACCATCCGGGTGCCACAGGTATAGTGCCCCAGGTTCAAGGGGCTGAGGCTGAAGTAAGGCAGGCTGATTTAGGGCAGCTTGGGAGGCAGACTGGGCAGGACTTAGTATCCACCTGGACTGGAGTTGACTGGAGTTGGGGGCTGGAAAGGGAGTCCCAGGGACAACTTCTTGGACTCTGACATGGGTGACATGACACCTGCTGGGTGAGATGGTGGGCATCAGGACAGACCTTTCTTTCCAGAAGTTTAGCAGTAAAGAGGAAGGGAAGGGAGCAGTACCTTGAGGGGGAGGTGAGGCTCAAAAGCTCACAGGTGGGGTTTTGAAAAGAAGCAGGTTTTGTACCTTTCCAGTCCCAAACACCTTTATATATGGAAATCAACATAGATACCCCAGCTGTCACCCACCCGCCCTGTGCTCCCCAGGACTTACACTTGGGATTTCCCTCTGCAACCTATTCTCTGATAGAACACCCTGGGAATAAGGGGATTCTGAGTGATCAGAGGCTGACCTTCCATGGTGCACCTGAGACCTCCTGATGTTCTTTGTTCCCCCCCTCCCTTTTTGCTTCACAGGCACCCAGTATGGGCACCCTAATGGGGGTGTACCTGCCCTGCCTACAGAATATCTTCGGGGTTATCCTGTTCTTGCGGCTGACCTGGATGGTGGGCACGGCCGGTGTGTTGCAGGCTCTCCTCGTCGTGCTCATCTGCTGCTGCTGTGTGAGTATCCTCACCAGGGTGCGGGCCACAGCCCCTTCACAGAGCCCACCCGGCTGAGCTGCTCACCTAAGCCCTCCTTCCCACAGACTTTGCTGACGGCCATCTCCATGAGTGCCATCGCCACCAACGGTGTGGTTCCAGGTGGGTAAGCGCCACCCAAGCCTGATGGGAAGAAGGGGCCCAGGATCTGCCTTGACATGCCCAGGAACCCTCATTGCCAAGCCACGCCCTCCTTCCCCCCAAATAGTTCTCTGGTGGGGGCGTATTTGCTGACTCTGACGGTGCCAACACTTAGGAGCATCCTTGCTTGACAGAGTTTGAGATTGCTGTTATGTTTTATGTTTTGTTTGTTTAGTTTAAAAGTAATTTTTTTAAAGGGTACTGGGACTGACAAAGAAGATGATGGAACACATAGGGTGGCCCAAGCCAAAAGTCTGGACACTATGGATTATAGGATAGACAATGTAGAAGGTTTTCATTTTCAGCAGGGATAATGAGATTGCACTTAGTTCTCAGAGACCCCATTTATTTACTTATTCAACCATTAAAAACAATTTTTTTTAATGTTTACTTTTGAGAGAAAGGGAGAGAGAATGATAGGGGGAGGGGCAGAGATTGTGAGACAGAGGATCTGAAGCGGGTTCTGTGCTGAGAGCAGAGAGCCCAATGTGTGGCTCGAACTCATGAGCCGTGAGGTCATAACCTGAGCTGAAGTCAGACGATTCACTGATTGAGCCACCCAGGAACCCCTATTTAACCATTTTTTCAAAAGTTTTAATTTATTTGTTATTTTGAGAGAGAGGGTGAGAGCATGAGCAGGGAAGGGGCAGAGAGAGAGGGAGAGAGAGAATCCCAAGTAGGCTCCATGGTGTCAGTGCAGAGCCCAACTTGGGGCTTGAATCCATGGACCTTGAGATCATGACCTCAGCAGAAATCAAGAGCCAGGTGCTTAACCAACTGAGCCACCCAGGTGCCCCTATTCAACTATTTTTTACACCGATGTGGATTTCTGAATATGTATTTTATTTTTTGGATCATAATCTAGCACTATCGTTATTTATTTTGTTGCAAATGAATATTGAAGAATAATTTCTTCAAACTGTTTCACTTTGGCTGCTTCACTATTCAGGTGGGCTTCTGTGTCTGGATTTTTTTTTTTTTTTAATAACAGCTTTATTAGTAGTCGTGTAAAAGTAATAGGGGGAAAAAGGGAATATATGATTACCATAAAAAGGTTTGAAAATGAAGAAAAATATTTAAAAGAAAATTGAAAGAATCCATAATCCCACCATCCTGAGTTAGAAACAGTTTATTTGGTTATTTAAACAGGATTGATAGGATACCTATAGCTGTACCTAATATATATGGATTTTTCTCCTGCTCTTGGGATCTATTTCTCCACTGTTGTAAACACTGTCATTAGCAGCTTTGCACACAGATCTCTGTTCACAACCCTGTCAGTCCCTTAAGGAGAAGATCCTAGAGTTAGGATTACAGTATGGTGGCAGGCCCTGTGCTGGGCCCTGGGAACAAAAAAATGACAACACAGCCCTTGCCTTTGTCTGGAGGGGTCAGACTAACAGACACAGCCCTAGGGAAGGGTAAGGCAGGCTGAGATGGGACATACTTAGCTAGAGGAGGCTGTAGGGACTGGCCCGAGTGCAGGGAGTTGGAGGACAGTGGGCCAGCACTGGAGCACTGCTGTGGATTAGAGGTGCCCTAGCAAAGCAGTCATTTTACTGGCCCATGCTGGGTGTTGGAATCAGATGGGAGAGGGGTTCAGCCCCAGCCTGGCCACTTACTAACCACACAGCCTTGGGCAAACCTCCCAACCCTCTGTTCATCTGTAAGTGGGAAAAACAGTCCCTGTCACGCTGGGTGGTTGTGAGGGGTTGTCTTGGGGGAAACCCCCTTACAGAAGAACCAGCCTTGACTTTCTCTGTTGTAGCCGGGGGCTCCTATTTCATGATTTCCCGCTCGCTGGGGCCAGAATTTGGAGGCGCTGTGGGCCTGTGCTTCTACCTGGGAACAACATTTGCTGCAGCCATGTACATCCTAGGTGCCATTGAGATCTTGCTGGTGAGTTAGGCTAAGCTCTGGCCAATTCTGGTCTTCTCCATGTAGTCCCTTTCCTATTGGTTCAGGCTGCTCATGCTCCCCTCACCTCTGGCCAAGGTCTGGGGCTTCTAATATGAAAGGCCTTCTCGAGGGAGAAAGATCTGTGCTCACGCCAGTCTCCCCTTCAACCCTTACCAGTTTGGGCCAGGCAGGGAAGGGGCCTGGCTGCCTTCACCTTGGCCCTAAGTGTTCCACCCATCTGGGCATATTTCAGCCATAGCAGGTGGTCTGTAAACTGTTGCATTTAACTGAGTGATCTTGGTGATCATACAGAGCCTACTTCCTGGGCTTGTGTAGACTCTGGCCAGGTCTGTCTCCCCCAGGGCTCTATGCCAAGGATCTATGTTATCCTCATCCCTAAACCAGGGTGAACAGGACCTTGTCTGGAGGCCAGTGCCCCTTCCATGAGCCCCATGTGTGCTCTGACTCAGCTTCCCCCTCCCCACTGGACTTCCCCAGCTGGTGAAGAAGAGATGGAGGGGTAGTGGGGAGTGCAGGGTAACCAGTGCCCACCCCTGGAGATCCAGACAGTAGATGTTTAGAGGAACTGCCTGACTACTCCCACCTCCAGGTTCTTTGCCTGTGGAATGGCTCTGCTCCTGGATCTCTTCTGGGGTAGGGGAGGGGGGTTGTTTTTTGTTTTTCTATTTCCCACATTCCTACATTTATTATTTGGATTTTTTCTCTAAGGAAAATGTGTCCTCTCTCCCATTTACTTATTTAACTGTGTATTTATATCAGTGTGGACTCCTGGATATTTATTTTATTCTTTGGCTCACAACCCAATACTATCATTTATTATTGTTGGCTGTTTATTTGTTGGTTGTTTAGCTATTCAGGTTGTCTCCTGTGTCTGAATTCATTTTATTTTATTTTATTTTATTTAAAAAAATTTTTTTTCAACGTTTATTTTATTTTTGAGACAGAGAGAAACAGAGCATGAACAGGGGAGGGGCAGAGAGAGAGGGAGACACAGAATCTGAAACAGGCTGCAGGCTCTGAGCGGTCAGCACAGAGCCCGACGCGTGGCTCGAACCCACGGGCCGCGAGATCATGACCTGAGCCAGTCAGACGCTCAACCGACCAAGCCACCCAGGCGCCCCTGAATTCATTTTTTTTTAAATAATAGCTTTATTAAGATATAATTCACATACCATATGATTCACTACCTATTTAAAGTATACAAGTTAATGGTTTTTAGTATATTCACAGTTGTGCAACCATCACCACAATCGAATTTGGAACATTGTCATCCCCCCAAGAAGAAGAAACCCCATACTTGTTGGTAGTCACTCCCCATTCCCCCCAGCCCTAGGCAACCATTAATTTGCTTTCTGTCATTGATCACATTTATACATTTTGGACATTTCATATAAATGGACTCGTATACTATGTTTCTTTTGTGTCTTTTTCTGAATATTAAAGGAAATGGGGCGCCTGGGTGGTGCAGTCGGTTAAGCGTCCGACTTCAGCCAGGTCACGATCTCGCGGTCCGGGAGTTTGAGCCCCGCGTCGGGCTCTGGGCTGATGGCTCAGAGCCTGGAGCCTGTTTCCGATTCTGTGTCTCCCTCTCTCTCTGCCCCTCCCCCGTTCATGCTCTGTCTCTCTCTGTCCCAAAAATAAATAAAAAAACGTTGAAAAAAAAAAAAATTAAAAAAATTTTGAATATTAAAGGAAAAAGAAAACCAAAATGACAGGACTCACTTTCCAAATAGGAAGATCGAACTTTCTTTATCTGTCTTGTTTCAGACCTACATTGCCCCACCAGCTGCCATTTTTTACCCAGCGGGCGCTCATGATACATCAAGTGCCACCTTGAATAATATGCGGGTATATGGGACCATTTTTCTGACCTTCATGACCCTAGTGGTGTTTGTTGGTGTCAAGTATGTGAACAAATTTGCCTCACTCTTCCTGGCCTGTGTGATCATCTCCATCCTGTCCATCTATGCCGGGGGCATCAAGTCAATTTTTGACCCTCCTGTGTTTCCGTAAGTAACCTGGGAATACCTCCAGATGTTGCACTGACATTCCTCCCAAGTAGTGGCCTTTGATGCCATGAGTCCCGAGACTGCAGGATGGGCCTCTAGCTGAGCAGGTGCTGATGCTTCTGCTCCCCCACCCCCCACAGAGTGTGCATGCTGGGCAACAGGACCCTGTCCCGGGACCAGTTTGACGTCTGTGCCAAGACGGCCATGGTGAACAATGAGACAGTGGCCACCCAGCTATGGAAACTCTTCTGCCACAGCCCCAACCTTACCACTGATTCCTGTGACCCCTACTTCCTGGTCAACAATGTGACCGAGATCCCTGGCATCCCTGGTGCGGCTGCTGGTGTGCTCCAGGGTGCGTCCTCCCTCCCATCCTCCTGTTTCTGACCCACAGGCTGAGCAGGAGGCAGGCAGTAGAGCACAGAGCTGTCCTTGTGTGGCCAGCTCAGGAAGGGGGGCAGGTCTGGCTGCCTTCCCAGCCCAGCAGTGTCCTCTCAGCCTGGCTCCTGGCACCTAGGTTTTGAGTGAAAAGAGCCTGTTTGGCCAGTATCCCAGGCATGCAGCAGCCCCCAGAAAGTTCTGGCAGCCCCTCTCCCCAGTCACCAGCCCTTGACGCTGCCTGGGATTGTTCTCACAAGAGCCATAAAGGGCCTCTGTCTAAGAGGCAGGCAGTGGTGACGCTCTGGCCGATGGTGGTTCAGCCACCTTTGCCTGTCAGACCTCTAGCCAGAAGAGCTCCTTCCCTGTGGCTGATGCTACCCCACCCCATCCTGAACCCCCAGAGCCTTTCACATCTGCAGCCTCTGGCGGGGCTGCCCCAGACTGCCCCTGGGAAGTAAGTGGGGCTGCGGTAGTGATACTGCTGCCCCCACAGAAAACCTGTGGAGTGCCTACCTGGAGAAGGGCGAGGTCGTGGAGAAGCACGGACTGCCTTCCACAGATGCCCTTGGCCTGAAGGAGAGCCTGCCCCTGTACGTGGTGGCTGACATCGCCACATCCTTCACCGTGCTGGTCGGCATCTTCTTTCCCTCCGTAACAGGTGAGTACTTCTTGCCCACCCACCGAGCCCTGCCCTGTTTCCCAGGGGAGCCCCTGAGGATGTCTTGTTTTTGGAGGCATTATGGCTGGCTCAAACCGCTCCGGGGACCTCCGGGATGCCCAGAAGTCCATTCCTGTGGGGACCATTCTGGCCATTGTTACGACCTCCCTTGTGTGTATCCTTTCCTGGGCCTGGAGTGGGCGGGGAGGGGGGTGGGAGGCACTCGCCTACGTGTAAGTTACCAGCTGGCACTCACAAACATACCACACACGTGTGGACACATACACACCTTACTTTTCATGTGCATGCGCTTGAGGGGTGTGTGCACAACACGAAATCCTCAGCTGCGTCTACTGGCTAAGGCTAGGACAAAGGGCGTGTGGGTTCTGTGTGGGGAATGAGTGGGGACAACAGTGGCAGCAGAGGCCTAGCTTTCCTTGACACAGCTGCAGACTTCAGCAGTGTGGTTCTCTTTGGCGCCTGCATCGAGGGTGTGGTACTCCGGGACAAGTGAGTGACCTGGGCCCCTCCCTGTGGCAGGGGGCTCAGCTTTTGCCTGCCCTGACACCAGCTCCCCTCGTGCGCGTGGTCCCACACATGTCCTCAGGCTGCTGGTTGCCAATGGTGGTCTGTGCCACCAGGTGAGTCCGGCCCCACCAGGACTTTTTCTTCTGAGAGGATGGTGACATCAGGACCAGGGCTGGGCTGAGGGAGAGGATAGGGGCTGGTGGACTAGCCTTCTCTGCTGAGGGGCCAGAGCTCTGCCCACCATAGCCATCCTTCCTGACTGCTGACATCCCTCGCTCTGGGCAGCCCCACCCAGGGCTTGGGGGACTCCTTGCCTGGAGCATGGCCTGAGCCTGGCCCCTGCAGGTACGGTGATGGAGTCAGCAGGAACCTGGTGGTGGGCACATTGGCCTGGCCTTCGCCCTGGGTCATCGTCATCGGCTCCTTCTTCTCAACTTGTGGTGCCGGCCTACAAAGCCTCACTGGGGCACCACGCCTTTTGCAGGCCATCGCCAAGGACAACATCATTCCCTTCCTCAGGGTGAGCCCATCTGCACTCCCCCATAGCCTGGGTACTGTGGGTCTCTCACACTGGCTGGGGTAGAGGGGTAGTGGATATGGATGCATTGCATCCTGCTGGGGCCTGTGGTGGGGCCTCTGGTGGCCCCAGGGCCACGTAACCTTCCATGGGAACTTGCTGAGGGCTGCCCTGGCCCTGCCCTGATGTTGGCAGAGCTCCTTGTGGCCACAGTCCTCAGGGCCTGTCGATGGCTCATCCATAACAGAGAGGCCCGGAGATATGGGAGGGGAGAGAAACTTGTGGTACCTATCGGGACAGGCGTGGGTGTGACCTGAGCCCCAGAGGGGGAGCTTGGGGATGATGGAGGCCAGGCTGTGGCTTATGGCCCAAGGTGTGGGATGGGGGTGATGGGACCAGCTTCTTCCCTCACTGACCCTGCTCACTCTGGTGTTTGCAGGTATTTGGCCATGGAAAGGCAAATGGTGAACCAACGTGGGCACTCCTCCTGACGGCACTCATTGCTGAGCTGGGCATCCTCATCGCCTCCCTTGACATGGTGGCCCCCATTCTATCCATGTGAGCTGGGGGGCAGGACAGGGGAATGGTCTTGGGAGGGGCTCCACGCACCCTCAGCACCCCTCAGCCAAGGGCCCTAGCACCTCCCTATGACTCTGTCTCGTGTTGAGGATGCGGCTGGGAGACGTGTCAGGCTGTATGGGGAGAAGTGTGCATGGCAGAACGCAGCCTACCTCTACATGCAGGAGTGAGCCTGGCACTTATGCAGGAGTTTTACAGAGACCAACAGGTCCCACACTCCTCCGTGGGAGACTCCCAGAGCGAACAGCCAGAGCCCTCCCCTCCCGGACACAGCAAGCACCTAGTGCCTAGTGCCTTGAGGAAGCCACCACTGCTCCACCCATCTGTTTTAGAAGTTGTTTGCTTTTACTTTGTTATTATTATTATTATTTTTTTTAATGTTTATATTTGAGACAGAACGTGAGCAGGGGAGGGGCAGAGATAGAGAGGGAGACACAGAATCTGAAACAGGCTCCAGGCTCTGAGCGGTCAGCACAGAGCCCAATGCGGGGCTCGAATCCACGAACTTTGAGATCATGACCTGAGCCGAAGTCAGATGCTCAACCGACTGAGCCACCCAGGTGCCCCAGAAGTTGTTTGCTTTTAAAGTTCTGTAGTCGGCTGGGCATTTGAGATCCCCAGTGCCCTGCGGGAGGTGATCAGCATGTGGCAATTTCTGGGGATCCCTGAGGCAGAGCTCATGTGGTTACTGTGTTCACCTCTGCCAGTGGCTACTCCATTTCTCCTCACACATCTCATTCTATTGCCCATGTTCCCTCTTGCTTGCTCGGTTATCACAGGACTACTACTCACTGCCCCAGTCAACCTATAGGCCTGAAAGGTCCTCCTTCCCCCTGGAGGTAGCCCCCCCAGCCTCAGCCAGGCCTGCCAAAGTCAGTCTTCTCTTATTCCCCACTGCAGCCCAGCTCCACCAGTGCATAAATGCACACCTGAAACTGTTCTTGCCGTCATAGGGTGGTGACCCCTCACTGCCCAAGCCAGAGCATGTATCTCAGCCTTTATCAGGTGGCTCTTCCTTGCAGCCCTAATGGGACTGACCATTTCCCCCTTCTGGGAGTTTCTGCCCCTGACCTGCCCTCTCTAGTAAGACTTCCTGCCTTCTTGTCTGCCCTTTCTTTCCAGCCAGCTGAAGGGCTCACGCAGCAGGCCTCGCCCATGTCCCAGTCTCCTACACCCACCACGGTATCCCTCAAGCACCTCTAGTTCAGTGTATGCCAAATGACCCTTTTGTATTCACTTGAGGTTCTCTTCTCCACACTCATGACAGCCCCTCATCCAACTGGTCACCCAGGCCAGAGGCCTGAATATTGTCCAGCCATCTCCAGACACTGAGCAGTCCTCAGCACCATCCTTTCCGCTGTTCCCCCTGCCTGCAGCCCACCTTCCCACCTTGTCAACCTGTGGACACTTGCCCGTTCTCTAAGACCTGGCTCTGTGGATGCCCTTACAGAAGTCCCATCTGCCTCAGGCTGTGAGGCTGAGGAGACCTGGCTGAGCCCACATAGGGCAGGGCCTTGACACTCAGTTCCTAGTCCAGCTCCAGCCTGGGGAAGATCAGGTATTATCAGGCACCTGGATCCCAAGGAGGCCGCTCTGTACCAACTATTCCCTGTGCTGCAGGTTCTTTCTGATGTGTTACCTGTTTGTGAACCTGGCCTGCGCTGTGCAGACACTCCTAAGGACACCCAATTGGCGGCCACGGTTCAAGTACTATCACTGGTAAGTGCCAGCTGGACCTCTGAGCCAAGTCCTCTGACACAAGAACTTTGAGGGAAGCTAGGAGCCCCATCCAGGATGGAGTTTGAATTTCGGGGACAGTGTTTGCTATTGGTGAGAGATTGGGGGGTTGGAGGCTTGGCGTGGGGCCCTACTGATCTTTCCTGATTCTGGCCCTTCCCCACTCTGGCCCAGGGCGCTATCCTTCCTGGGCATGAGCCTCTGCCTGGCCCTTATGTTTGTCTCCTCCTGGTACTACGCCCTGGTCGCCATGCTCATTGCGGGCATGATCTACAAGTACATTGAATACCAAGGGTGAGTGCGGGGCTGCCGCCTGGCTGGGACAAGTGGGGTAGTCTGTATGCTGGGTTTGGGGGAGCTGAGCCATCTTTCACTAGCCACCATGGGTGCGGGGCTGGGGGTCTGTGACTTGGGGGGCTGGCTGCCTTCCATCTCACATACACATGGACAGAATCCCATGGGTGGGCCCGGAGCTCATCAGCTTGTGGTTGGCCCCTGCAGGGCCGAGAAGGAGTGGGGTGATGGGATCCGAGGGCTGTCCCTGAGTGCTGCCCGCTATGCACTGTTACGGCTAGAGGAGGGGCCTCCTCACACGAAGAACTGGCGGTGAGTTCACATCCAGACTGACAGGAGCCACTCAAGGTACTCAGGGGGTTGCTGTGAGGGTGGGAGGGTCAAGAGGTGCTGGTTCTCCCTCCCTAGTCCATGTTCCCTGTCCTGGGGTTGTCAGTGGTGCCCTTGGATCCCTGCTACTCACACTGGTGGGGGCATGTGAGCTGAGAAGGGAAGAAGAGGGGCTTCCTGGAAACCTCTGGCCCAGGTCTCAGGCTCCCCATCTGGCCACTGCAGGCCTCAGCTGCTGGTGCTGCTGAAGCTAGACGAGGACCTTCACGTGAAGTACCCACGGCTCCTCACTTTCGCCTCCCAGCTTAAGGCTGGCAAGGGCCTGACCATCGTCGGTTCTGTCATCCAGGGCAGCTTCTTGGAGAGCTATGGCGAGGCCCAGGCTGCTGAGCAGGTGCCTGCTGTAGGGGGTGGGGAGCTGACTAGAGGTGTCTGGGCTGCAGCTGGCTCCTAGGAGAAGGGGACTAATCCTGACCAGCCAGGTGGACCGCACTGCTGCCACGTGAGAGCTGGAACAAGGGGGTATGGCTGTCCCATCTTAAAAACACGGCCTCTGGGTGGGCAGCTTACCTCCTTCTCCTCCCCCACCCGCACCTCCAAGTCATTCTGTTGGGAGGGAACCCAGGAGAGGGAACGCTAATGGCCTCGCCTTCTGACCCTGGTATGTTTCCTACAGACAATCAAGAATATGATGGAGATTGAGAAGGTGAAGGGCTTCTGCCAGGTGGTGGTAGCCAGCAAGGTGCGAGAGGGGCTGGCCCACCTCATCCAGTCTTGTGGCCTGGGTGGCATGAGGCATAACTCTGTGGTGCTGGGCTGGCCCTATGGCTGGCGACAGAGCGAGGACCCACGTGCCTGGAAGACCTTTATTGGTATGTGATGGGAAAGATAGGTCCTGGGCTCGGCTGTGTGGGAGAGGGGCTGGGGATCAGGTGAGGGCAGAGGCCAGAGGGCCACGGGCTGGCAGTCAGCAGTGGCCTTCTTCCCCAGACACCGTGCGCTGCACCACAGCAGCGCACTTGGCCCTGCTCGTGCCCAAGAACATCGCCTTCTACCCCAGCAACCATGAGCGCTACCTAGAGGGCCACATTGACGTGTGGTGGATTGTGCACGACGGTGGCATGCTTATGCTTTTGCCCTTTCTGCTGCGCCAGCACAAGGTGGGCCTGGTGGGTGGGCCCTGGTGGCAAGCGCTGGGCCCTTGGAGGGGTGGAATGTGACTAAACCACCCACCCTGCTCCCGTGCCACAGGTGTGGAGGAAGTGCCGGATGCGCATCTTTACGGTGGCCCAGATGGATGACAACAGCATCCAGATGAAGAAGGATCTGGCCATCTTCCTGTACCACCTACGCCTTGAGGCAGAGGTGGAGGTGGTAGAGATGGTGAGTCACCTGCCCCTGTGGCCCTGTGGATACCCTGTCCCATGCAGCCCATTCTTCATGGCCCACTCTCTCCCTAGCATAACAGCGACATCTCTGCATATACCTATGAGCGGACACTAATGATGGAACAGCGGTCCCAGATGCTGCGGCAGATGAGGCTGACCAAGACAGAGCGGGAGCGAGAAGTCAGTGGCTTTTCTTGTTTGAGGCAGGGGTGGGTGGCAGGTCAGGCCTTTGGAGACACCATTAGTTTGGGACATCAGAATGAGGCCCCCCCTTTTCCCATGGAACTGAGGCCACCTCCTCTGATTTTCCTCAGGCCCAGCTGGTCAAGGACCGGCACTCAGCCCTGCGCCTGGAGAGCCTGTACTCGGACGAGGAAGATGACTCTGCAGCTGGGGCTGACAAGATCCAGATGACATGGACTCGGGACAAGTACATGGCAGCTGAGTCCTGGGACCCCAGCCACGCCCCTGACAATTTCCGGGAGCTGGTGCATATTAAACCGTGAGTGCAGCAAGAATGAACCCAACCACACTGGAGTGTGGGGGTGGGATGGGGCCGTACATAGTCTTTGGGGGGGCCAGAGGTGGGGCCCACGATCAGCTGCATTACCTGCAGGGACCAGTCCAATGTGCGGCGCATGCACACTGCTGTGAAGCTCAATGAAGTCATTGTCACTCGCTCCCACGATGCCCGCCTGGTCCTACTGAACATGCCTGGCCCACCCAAGAACAGCGAAGGTGATGAGAACTGTATCCTTTTGTGGAGAGGCAGGCAGTGGGGAGGTGGACACACAGGAGGTCAGGCCAGGAGCTCTTCTCTCTAGATGAGGGGGTGAGAGCTTACCCCAGCTCTGGTTAGTAGGCCAGATTTCCCTGGATGCCCTTGGTCCTGGTGCTGCCTCCTTGACCTGATGCTCTACAGACATGGAGTTCCTGGAGGTGCTGACCGAAGGCCTTGAGCGTGTGCTGTTGGTGCGTGGCGGTGGCCGTGAAGTGATCACCATCTACTCCTGAGCCTCATATACACTTGCGGCTTAGAGTGGAGGTGTCCAGGGTAACAGCCCCCTCCCAGCACCCACCCACCAGCCCTGCTTTGCCTGGCCCTGCCCCGGACCCAGCTTTGCTAGGTCTCCTTGGAGACTGGGACTGGGCCTGGCAATGGAGAAGGATCCAAGGTACTGACGGACCCTGAGAGGTTTGGGGACTTTCCCATCCAGCACCCCAGGAGAGGACTGGTGGGAGCTGATGTGGGATTTGAAGGCAGCCTGCCCAGGAATGCTATTTATTGCATATTTATTGTTTGGATGTCACCATCAGAGAGGAGGGGAAGGGTGGTGGGGGGGGGGGGGTCTGGCCCAGCCCACCTGCAGGAAGATCTGGCTCAGGCTACTGTGGGCAGGGACCCCCACGGAGCAAAGCGCAATGGAACTGTCCAGCTGAGGCCTGACTTTTTTCAATAAAACATTGTGTACTTCTGGGCCTCCTACTGCCCCGTCTCTGTTTCCCCTGGCACCAAGGGAAGAAGGCGGAACTGAAACCAGGCCCAGAGCTGGCTCCCTGAGGCTATGTCCCTTTCCGGCAATGTCTGGCCGCCCCCATTGGCTGGGCTGTCCCTCCCACTGGCCTTAGGGCCCCTCCCACCCCCACTCCAGATAAGGCCAGCCCGGGACTGCTTCACTGGGCAGTAGGCACTAGGGCTGGAATGGGGCCGTCGGGCTCCCCATGGCAATGGGGGCTCCTGCTGCTGGGGCTGCTGCTCCCCTCTGCCACCCCCTTCTGGCTTTTCAATGTGCTCTTCCCCCCGCATACCACGCCCAAGGCTGAGCTCAGTAACCACACACGGCCCGTCATCCTCGGTAAGCCCCCACAGGCCCCTGATGCACCAGGCCAGACCTCAGGGAGCTTGGACCCCAGCCCCTGGTAGCAGACCCTGCCATGGCCCTTCTGCCCCTGCATTAGCCCTGATACCTGCCTCAGTGTTTGAGGGTCCAAAGGCTTGTCCTGCAGAGAAATCCACCCCTTCCCCCACCACCTGTTCCTGTCTCTGAGCTGATTTCCCTAGGGGGGTGGAGTTGGGGGCGGGTATGCCTGAGGGCTTAGCCAGGGCGTTACAAACTGTGGTCAGCTGCAGCCACTCAGCCCCCACCCCAGCAAGGACAAGGTGCCCGGCCCTTGGAAAACAGGTCTCCAGCCCCCATTCTCCCATACTTCTTTGTTTTCACCTTGGACTTTGGCATTAATGGAGAGCCAAGCTAGGTGTTTTCCTTATGGGGACAGGGGTCAGTGGCCTTGGCCCCTGCACCTCCCCTGCCTGAGGGGAACCAGGGCTTTGGGCTGCCGGGGGAATGGGGTGGGGGGGGGGGTGTTATCAGAAAGGATCACATCCTTAGTTCCTGGGGGTTGAGGGCATGGGAGATGAAGGGGTGGAGCTGGGGGGACAGGCAGAAGGGCGGGGAGGAATGCAAGGAATTCAGAATGAAGGCTAGTGCCCACAGTTCCTGGCTGCCTGGGGAATCAACTGGAAGCCAAGCTGGATAAACCAGATGTGGTGAACTGGATGTGCTACCGCAAGACAGAGGACTTCTTCACCATCTGGCTGGATCTCAATATGTTCCTACCCCTTGGAGTGGACTGCTGGATAGATAACACCAGGTGTGTGCCGCCCCCTCTGCCCCAGCCCCCACACTCTGCCCCTTGGCTACTGGGCTGCTGAATGTCCCACTGCCCTCAGGGTTGTCTACAACCGCAGCTCTGGGCGCGTGTCCAATGCCCCTGGTGTACAGATCCGTGTCCCTGGCTTTGGGAAGACCTACTCTGTTGAGTACCTGGACAACAACAAGCTGGCAGGTGTGTTTACTGGGGAAAGGGCAGGGCTGCAGCTGTGGTCAGCCCACAGGAGCCATGACCAGAGCCTCCAATGCTGCTGCCTCCCCTACAGGTTACATGCACACACTAGTGCAGAATCTGGTCAACAACGGGTATGTGCGCGATGAGACAGTGAGGGCCGCCCCCTACGACTGGCGGCTGGAGCCAAGTGAGTGTCTCTGAAGGCTTGGGGCAGGGCAGATGGGCCTTGACCCCATCCGTTGCCCTGACCCCATCCACCCTACTTCAGGCCAGCAGGAGGAATACTACCGGAAGCTTGCTGGGCTGGTGGAGGAGATGCATGCTGCCTATGGAAAGCCTGTCTTCCTCATTGGTCATAGCCTTGGTTGCCTACACTTGCTCTATTTCTTGCTGCGCCAGCCCCAGGCCTGGAAGGACCGCTTCATTGATGGATTCATCTCTCTTGGGGCTCCTTGGGGGGGCTCCATCAAGCCCATGCTGGTCTTGGCTTCAGGTGAGAAGGCCTTGGACCACCTGTGTCAATGAGGGGGTTGGAGTGAGGGGGATGAAGCTGACCATGGGCCTGCCCTCACTCCTGCTTCTGCTCACCATGTCAGGCTAAGTGTGTAATTTACCACCCCTGAGGCATGGCCCTTGTCACTGGCCCCCTAGCCTAGACATTAGAGTAGCTCCTGCCAGAAGTCTGGGTGATTTGGTGCTTCAGTGACAAAAGGAGAGTAAACAGAAAGGAAGTGAACCCCAACAATCTGACTCATGGACCTAGGTCTGTTTCTTGTGGTTTCAGGTCCTGTCCACTCAGCTTTCAGCTGCCTCTGCTTCCAGGAGCCCATTTTCCCAGGGACCTATTAAGGACAGATCTGCCAAAGCCAGGGCCAGATCCTAGAAACCCTTATGCCCTTCTCTGAGAAGTGGCATAGCTATCACTTGTTGAGCACGCACTGTATGCAGGGTATAGCCATACTCAACTTGCCCCCTAGTAGCTCACAGTCTGCTGAGGGAAACACTCCTCAGACTACGTCAGTAAGTGCCAAACACAGACACAGTCTAATATCATCCTTCCCAGAAGGGAGCTCTGACCCCTGTGCAGCGCAGGTCACAGGGGCCAATTAGCTGAGGGAGAACCACCAGCACCACCCTCCCACATTCACACATGTACACCCGTTCTCAGGAGGCCCCTCCTTCCCTGGCCTCCTTCTGAGGCTCTACAGCTGTGCCCCACAGACATGCCATCAGGGCTTCTCATTTAAAAAGCACACATTGAGGGGCGCCTGGGTGGCGCAGTCGGTTAAGCGTCCGACTTCAACCAGGTCACGATCTCGCAGTCCGGGAGTTCGAGCCCCACGTCGGGCTCTGGGCTGATGGCTCAGAGCCTGGAGCCTGTTTCCGATTCTGTGTCTCCCTCTCTCTCTGCCCCTCCCCCGTTCATGCTCTGTCTCTCTCTGTCCCAAAAATAAATAAAATAAAACGTTGAAAAAAAAAAAAAAAAGAAAAAAATTTAAAAAAATAATAAATAAAAAGCACACATTGAACACCTACTGATTGCCAGGCCTGCTCAGAGGCTCAATTTGGATTGGGTAGGGGACAAGATTTAGCATCCAGCTGAACTTGGGTTGGGGGCAAGTTGTGGGCCCAAGGGACCCAGACCTGGCTCCCTGACCCACCTTGCTTCGTGTTCACAGGTGACAACCAGGGCATCCCGATCATGTCCAGCATCAAGCTGAGAGAGGAACAGCGCATAACAACGACCTCCCCTTGGATGTTTCCTTCCAGAGAGGTATGGCCTGAAGACCATGTGTTCATTTCCACGCCCAGCTTCAACTACACAGGCCGTGACTTCCAGCGCTTCTTTGCAGACTTGCACTTTGAGGAAGGCTGGTACATGTGGCTACAGTCACGTGACCTACTGGCAGGCCTCCCAGCACCTGGAGTGGAAGTATACTGTCTGTATGGCGTGGGCCTGCCCACACCCAACACCTACATCTTTGACCACGGCTTCCCCTACACAGACCCCGTGGGGGTACTCTATGAGGACGGTGACGACACTGTGGCCACACGCAGCACTGAGCTCTGTGCCCGCTGGCAGAGCCGCCAGCCACAGCCTGTGCATCTGTTGCCTCTGCATGGGACACAGCACCTCAACATGGTCTTCAGCAACCAGACGTTGGAGCACATCAATGCCATCCTGCTGGGTGCCTACCGACGTCGTACCCCTGCACCCCCAGCTGCCAGCCCAGGGCCCCGACCCCCTGAATAAAGACCCTCTTTTGCTCTTTAAGTTTTGACATGTGTGTTGTGGGTTGCAGAGGAGGCAGTGGCATCCAGGCACCAGTATCCACCAAGCAATAGCCATAGGCCTGGTGCTTTGTGGAGCATAAGGGCAAGATGGGCTTTGATGAAGCCTGAGATTGAACTGAGCACCAGGATGATAGCTTCCCACTCTCCCGGTTGAGCTGTTTATGTAGCACATAGCCTGCCTTGTGCCTGCCTCTGCTCTGGGGGTGGGCGACTGGAGGTAATTGCACACATAGCTGTGGGATGGAGGCACGTGGAGCTAAGGGTACAAGGCAGGGAAGATGTGAGCTGTCCCACCCACTCCCCCAAGGGAAGGCAGAACCCACCTGTGGACATGGACTTGTGAGTGCTAAGCCTGTGACAGAAGCACAAGAGTTTAGAATCTGAGGGAGATCCAGTCGCTAATCAGATCATTCTTCTAATGAAAGATTAATTATTGGAGCTAAGTGGTCTGAGAGAAAAGTTTAGGGAGCACCAAGGGGCAGAATCTTGTTTGTGGGTCAGGGAAAGCTTCCCAGAGGAAGTGATGGTTATTCTGAGATCAGATGGGATGAGAAGGGTAATGTGGGCCACTGAAAAGACTTGAGTTTGAGCCTAAGGGCAATATGCAGTTGCTGAAGGGGTTAACTAGGGAAAGAGTGTAACCGGATTTCCAATCTAGAAAGAGTCCCTTCTCTGAAAGGTAAAGGGGAGCCTGGGGGTGGTGGGTAGGGGCAGAAACTTGGGGAAGGCAGGGAGGACAGTGCAGTACCCAGGAGAGAGAGGATGCTAGCTGAGGCTAAAGCGGTAGGAGAAAGATGTGGATAAATAAAGGGTAATTTGGGATGTGAAATAAGGCTTGTCCATGGGTAGAGCCCAGCATGCTTCCAGGCCACTAGATGGGCAGCCCCACGGCACCTGTTCTGTTAGATAGAAGACACCATCTGAGACAGGGAAGCTGGAAGGATCAGTGTCACCATGATGGAGGACTGAGCTTTGGAGTTTCAGGTTTCAGGGAGGAGGCAAAGGCAACAAAAGAGAGGAGCTGAGAGAAAGTGGATGCTGAAGGACAAAAGGCAGCCATGCCTGATAATGTTGGGAGGGCAGTAACAGAAGCCTGGCCAATATGACAGCCATAGGGCTGAGGGACTTGAGGTTAGAGTTGGGGTCAGGACAGGCAAGGCTTGGGGCTCAGGCTGGAAGAGGCAGAAGCTGGTGAACAACGGTCAGAGGGAGGGATCTGTCCCTCTGTTAAGATGGAGGACTAGGGAGCATGATGGAGAGCCAAGCAAGGAAACCTCCCCTTTGCCAAGCTGCTTAGGACCAGAAGTAAAGGAGAAGATGCACAAAGGTGACAGCCAGGCTCTGAGGAAAGGTGAAAGCGAAAGCAGGAAGAGTCAGACGCCAAGGGGGGCGTGGGGAAGACGCTGACAGAGGACCAAGGCTTTGGTCTTTCTCACTCTGCGCTGGTCCCACATCGACCCCCAACCCCTGGACCAGCCTGCCCACCTCAAGATGCTGAAGCCAGCGCTAGAGCCCCGAGGGGGCTTCTCTTTCGAGAACTGCCAGAGGTATGTGGGGGTGAGCTGGCTCTGCAGCTTCTACTCCTAGAAGCCCCAGGACCTTTATTTCTGGAGGGGGCAAAGGGACGGCAACATGTGTTGGGCGACTTGTATTCCCAAGCTCACCCTGAGAAGTGAGGGAGGCTGGGACAGAGTTGGAGGATGTGATGGAGTCCCAGAAGAGCCTCAACCTGGGCCTTAACACTCTGTTTCCAGAAACTTATCCTTAGAACGCGTCCTCCCGGGGTTCCGGAGCCCTCAAGCACACAAGACTGGTACCACCATCGCGGGCCTTGTGTTCCGAGTGAGCAGGGAGTTGGGACTGGGGTGTTTAGAGGGGCTGCTGGGGGGATCCGACAAACACTGAGCTAGAGGCCCCTCCTCCTCCCCAGGACGGAGTCATCCTGGGCGCGGATACGCGGGCCACCAGAGATTCCGTAGTGATGGACAAAAGCTGTGAGAAGATCCACTTCATCGCCCCCAAAATCTAGTGAGAAATCCCCGACCCCGTTCCCCCACGCATCCCCGACACAGCACATCCATCTCAGCCCCGCCCACACCGACCCTCCCTTCGTTCTCAGCTGCTGTGGGGCTGGAGTAGCCGCGGACGCCGAGATGACCACGCGAATGGCGGCATCCAACATGGAGCTACACGCCCTGTCCACGGGCCGCGAGCCCCGCGTGGCCACGGTCACGCGCGTTCTGCGCCAAACGCTCTTCCGGTGCTGAGCGGGGCTAAGATGACCCTGGGGAAGGGCTGTTGCAGGGAGGGTGGGGCTGAGAGGAAGTGGGACGGGATGAAAGGCGGGACTGCGAAAGCCCCGGAGACCGGAAAAGGCAGGCCTAAGTGGAGCTGGGCAACAGGAAGGAGCAATGTTGGTCAAGGGACGCCAAACAACAGACAAGGGTGGGGGAGGGGTGGGTCCGGGGCGGTGTCACGGAGGGGCGGGACCTGGAGCCGGGTGCTTGCGGCTCACCACGCCCATTCTGCGAAAGGTACCGGGGCTACGTGGGCGCGTCGCTGATAGTGGGCGGAGTAGACCTGACCGGACCGCAACTCTACAGCGTGCACCCCCACGGATGCTACAGCCGTCTGCCCTTCACAGCCCTGGGTGAACACTTCCGCCCCTTCCCCACGAATCCCGCCCCTGCGACCCTGGCCTCACCTTCATCCGGCAATGGGATGGCAGCGACTTACCTCAGATGCCCTCCTGCCTGCAGGTTCGGGCCAGGACGCAGCCCTGGCGGTACTGGAGGATCGGTTCCAGCCCAACATGAGGGTGAGCAACAGCTGTCGCCCACTACGCGTTCATTGATGGGAAGTGCACGTTGGAGCTGGGATAACACAGAGATATCCTGACCTAGTTTAGAGGTCAGGAAAGGCTTCTTGGAGGAGGTGACGACTGAGTCAAGACTGAGGGGCCAGTGGAGTTAGAGTGAAGAAGTGCTATTCCAGCAGAAGACCACCGTTAGTGCCAAAGTTTGTACTCCTGGAGAAGTCAAAGCTCAGAGAGGACCGTTTGAAGCTCAAGGAGGAGGGAACAGCAAGTGGGGTCTGGATTTTGTTTGGGGTGGGATGGAAGTGGGTGACATGTGTTGCTTCAGAGGTGCCTAAGGACCAGAAGGGAAAACGCAGTGAACCAGTAGATTGGGGATCAAGACCATATTGGTTGGGTGGACAGCCCTGGAAGCAGAACCACAAGTGTAAGTGACTCAAAGAGGTTTATGAAGATGGGGGGCAATAGGAACACAGGGTCTTCTGAGAGAGGGAGGCAGAGACCAGGGCAGGGGAGCTTGGGCTGGAGATGGGAGTAGGGAAAGAGAGGGGTTTGGGTATGAGCAAATGGTAAATAGTCTGGGCTTCGAGACGAACAAAACCTCTAGGCTGTAGCCTGAAGGTGATACCAAAAGGGTCCATCAGGCATCACACACATGTATCATCACAGCTGGAGGCCGCGCAGGAGCTGCTAGTGGAAGCCATCACTGCAGGGATCCTAGGTGACCTGGGCTCTGGGGGCAGTGTGGATGCATGTGTGATAATGGGGACTGGCGCCAAGCTTCTGCGAACATTGAGCTCACCCACAAGGCCCTTAAAAAGGTGAGAGCATGAGAGATGGGGGACCACTAGGGAGGATGGGGCAGTAGCAGGGGAGACAGGGGGTGCAAGAAACAGATGGGCCACATGATGGGCCCAAGTTGAGAGGCCATCCCTTCCCTCTCCCAGGCCTAGCCAGTACCGCTTTGCCCCTGGGACCACAGCTGTCCTGTCCCAGACAGTGAAGCCACTGACCCTGGAGCTGCTGGAAGAAACTGTGCAGGCCATGGAAGTGGAGTGAAGTAGGATGGTGCTCAGAGCTTGGAACAAGAGGGAATAAACCCAGGAAATAAAAAAAAAAAAATATTTAAACAGATGGCTATGTTCTTCCTGGGTGGAGGGGGAAAAGCAGCCATGAGAACTCTGTGGCCAAGTTACATCTGCAGAAGCCACTCCCTGCCAAGGTTTCAGGGCTTGGCCTGAGAGGTGACCACCCATCGCCTCAGGCATCTACTCCTCCAGTCCCCCAGGTAAGCATTGCAGCTCCAGCTGGAAAGCCCCCTCCTGACTCTCCACACTGCAGAGGCCCCCCTGCCACTCCCATGCACTGTCTTGGCCTCTGGTCCACTGGGGACTGTTGTAAAACCCAGATAGGCCACATGTGCTGCCCCTACCTAGTCTTTCCGTGGCTCATCAGTGTCCCAGGACAAAGCCCACAGCTCTCAGTCAAGGAGGCCCCCATGGACCCCACTGAGGGCTAAAGTGCTGACCGAGGAACTGCTCCCTGACTCCAAGAGTATGTTTTCACAAAACACTCCTCACCCCTGCAACACTTTTACCTGTGATACCCCTCCCGTGACCAGGCACACCTGAGGTGCTGACACCAAACAGGGCTTCTATTTGCACATGCTGAGCTGTGAACAGGGGAACTGACTCCCAACTTTGCTGGGCTGACTGGGGTCAGGGCTCACACAGAGAGAGATGACATGACACATTTATCCAGCAAACCCACTGCTGAGTACCCACTGCGGGCCAGCCTAGGTGCTGTGTGCTGGCAGGAGCATCCTGCCCTCAGAACGGCTGACTGAAATGGACCTCTGGAACGGTGAGCGTCTGCCCAACCTGTGGGGAGGGTCTACTCTGGGATGGACATCCTTGGGACCCTGATTATCCTTTTCCCCCCAGTATTTTACTATGAAGATTTTAAAACACAGAGGTTGAAAGAATTGTACACCAAACACCTATACACCCACAATCAACTTTGCAATTAGTATTGTGTTATAACTGCTTGATCACATTTCTGTCCCTCCATCCCTCTGTTCAACCACTAACTCATCTTATTTGTCTGACTGATGTTTTGAATCAGTCAGAGCCCCCACACCTCTAGGAGCCCAGCCAACTTACCCACTACAGCTTTGCACACAGGGTTGTCTTCTCTTCCTCAGTGCAGGCTCAGCCTGGACCTCTACAACAAATGGGCTGCAGACATCAAGAGCTTGCCCACAGAAGCCCCAAGGCCTGGAGGCTGTCAGAGATTGATGGCCGTCAACCTTGTATCTGTAACCTCCATCCAAGGTCAGCCAGTCACCAAGGACTCACACCTTACCCTCCTGTGTGCTAAGCCCCTCCCAGATATCATTTCATCAACAAGAATATGGGCTTCAGAGCCAGACAGATGAAGGTTTGGAACCAAATGCACCATGTGCTGGTGGGAGAGTCACCATCTCTCTGAGCAAACTGACT
The DNA here is from genome assembly GCF_018350155.1 of Leopardus geoffroyi. Classification (NCBI taxonomy): domain Eukaryota; kingdom Metazoa; phylum Chordata; class Mammalia; order Carnivora; family Felidae; genus Leopardus; species Leopardus geoffroyi. Next base: position 43,452,435 of record NC_059335.1, on the reverse strand, counting down.
CCTGTTCAAGTTGGTGAGGGATCACAGAGATGCTGTCTGTTAGGATTTGTGACCTGCCAGAACCCCTGTGCTGGCCACATGGCCCTGGCCTTCCTCAGCAGGGCTGGTACGGCTGGACCTTCCCTCCACCTGTCAGGATCACCCCCGGGTGCAGAGCAGGCTTCTAAGTCTGATGCCCCTGACAGCCCTGGGAAACTTCCCTGATCCCAGCCACCAGGTGGTTACCATAAACCTAATTTCACCATAGGTCCTTGCTACCCAGTGCTCAACACTTGGGATGCGAGGTAGTTCAGGGAGCCAATCAGAGGCCAGGTTTTGGAGGGTGGAAGTGAGAGCCTCACACCTGGGCTCTGATAAGTCCAGGCCTGAGTCCAGGACCTTGGCCTAGAGACCCTCCTCCTGACCGGAGCATGGCTTGCCTCAGGCCTGGGACTTTGGCCCAAGGACGAGGAGATCCATAAAACCAGGCCCAGTTCTCAACCTCACATCTGCCACAATGCTGCTGCTCAGCCTGACCCTTAGCCTGGGCCTCCTTGGCTCCTCCTGGGGTGAGTGAGCCTGGACCAGCCCTGACTGACCAGCCCTCAAGCAACCTAGCCCCCAAAGCCAGCCCAGGCTTTCTGCCCAGGGGCTCAGCTGGGCTGCCGGGAAGGGAACCAGGTGGACAGAATGGGTAAAGGAGAAAAGGATGTGCCAGGGCTGGAGGGGGGCAAGAGGTGCACAGGGGCTGGCCTCAAAATGGGACAGGAGGTAAGGCCAGAGCTAGGAGCCAGGGAGGGTTTAGGAAACTGAGAAATGAAGGTTGGACATGTAGTTCAGGGAGAAACCTCTGGCTGTGGAGGCCTGAAGCAGGTGCGAGGCTCGAGAGGAGACTATCCCAGGGGTCAGGGAGAAAAATGGCGGGTGGTGGTGAAGTTGGGGAACAATGGGGAGTAAGTTGGAGAGAGCTGTCAGAGAATGGACAGAATTGGGGGCCAGTTGGACATGGGTAACTGAGATACCTAAAAGTGCTGTGGGTGAGAAGGGGTAGTGACAAGCCCTCTCTGATTTGGACCTCTGGGGCAGAGCCGGGGGCACCCAGGAGGAGGTGGGGAGAGGTGGGCAGGCTGGTGTGAGAAGCAGGTCCTCACCAGTCCAATGGCAGAGCAGGCTGCGGCATTCCTGCCATCAAGCCGGTACTGAGCTTCAGCCAGAGGATTGTCAACGGGGAGAATGCAGTGCCAGGCTCCTGGCCCTGGCAGGTGTCCCTGCAGGTACATACACCCTAGGTGTGGGGCAGGGTACCAGGTGCTTCCTGCCTAGGCATAGCCTGAGCCCACTCCCACTTCTGACTCCTGACCCCAGGATAGCAGTGGCTTCCACTTTTGCGGTGGTTCCCTCATCAGCCAGTCCTGGGTGGTCACTGCTGCCCATTGCAAAGTCATGTGAGTACTCCCACTCTGCCCCCTAGCCCTCCTCTCCAACCTCCTTTCCCTGGATGCCCTGCTTTTGTTGCTATGCTCTCCCTGCGGCTGCCCAACCCCACTCTCACTGCAGCCCTGGCCGCCACTTTGTTGTCCTGGGCGAATATGACCGATCATCCAATGCTGAGCCTTTGCAGGTTCTGTCCATCTCAAAGGTGAGTGTCTGGGCTACAGACACGGAAAGGAAGAGTGGATGGGGCAGGTGGGTGGGCTCTGGGGATGAGGAATTCAAGGCATGCCCTAGGCTAGCCCCTCAGCACCTATCAACACTGGAGGCCTGTGCCCACCCCCCATTCTACGTGGCCCCTTCCTGGTTCCACAGGCCATCACGCACCCTTTCTGGAACCCTACCACCCTAAACAATGACCTGACACTACTGAAGCTCGCCTCCCCGGCCCAGTACACAAAACGAATCACACCAGTCTGCCTGGCTTCTCCAAATGAGGCACTGCCTACAGGCCTCACGTGTGCCACCACTGGCTGGGGACGCCTCAGCGGCGTGGGTAGGAACTTGGGCCAAAAATCTGGGTGAGAGGGCTAGGGTGGGAACAAGTCATCCCGGGCCTAACCACCCCCTTCTGGCCCACAGGCAATGTGACCCCAGCACGGCTGCAGCAGGTGGCTTTGCCCCTGGTCACTGTGAGTCAGTGCAGGCAGTACTGGGGCTCACGTATCACTGACTCCATGATCTGTGCAGGCGGCTCAGGGGCCTCCTCGTGCCAGGTGAGCAACAGCACCCTGTCTTATCCTCTCGCTGTCCTGTGGCACCCCCTAATCGCCGAGCTGACTTCTCCCCTCTCCTTCCCTCAGGGAGACTCTGGAGGGCCTCTTGTCTGCCAGAAAGGGAACACGTGGGTGCTTATTGGCGTTGTCTCCTGGGGCACCAGCAACTGCAACGTGCACAAGCCTGCCATATACACTCGGGTTAGCAAGTTCAGCACCTGGATCAACCAGATCATAGCCTACAACTGAGACTACCACAGGCCCTCTCCCCATCTCAATCCAATAAAGACGCCATGCTCTGTTCTCTTGTGTATTCTTATCTGTCCTTATAAGGGAAGGGAGAGGCTCCTGGGAGTCCCCTTCCCCTCTTGGGACTTTGACTTCTGGCATGGCAGGGTATCTCCTCCCCTGGTCCACAGCAAGGAGCCTGGGCTGTCAGAATGGATGGGCAGCCTTCCCTGGGGAGGGCAGCCTGTTTATTGAGTACAGAGGATACATTTACAAACTGAGTACACAAAATAAATAACTGCACACTCTCCATCTACGGTCCATGGCATAAAGGCCCATGTCTCCAACCTCCCTCTGTCCTACCCTTAGGGTCAGGCCTATCTTGGACAAGAGAGGAAATAAATCCCCAGGGTTCAGGCCTCCAGAGGCACTTGGGGAAGTGAGGGGAATTCTGAGGCCACAGGACTTGGGCTCTCTGCTGCCTTGTGCCAGGAGCACTGAGGATAGGAGGGAATGTTTAAGGCAGTCGACTTGGCCCAGAGTGTTCTCTTTGGCCTTGTTTCCCACTGGAGGTGGGCAGATGCAGAAAGAGGAGGGCCTGGCCCAAGGCTACCCACTGGGAAAAACTGAGTGAGGGCCAGTCTCTCCCAGCTGGCAGAGGCCCTGCAATCTAGCTACAGCTAAAGCTGGGCCACACCTCCTTTCCTGCCACTGAAAGCAGCTGAGGAAGAAGGGGACTTGGGTTCCAGCCTTGTTTGTGGTGGTGGGGAGGCACCTTGACTAACACGGGGATGGTCTGGCTCAGGCCTCCGGGAGAGCAGCCACCCAATTCCACCCACCTCCTGCAGGAGCTCCCTCCAACCTAAGATTCGGCAGGGCCCAGGCTGGACAGGTAATGCTGTGAAAGGAAGCAAGGACAGGCTGGCCCAAGCAAGGCCAGTTGTGAGAAGGCCAGGGTCCCAGGCACTCAGGGTTCAGAGGCAGGTCACACAGTATGGCTAAGTTCCAACTGGAGCTGTGCAGAAGCTCAGCAGAAGGGGAGGGCTGAGCAGCCTGGGACCTTTCCTCAACACAGCAGCTCCTTCCTTCCCACTTCCTCTAGAAGATGAAGGGTGAGCACAGTGGTCATTCCCAGGCTGCCCATAGTCATGCCAGACACTAGATGGCGCCTTTATGCCACTGCAGAGCCTGAAGGGAAGGGACATTGGGCAGTACCAAGGGTAGAACCAGGGCTGACACTGGAATATTGATGGGGCTCTCCCTGGGAAGCCCCTGGCCTGTACCTTGGCCCAGGTGCCCCCATTCCCCAGGTAGCAGCAGTGGGGCTCCCTTTAATCCCCCACAGTTGGGAAGGAGGCACCTAGGGAATAGAATGGGCATCCAAGGGGGAGAAAGAAGTGATAGTGGGCTCTGCAAAGAAGGCACTGAGAGCAATGGGCTGGTGGGCAGGAGCTCTCCCTCCCACTGTCAGAGAGAGGTTAGAGCCTGGAGCAAGCCTGCTACCAACATGGCCACACAGTCCAGAAGGGCCAAGGACTATGCCATGGCCCTACCACCAGAGGTTCTAGCCAGTCCTGAGTCCAGGAGGGGCCTCTGGGGGTACCAGGAAGGAAGACAGATCTTGGGTGAGAGGTGGGAGACTGTTTAGACTTAGCTGGGAGTCCAGCCAAGACACAAGCTTTGGGCCTACCTGGGCCTCTCTCTGTGTTACAGATCAGGATGCAATGGAATGTGGGAGGCCAGAGATGAAGGTTCAGTGGAGGAAAGAGGGTTTCAGAAGTAACTGTCCCAAAGAGTCCTGGGACAACAGGACACCCTCTACCTGGCACAGCTTGCCTCTTCGGTCTTGGGGAAGAGCCAAGGGGTGAAAGAGCCCGAGGCCAGGTCCTGCCCTTTTCCCAACTGGTAGCAGAGCAGTTGCCCACCAAAAGGAGCACCGGTGCCAGTTCAGAGGGCTCACACGTCCCCAGGCTCCCTCCACTTGGTCACACCAGGCTCAGGCCCAGGATGAGGATGGGGGCTGCTGAAGAGAAGTGGGTAGGGCCATTCACCTGCTGCCGGCCATACAGGCCTATCTCCAGAGAGGGCATCAGGGCCAGATGGCACAGTGATGCACGGCCAAGCTGGGACCATGGCATGTCTGCGCCGTAGCCAGCAGCTCAGCCGTTGTACTGCTGCTGGTATCGCAGGTTGAGCTCCCGCAGTTCCCGCTCACGCACACGGCGTGACTTGTTGGAGCGCGTAGAGCGGCTAGAACGCGTGGACTGGGCCGACTTGGTGCTCTGGCAGCGGGAGGAAGCACGTTTGAGGAGGTTCTGGGAGATGGAGCGGTGCAGATTCTTCATGGATGAAGAGGCTGCCATGCTTACCACCCACGGGTGCCTCAAGGCCTGCAGTGCAGTCATACGGGCGCCAGGATCCACCGTCAACAGGCGATCAATGAAGTCCTTGGCCAAGTTAGACACACTGGGCCAGGGCTAGAGGCCAAGAACAAGCATTAGAGCGGGAGCACTCAACACTGCTCTCCCCATCCTGATGATGCCATCACCATAGCACTTAGCATTATGCAGCATTCCAGCACTCTCCCCCTAGAGAGAGGCACTGCCCAGCTCCTCCCAAGTACAGCATTCTTTCTGGACCTCCCCTTCCTAGCCAACACTGGCCCAGGCCACCAAGCAGAGGTTGTTCTCTGAGTAAGGAGTCCATCTGACAAGTAGGAGAAAGACCTGTTTTCCCCCGTTCCCCCAAGCAGCAAACTTCTAAGGTATCTGGACTCGAAGCCTGGCTCAGGAAGGTGGTCCCTGTCAAGATCCCCCAGCTACCCCCAAATCACTATAACTCAGGAAGATTTAAAGAGAATGACCCAAACCTTCCACCATATCCTGAGCCAGACTTAAGCTCCAAACTCTGGATGTCCATATCAGGCCACTTAGCAGGGAACTCCTTGTCTTTTAAGAGGTGACCCACCTCTCCCCATCTGACAGAGTGATGGTGGGCAACCACTGCACTCCCCACATCGGCCTCCACCCCTCAGCCATGGGGAGACAAGGAAACAATTCAAGGCAACTAGATTTCTCCATCTGCTGAGAGGGCAGGGAGCTCTTGGGGGATAGGTGGGACCAGGGCCCTTCTTTCCAGTCTTCACGACCTCTTTAAACCACACAGGGGATGCCTGGCAGTGCTCTAGACCAGCCTCATTTTAGTACATTCTGTCCTCAGAGAAACTGCACAAAGCCTGATCTCCTACAAACACCCGTGGCTGCCTCACCTCAGCCATACACCAAGCAGCTGTCTGTCTCAGGGACTCAGCCTGTACGGCTTGTCTTCACCCGGCTGAATCCTCAGGTTCTCAGGGTAAAGGACACTTTCTCAGGCTTCCTCTTAGCCCCCAGAGCTAAGCAATTATTCCAGTGATTTCAAGTTCATTGATCATTCCCATTAGGACAAGCTAAGCTGGATGAGCCCTAGTGCCTGGTGCTAGGCATACAGAGGCCCTCAAGGCCCTCAAGCCCCTCTATTGGAGGAAGGTAGACACAGAACTGTTCTGAGTGCCTGAGTCTTCTGGGAGCACTTTGGCATGGGTTCTGATATTCCCAAAGAGTAGGCAAGTAGGACCTTTGCTGAGCCTACGGCAGGTTTGGCCGGGATATTAAGGGCACCGTCACCCTCCTTCCTGCCAAATGAGGTCTGCCTGTTCCACTTTATGGTGCCCTTTGCCCTGGGGCACAACTGAACTCAATCTCCAGGGGGTTCAGGAAAATCTAAGAGCCCACATTCAGGGCAACTGTATGCCCATTCAGCAGATACACTTACACACTGACTATTGCTTCCCCCAGTTCAACTTCCTTGACCTCCAATTCTTCCCCCGTACCCTTCCCCACTTACATACAGGACGTGGAGGGGGAGCACCAAGGAGAACACTCTTCTGAAGTCCCGAAGAAGGGGTGGGGACTACTTGCAGTTGCTACCCTAACCTGGTTTTTGGAAGGCAAATCTCAGCTTTTACTAAACTGAACTGGTGGAAAATGACAGATCACATTACCGAACAATCATTTAACAGGGTCCTCCTCACCAATGTGCTAGCTCCCAGCAATTCCTGGGGAGACAAGAGCCCTCAGGAGGAAGACAGGGCCTCAGGATATGCAGGCACAGGAGCCCATAAATACCTTGCTGAGAGCAGTGAGGGGGCGCAGAGTGACAGCCCTCCCACACACACAGTCTGGTCCAAGTTTCCCTGCAGGCCCGCGCAGCTCAGGGCTCCGCTACAGAAGCTGACATGCAGGAGGACTGGACTACACAGCTGCCACAGTAGCTTTTGGCTCACGGTTCAAGAAAGCCCCATGTCTTGCTCCTGCCATCTGAACACAAGAAACCACTGTGAGGGGCCAGCCAGTCGAAACCACCGACACTCGCTGCAGCCCCGATCACTCACTTAAGTAATGGAAAGAAAGGCATAATGGGGCCCCCGACGGACAGAGCAAAACCTAGAAGCTGAACAGACTGGGTCATGGGAATACCTGTGCTGCCCTACCAGCCTTTCTGGTCTTCAAGAGAAAGAAAATCACTGAGAAATACACTGTGGCTCAGCAGGGCCTACTGGTGGGACAGCCCAAAGACAGAGCTGGCAGCCCAGGCTAGCCAAACAGAGCTGGGACATGGATTCTGCCCATGCCCCCTTGGTCCAGCCAAGAGAGAAGAGGGACAACTCCTCTGATGACAAAGAAACAGTGGTGAAGCTGGACTCACAAGCCAGGAACCTAAACATAGGTAGGTCAGAGACACCCCCACTTCACATCCATACCCAGCCAGACCAAGCCAGACCCCTGCAGTTCCACACAAGTCCAGTGCAGTCCGAGACTGGCCTCTCACCAGACCCATCCTGTGAGCTTAAGCACTTTCATCTCCAGAGTGACACATGCTCACACCAGGCATCGACCCCTGCTGCTCGCCGAGCGGCCAGCCTGTTAGTGACAAAAGTGAGCCAGATTGATCTGTGCCTTCTGCTCCCCCAGACGCTTGCCTCCCCAATTACTGTGTACACGCAGCCGTGTGCAGAATGCCAATGAACTCATTTATCTAAGGGCCAGCCCGGCCCTCTTCAGCAGGCCCTGGCTCTCCCTATCTTTCAGGAGCTATAAGCAGCTGGACCAGGTGGGTCCCCCAAGCCAATGTGACTTAAGCCATCCTGACCTGAGAATCAGGCTGTGCCAATGGCACCCGGCCTAACCCTCATACCCTGAGAGGCTTGCGGCAGGAAGTCAGGCAGGCCAAAAGCAGGTAAGTGGTCCTCAACCCACCCCACTACAGTGAGACAGGGGCTCAGGCTGCCCTTCAGAACAGTGGCCCCTGGGAGCACTGCTGAGGCCTCCAACAGTACTCAGCAAGGAAAAGCAAGACTCCACACTCACCCAGGGCCATGCTTCTGGTCAAGTCCAATTCAGGGCCTCCTAAGAAAGCTTTCAATACCCACAGACCAACCCACTTGTTTCCGCAACATACTTGGGCCTCTAGAGCTCCATGAGTATGTCTGTCAGCCCATGACTGACTGGCTGGGTAGCACTGTGGGCATGAGAAAGAGAATAGTGATAAACAGTCATGCCTTTGACTTTCCATAGCTCTAACTGCTGGCTCTGGGTAAAGAACAGAACTCTCACCTCAGTAAACTTGGAATCAAGTCAGGGACACATGTGAGGCTCAAGTGGCTGACAGAAGGGACAGGCCCCAGGTACCACCTGGCCAGTCTCCCAGAGGCTTCCACCTGTTTCTGGACTGACTTAGAGTATGGGGCATGGAAGGGAATGTTAAATGTCAGTCTGCCATGCCTCCAGATTCAGGTCTCCCTCTGCTGTGGGAGCCTAGGGCAGCTTCAATACCCAGGGTGAGAGCCTACACTGTCCTTTCCACGAGCCTTTTATGAGCTGTGTGTGTGAAGGGCTGGGCCCTGTCCTGAAAAGATAAGGAGAGACTGTAGGAGGAGGGACATCACCTCTACCCTGTTTCTGACCATCAAGCTGGTTGTCCTTTTCCCTAGTCTGTGGCTCTTGAGTCCTCCTCCCCTTGCAGTTAGGGTACCTACCTTTTTTTTTTTTTTTTTTTTTTCCCAAGTAAGCTCTGGGCCCAACCTGGAGCTTAAACTCATGACCCCAAGATCAAGAGTCACGTGTTCTACTGAGTCAGCCGGGCACCTCTAGGGTATCAACTCTTGATACTATAACAGCAGAGAAGCCAAAAAGGGATAGATGGAACTCTCCCAAAGCACTTCCTTACCAACTTCACCTTCCTCATCCCGTTTCTGAGGGACCAGTCACTCCTCAGCAGCAGAATCCAACATTCCCTTTAAAGGGAAGCACAAAATCAGAAAGGACTTTCCACTCCAGCTCAGAGGATGAACTTCCCTCCTCCCCAGCCCCTTTTACTTGCTCTAGCTCTAATGTCACAGGGCCTGGGAAGAACACTGCCCAGGCCACACTACCAATGGTTGCGCCTTAAGCCCGAGGGCTAAAGGAACAAAGGATGAAGGAAGCTCTCTGGCCTAGACTGTCGAGACAGGAGGAAGCTGCTTCCCTCCAGAAGCAAACCTAGCTCACAGGCCTTGCCCTAGACTCCCTCTGGCAGGCAGGTCTGACCACTCTTAAGTGAGGGCAAAGAAAGGCCTGGCTTTTCTGGATGGCATCTGGGTGACAAATTAAGGCATTAGGCTGAAAGCCCAGAGACTTCTAGAGCTTCTAGACATTCTAGGTCTACTTTCTCTGTGCAACCTTAGAGAAAAGAAGCCTCCTCACTTTCAATATGAAGGAGCCAGGGGCGCCTGGGTGGCTCAGTCAGTAAACATCTGACTCTTGGTTTTGGCTCAGGTCAGAATCTCACAGTTCGTGAGTTTGAGCCCCATGTCAGGCTCTGCACTGGCAGCACAAAGCCTGCTTGGGATTCTCTCACTGCCCTCCCCACCGCCTCCCCCCACTTGTGCTGTCTCTCTCTCAAAATAAATAAACTTAAATTTTTTTTTTAATGTTTATTTTTGACAGAGAGAGACAGAGCATGAGTGGGGGAGGGGCAGAGAGAGAGGTAGACACAGAATCCGAAGCAGGCTCCAGGCTCTGAGCTGTCACCACAGAGCCCAACGTGGGGCTGGAACTCACAGATGTGAGATCGTGACCGGAGCTGAAGTCAGACGCTCAACCGACTGAGCCACCCAGGCGTCCCTCAAAATAAATAAACTTAAAAAAACATATGAAGGAGCCAAATGCAATGGATTTTAAGTGTCTTCCAGTTGCCAAAGTCCTGGATTCTAAGAACACGGTTTCCCAGCTTTCTTCCTCACTTGGCTGCATGTAAGAAACAGAAGCATAGCATCTAACATTTAAATGGCCTTGACCTCTTGACCTCTCTGGGTTCTTTTCTAGGCCATGATGACTCGGGAAGGTTCCCTGGCAGAGAAGGTAGCCTCACCAAAGAGCTGCAAGAGCTGCTAGAGCTGTTAGGGGAATGAAGGGAGGAAAGAAGCCTGGGCTTTGCTCCCATGACTCAATCTTCCCTCAGCTTTGTCTCAAGATGTATTTTCAGACCCAGTATTCCCACCCCCAAAGGCCTCCTTCCTGTACTTACGTGGGCCTGAACGAGAGCAGAGAAAAGAGCACGTTTCTGGGAAATGGAGCTTTGGGTTTACACAGGAGAAGAGAACTATTAGTACGACAAAAACAGCACACTCTGACATTGCCCATGAGGCAAAATGTTTTGAAAAATTCGGCAGAGCTAGACATAGTGTGGCAGTGGAGCCAGCAACCCCTTCCTCTGGTCAAGACACTCACCATCCTGGTGCCTGGGCTTCCACACCAAACAGAATCCACCACCCTAGGACCTGGCAGGGGATGGGTGGGGGCTGAGCAGCAGGAAAGAGGACCTTAGGGGAGAGAGCCTGAAGGGAGAAAAAGAAGGAAGATAATAGAATTTTAAAAAGACGCAGAGAATGAAGATAAAAATAAAACAAGAAAAGGCGTGACAACTTAAAGGTTAGCAAAGCTGTGTTCTGAAACTTGAAATGAGTAACAAAATGAAATCCTGGGGGCGCCTGGGTGGCTCAGTCAGTTAAGCATCCTGACTCTTGGTTTCGGCTCAGGTCACGATCTCATGGTTCGTGATCGAGCGTCACATCGGGCTCTGAGCTGGTAGCCTGGAGGCTGCTTGGGATTCTCTCTGTCTCCCTCTGTCTCTGCCCCACCCTCGCTCATGCTGTCTCTGTCTCTCTCAAAATAAACAAACTTAAAAAAAAAAAAAAAGTGAAATTCTGCACCCCCACCTGTCCCTGCCCAGAGTCCACAAAGTGAAGGACAGGGACAGGAGGGAGACAGGGTACAACTCAAGAATCCGTAAGGATGCTACGTGCTCACTTTGGAATCAGGGGGATGCTGGCAACCTGTGCCAGCAACCAAGTGCTGTCTGCTTTTAATAATGTCTTGGAGCAGTCCTGGAAGGTTCTGGATTTTAGAGCATGCTGCTGAGTGGTCTCTTTTAATTCCACTCACAGATTTTGCTGAGGCCAACCTGGCTCTTTAAAAAAAAAAAAAAAAAAGTAAGAAAAGAAAAAACAAGGGTGGGGGGGCATCTGGGTGGCTCAGTTGGTTAAGTGTCCAACTTCATCCAACTTCAGCTCAGGTCATAATCTCACTGTTTCCGAGTTCAAGCCCCGCATCGGGCTCTGGGCTGACAGCTCAGAGCCTGGAGCCTGTTTCAAATTCTATGTCGCCCTCTCGCTCTCTGCCCCTCCCCTGCTCACACTCTGTCTCAAAAATAATAAAATAAGCATTTAAAAAATAAAAAACATAGGGCACCTGGATGGCTCAGTTGGGTAAGCGTCTGACTCGATCTCAACTCAAGTCTCAATCTCGAGAGTCCTGTGAGTTTGAGACCCCTTTTGGGCTCCGAACAAAACAAAACAAAACAAACACACACACACACGAAAACAAAACAAAAAAACTTCCTCCCATTCTAATTTCTGAGACAGTTTGGAGCCCCGGTGGCTATTAGCATGTAACGCACACTGAGACTCTGTCCCTGAACCCTGGGTACACAGGACTTGGACAACATGGAACGACAGGATGAGTGAAGAGATGAAGGAGACTTCTGCTCCAAGCTGGCCAGGCCATACTGAAGCAAAGCTCAGGTATGGGCACCATACTTGCTCTGGGAGACAGATGAACTGAGGCAAGGCAGGCATGCACGAGAAGAGTGACCTTGTGAGATGGAAAACTGACCAAGGAAGGAGAGTCTGGAGAGGCATGGCTGGTGGGGAGTGGTTGGACCAGGTCATCTTTAGCCATCCCATCCACCTGCAAGTATGCTTCCGCCTCAGTGGGGGCAGGAGGGGATGAGTGTGGGAGGCCGTCAGCGGATTTAAAGAGGTCAGATCGTGGGAGAGACAACAGCCGTAGCAGCTCCCAGAGGAACTCAAGAGCCTAGAAGCAACAGGGCCTGTGAGCAGGCAGAGCTATCCAGGTGGAGACAGACAATGAGAAGAGCAGGAGAGGGAGGGGATGGATGGCACACACCAGGCACTGCTCCAACACAACCCACGATAACACCTCTTTGTTGGAGAGGCCTCGGTGGGGCCAGGGGTGGGAAACAGCAGTGATGAAATGAGGATCTGACCCTGAGTTAATGAGAAGCTGGAGGTGGTCAGGGCCAGGCATTTTGGTAGGAATGGCTGAATGCAGCAATGTAGGAGATGGGTCTCTGTTTCTGCCACCACAGGAGAGAACTGCTCTCTGGGGACTGTGTAACCAAGGCAGCAGCGGCAGAGGGAAGCCTAGAGGAGAGAGCTCCAGGGAGCTGAGCGGTGGACCAGAGGTGGCACAGGAAGGGGATATTGCCCCTCTCCGCTCCAAGCCTGCCTCCTGCCCCCACCAGGAGGAAGCTACCCCTGCCTTCCTCCAAGAGGTCTCCAAGCACAGTGACCAGTGAGGGTCCAGTTAAGGCCCTCACCTAGTAGACCAAATCATATCACCTTCCAGTGACCAGTCAGGGATCTGGACTGCCAGCGTCTGCTCCTACAGTTAAGGAGGGAGACTTGTCTGTTGAATACTTACTGCGTACCAGGAGGTGTGGTGAAGTAGGGACAGCCCTTCCAGAGGGATCCCTCCTGGACAGGTATGGGGGCATCATGGGATCCTGGCATAGAGCCAGCACCATCACTCAGCTCTTGGCACCCAACAGCCACCAGCAGAGAGGCAAGGAGCAAGGGCCTAGAGATACCTCACAGCAAAGAATTCTAAATCAATTTGTGTTTCCTTGTGCTATCAGCTATTGAGACAGACATGGGAAAGCCATCCACTTACTCTGGGAGCAGGAGGCAGCAAGAGAAGAGTGATGAACTGATGGCCCGTCACAGCCCCCATCCACACTGGAGGTGGGAATGTGAGGCAGTTAAAGACAGCCAGCAGAATCCAAGCACAAGTCTGGAAACATGCTACCTGCCTCTTTGCATTTCATCTGCTGCCTGCACACAACGTCCAGTCTCCAGCTCTCCCACACCCCTGGAGAAGTCCTCTCCATGGTTCTGGGCCAAGGTCCTATCCCTACTCAGCTGGCTGCTATCTATCAGGGCATATGAATGATCAGCCCCCTCACAGGCGCATGATCAGCCCCCTCACAGGCGCCGATGCCCTTCACCTACAGAGCAACAGGACATGGCACATTCCCCGTAGCTCCTTTTATCTTCAACATCCCAGGGTTGAATGACAAGCGTTAAGGTCATTTAAAGAAGTAGGGCTCTCAGAACTACAAGATGGTCCAACTCACGCCCCTGAGCGCCTGCCCCTTGGTGCCACGTGGATGGGTAGTCAGACTGCAGCCCAGAGGCCATCCCTGAAAAGCCACCTCCCTCCAACAAAATCCCCCAGGGAGTAGCACGCTGGGTCTGCAAGTGGCCTTCCTCTCCCACCAAGATTCTGTCCCTTGCCTGGCAGCACTCTCTCTCTGAACAAGGCACTGTAAGAACCTCTGCCCCAGCCCAGCTGTTCGTGGGGCAGTCACTTGGGCTTGCCCACAGCTCAAAGACTGTCCAAGCAGAGGGCAACAATTAAAGGCTGCCAAATGAGGCAGACAGCAAAGCTGCTGATGGTACCACTTTGCCATCAATCCCACAAGAGCCTCTTCGTCTGTCCTTACTCTAGGAATAGAACTCTTGAGAAAAGCAGTAACATTAGGCCGGCAACATCACATCTCACATCAAGTCAATCATAGAATCTCCAAGTCAGTGGGACCGTAACAGTCCTCTAGTATGGGTCTTAACAGATGATGACTCACCTTCTGTGTCACTCCTTTAGAAATAACTGCTCCAGTCCTTCTGGAATCTCTCATGACAAGAAGCTCCCTCTTTCGAGGTGGCTCTTTGTGTCTTCAGACTACTCACACACTCAACACAGGCCTTCTTCACATCTGGCCAACATGTGTCTCCCATCACTTCCCACATGACCCTGGCTTGGCCCTCTCCACTCTGGCACCTCTGGTCCCCAGAGAAAATGCAGATTTCTCTTCTCAAAATTATCTGTCATAGCCGTCTCCTTCCCAGCACTCCCTCCTCTTCCAAGATTCCTGCAGCTGCTTCTAAGCACGTCTGATCACAGACTACTAGACACATCTCCAGCAGGCTCTTCACTTTTTCCTGGAGTCCAGCCCCCAGAAGAGGGGGCTGCCCCATCTGCCTGCCAGCCACTTTTGGGTCCTTTCCCAGGGAATCACTGACCACCAGTGCTTCCCTCAGGAGAAGCCAGGAGAAAAGTACCGGGAACATAAGTATTGATACACATGCTGTCTTCAAGGACCTTACAGGCCTAAGAGATGTCCACAGACAACAGCCCAAGAAAGTGCTGAAACAAAGACTCCAGCAACATGCTGAGACATGTATGTCAAAGAACATAGACTGTGGGGATGGAAAAGCCAAGAACTCTGACACCAAGATGGCCTGGATTCAAATCCCAGGCCTGCCACCCTCTAGCTGTGAGACCATGGACAAGTTACTTAACCTTGCTAGCTTCAATTTCCTCATCTGTAAAATGGGGCATTACACCCACCTGGCAGCACTGTTGTGATTAAACATGTTGGATACAGAACGCCTAGCCCTGTGTCTGGTACTCAGTAGGCACTACACAGCACCATTCTTGATGGAAGCAATCTTTGAATTGAACCTTTTAGAGCTGGTCAAGTTTCTACGGCCAACAGTGGGAGCAGAGTGAAAAGCCTGAGCTTAGTACGTGGAGTGAGTGGAGCAAACATCTTGGGCCTATGGTGTGTAGGAAATGGGGCAGAGAGTGGGGCCAGGGCTATGGCCTGAGTATCCAGAGTGTCAGGATTGTGGGGTAGGAGCCAGGCACTTGGTGTATTTCCCTCCACCACTGGGCCCCACCCGGGGATGTCAAGGCAGAAGCCTACATACTCTTTGGACCATAGGGCAGTCAGGTGTCTCTCAATCTGCCCCTGTAAGATGATGCTCCTACAGAGCTGCAGGAGGATTCTCTCATCTCACTATGGTTCACACCATAGTGGAGCTCATTCTCTGGAATCGCTGATCTGCCCGAATTACCCCAGGACATCAGGTTCCCCCATCTCCAACGGGGATTACTCCAACAGCCCCCAGTCAGCCTTTCTCCTGCGGGTCTCTCACAATACTTTCTGCTGCATTCCCCCTTTACTACCAAGAACACAGAGGACTCCCTCACACCTAATGCTTCCAATCCCCAAGTAGCCTCTGCAATTATGGAGCTCCCAACAGCAAACGGCAGGCCTGGCCCAGCCTCATCAACCTGTACTCCATTACCTCCAAACAATCTCCTATTTATTCTGAGCACAGTCAGCAATGTCCCTTTCTCTGAGCCTCCTCCTTCTCAAAGCTCACCTCCTGTAGAAAGTCCACAGAAACCACTGAGCCTGACAGGGGGCTGCAAAGACATAGGCTTCAGGAAATAAGCACATTGGGTAGGCACACACAACACCACTACTAGAAGGCGGGGGGCAGGAAAAATGCCCCTAGAAAGGCACTACCATGCGGCTTACTGTCAGGTGAGGAATGCACATCTCCAAACCTTGCTGAGCTCAAAGTGGGTGGTCCTTCATTTGCAGAAGAAGCTAGATTAAAACACCCCCTTAACATGACATGGTCTCAGATAGGTTTTCTCACAGGGCCTTGCTCACTTAGATGGCCTTCAGAAGGGCAAATGACCATCACACAGAAGAAGACAGATGACTGGACTGAGGGTGGGAGCAGGGCCCAGCCCAAAGAAAGGGGACCAGTCCAGCCACCTGATCTGAGCCACACAGCTCACGTTCCAGACTGCCCAAGCCCTGTGTTGGCATGTGCCTGCCAACAAGGATTTGTTCTGTGGCCATTTCCTACTCCTAGTCCTTTCTCCCCAGGCAATCTCAATCTTCATGGGGATGGAGAACATGACTTCATGTCTCTATGCATCTTCCCCAGGTGCACTTATGGGTAAGGCAATGGCCAGCGGAACAGAGAGATGCTTGGTCCCCACCTCAGAGCACCTGATCTAATGATGAGACCTCCCCACCCAGGAAATACCCCAGACAAATCCCACCCAAACCACAACTCTCTGTAGATGGTGGTAGAACCAGTTTTTGGAGTCAGATGGCATCTGTCTACTGTAATAGACAGGTGCCATCAGGGTTGGCCATGAATTTGACTCTGGAACTGGGAACTCATGCTTTCAGCTTCAACTGAGAGGTTGGGAGGCAAGGTTGGACAGTGCCCCATTCCCCTTGCCACACACACACTGGAGCCCCAGACTGTGATTCCAACAGAGCAGGAAGCAGGCTCAGGACCCAGTCCTGTGGCTACAGAAGGAGCAGGAAGCCTGAGTCTATTCCTCACTACATTCATTTGTCATTCTCCCAGACATGGATAATCAATAGCCAGTTAGCAAGACTGCAAGCTCCAATTAGATAAACTGCTTAATCAATAACTGCCAGAATTAGGAACTCTTGGGCAAACCTACAGGCTTTTGAAAGAGTCAACACCTTTGTCACCATCTCTTGGGAAACCTCCCTCTCTGCTATAGCTAAGTCCACTACTCCCTCTGCCAGGAAGAACCCTAACAGCCTGGCATCACACAGAGCTCCTAGTGCACAGCAGCTAGGTCAGGCCTTGGCACAACACTGTCTCTGGCAGGTGGATGCTGGGTCTTCTGGCCAGTGATGAAACCTGGCCCAGAGGGTGAGCAATGAGGTGTCCTCTGCGACCACACCATCACAGCCTGCGCTTCCCAGCCAGTCAGGGTTTGCTTTGTTGAATCCATTTGGTGCAAAGAAGATGTGAGGAACTTTAAGAGAGAGCTAGAGAAAGCCCCAGTTTCTTCTTCGCCTGTGGCCAGCACAGAGCTGGTCTAAAGATGAAGGCTTCTAGGGGCGTCTGGGTGGCTCAGTTGGTTAAGCATCCAATTCTTGGTTTCGGCTCAGGTCATGGTCTTGGGGTTCATGAGTTCGAGCCCCGCATCAGGCTTTGCACTGACAGTGTGGAGCCTGCTTGGGATTCTCTCTCTCCCTCTTTCTGCCCCTCCCTCACTCACTCTCTCTGTCTCTAAATAAATAAATAAATAAATAAATAAATAAATAAATAAATAAATAAAAACTTTAAAAATAGATGTATATTTTAAAGATAAAGGTTTCCCTCCCTTCCTCATACAACTCTGACACGTGACCTGGAAATCCCCCTAGGGAATGCCTGCCCCCAACCTCACAGGAAGTCCTTGACTGACCCCACGACCACATCTGGAAGCTGATAGGGAATTGATGGAGCACAGGACATTAAGCACTGAAGACAAAGTGGCAAGAGGCTTTGGGGTAACTTCTGCAGGAAATGCTGCTCTGGGCCAGTTGGCTGGGGCCAGAGAGGACCCAGTCCAAAGTCCTTGGAAAGAAAGCTAGGTTTCAGAAGGAAGCTGGTCCCAGAGCTCCTTCCCCTCCACATGGGTAGTTCAGGAGGCATGGATAGCAGTCAGCAGGCCCAAGCCTGAGAGGAACACCATGGGGAGCACTCTGCAGGGGAACTTGGGGAGGGGCCCTCACTGCCTTGGCAGAATCCTGTTCTCCTACAAAGCTTACTTCACCTCCTATTTAAGCCATCACATATTCTTTTATTCACAACCTTCCCAAGCCCACCATTATGCTTGTAGCACCTGGTGGTGCCTATGGTCAGCCTCCTCTCCTACCCAGTCAGCATCCTGCCTAAGAACCAAGCAACTCTTTCTTTTTGTGCACCTTCCTTCAGCTCCCACCAGTACTGAAACCTAAAAGATTTTTTCAGGTATCAGGGAAATCCGTGGATCCAAAGACACAAACTCCTGGTTGAATCTGGCCTGCAGGTTAGTATTTGTTGGCACAGAAGATAGTACGTAAACATGTGAATGGATTCCAACATTTTACAATCAAATTTTCTGGCTTCTCTTTAGAAAACTGGAATGTCTGGGTGCACAGAATCCTCTGGGCTGTGTGGCAAAACTGGGAAAAGATGAGCAGCAGCGGCTCCTGTAGACAGGGCGTGGTCACGCTGGCTTGTCCCAGGTCCCTGTGGAGCAGATGTTGTGGCTGCCCTGTCCCACGTGCTCTGGCCCGCACCTACGGTGCTGCTCCTGTGCATGTGGACAGCTCCCAGTGCCAGTGCCTGCATCTCCCTGCTTCTTTGCCTGAAGATTTTCTCCAGCACTAGCTGGCATTCAGGACAGCCCAGAAGTGCCAGGGATTTAATGCCCCACCCCCTAATAAATTCTCGACTCATACAGGAGTCAGTGTATTAACACCCACCCACCTTCTTGTCCCTCAGTGGTACAATTCTGAGGTATGTCCCATGTGATTATTCACAGGGCTCCCAGGGGGAGTTCCAGTGGCCCCCAGGAAGTCTACTTCTTCATATGCCCTTTAGTGGCTTCCTCCCTTTCTGCCTTACCTTCCCCACCCTTCATCTGTGCTTACTGGAATCATACCCCAATTAAATGATCTGCTCCCAAGTCTCAGAGCTCACTTTTGGGGAAACCCAAACTGAGATATCCTACTATTCTCTACCTGCCTGGCCCCATGAACATGGTCCTCAGAGCACATCCTTCTGATCAAGAGCTGCAAGATATCCCCCCACCCAGGGGCCTCCCAACATCCCTGGGACAGGGCAGACTCACCTCCCCCGAGTAACTGTACTTGCCCCTGAGGATTTGCCGGTACAGCCTGGTGCGGTTGTCATCCTCAAAGGGCATGGTGCCACTGAGCAGGATGTAGGCAATGACACCCAGTGCCCACATGTCAACTGAGTTGGTGTAGGGCTTGCGGACCAGGACCTCGGGAGCAATGTACTCGGGTGTGCCACAAGTGGTCTTCATCAGGCAGTCATCACCCTTCTTGCGGGCACTGGCCAGGCCGAAGTCAGTGATGATGATCTTGGAGTCAGTGCCTGGGTGGTAGTAAAGCAGATTCTCGGGCTTGAGGTCTCGGTGTGTGATGCCCAGCGCATGCAGATATCGGACACCGTCCAGCACCATCTGCAGCACCCGTGTGGCATCACGCTCAGTGAAAGAACCCTTGGCGATGATGCGATCAAAGAGCTCTCCACCAGTGGCCAGCTCCATCACCATGTACACACGCTCCTGCGTCTCAAACACCTCCACCAGCTGGATGATGTTGGCATGACGCACCCGGCGCAGCACACGCAGCTCTGACTCACATACCTCTCGCCCTTCCCGGTACTTGGTCTCAATCATCTTGATGGCATACGGCTGCCGGGTTGCACGGTGCTCCACGCGTACTACCCGGCTGAAGCTGCCTCGGCCAATCAGGGCTTTGATGTCGTACTTGGCTGTCACACGTGGGTCAAACTTAGCCCTATACTTAGCCACCCTGGCCCTGCGTGGTGGTTCTGAGGGAGGCTCTGTGTGGCCGGCAGTGGGGGCACCAGGGCAGGGGTTTGCACACTGACTGGCTGCTGGGAACCCAGCTTTGAGAGCACCAACACTGTCCACCTCTGTGATGAAGTGCTTGTACACATCACTCTTAGTGCCACTGAAGGGCTCCACCTTCTTGACGAGATCCAGCTGGACATCCTTTGGCGGCTCAGGAAGGACCTTGCTTGTCCCACAGCCCATCACGGACACGGGGGCATCCTCTCCAACGAGGCTGGCAGGACCTGCTCTGCAGGCAGTGCCCCGTCTACACCTACGCAGACAGAAGAAAGGGCAAGTCAACATAGCCAGAGATAGCTCTGAAAGGATAGCAGCCACCCTCCTCACCTATTCTTCCTTGCCCCTCAATAAATGTAGCCTGAAGACCTGACTCTAATATGGTTCCCTGGAAGGGAGGATGGTATTGGCCCCTGAGTGCTCAGTGAAGGGTCCAGATGAAAGGTTGGGTCTGAGCTCCATGGTCTTGACTTATATCTCCCTGGATCTGATTCTCATGCTGCTTTCCAACACCAAATGAAGGGCAGGAACATGCATGGGGCTCAGCTGTCACTGCCCCCACCCTCCTCCCTACTCTGTCTGGGCCCCTTATCCTAGTTGAAATTCTGTTTTTTTAAATGTTAAAATCATTCCTCTTATTACTCTGACTCATCTTTCCTGAAACGGGGGTGTGGAATGTTGGAAGCCGACTCTCCAACACTATCACCCAGCAGGGCTCAGAAAGCAGCTTCTCCAAGGTGTCCCTCATGGATCTCTTTCCTCGCCCTCTAGCCTCCTGCAGGGGTTGATTCCTTCCTACAACTGCTGCCACCACTACCATCACTACCCTGGTTCTCTGCCCTAACCTTACTCTTTTCTAGATGGTTCTCATTACTTTGCTAATGCACCATCTTCACCTGGCAGTTTAACATCTTGTTCCAGGGTCTTTCACTTCCCCAGTTCACCATACAATGCCACACAACCCAAGGCTGGCTGAAATCAAACCCTGTGAACTTAGGACTACAAACCTTAGCACGCTGCCACCAGGTAGCCACCAAACTATCTTGGGCTTCATTTAAGAGACAAAGGAGACCATGAACTCAGAAACGACACTAACAGTTTCATCTAGATGTGACTCAGGCTGTGGATCAGAGTACTCTGCTTCCTTGGGATGAGGATCCAAGAGCTTCTCCATTTGCTTCCCAGACAGAGATGTTGCAACCATTAACACCCTGTGGCTGGTAGGGCCTGGATAAGGTAAAGTGTTGAAGTAATGCTTTCCAGAAGTCACTTCTACCCTGGCCATCCTTCTCTATCTTGAGGGCCCCATGGGTGAAAGAAGAGGGATGAGAATTTCCTATTGATGATGCCATACAGAATTAGGAGTAAAATTATCAAATCAGAGCAAACATTTATTAAACATTGTAAAGGAAAAAACCAGCTATCCCCCCTTCCTATGTAAGGAAATAAACAGTTCTTCCCTACTGTGTATTTTTCTTCACTCTGTGTGTCTCCTCTACCTTCACAGAGAACACTTCATTTTGACACCTCTGATCACATGTGTGGAGTCCCCACCCCAAGCAATTCTTGCAACACCAGCCAGATGTCCTACAATTTAGCTCAATTCTGACACTGTCTACCCAAAGGTAGTGTCAGATCCCACAGGTTAAGGGCTCAGGCTCCCTAAGACTGCCCTCGCCCTTACACACACTTCAGGTACCAGTTACAAGTCTAGGTTATCACCTGTGTTTCTGACCAACCGATCACAGACAGGGGTCCCAACAACCTCCTCCTTGGGTTCAATCAATTTACTAGAGAGATTCACAGAACTCCCAGAAACACTTACTTACATTTACAGTTTATTAAAGGATATGATAAAGGATACAAGTAAACATCCCGATGGAAGAGATGCACAGGCCAAGGCACGTGGGAAGGGGCATGGAGCTTCCATGCCCCCTCTGGGTGCACCACTCTCCCAGCACATCTACGTGTTCACCAACTCAGAAGCTCCCCGAACACCCTACTATTGGGATTTTATGGAGGCTTCATCATGTGGGCACAATCAATCATTAACTCCATTTTCAACTCTTCTCCCTTCTCAAGAGAATAGGAGGCAGGGCTGAAAATTCCAAGCTTCTTATCATGGCATGAGTCTTTCTGGTGACTAGCTCCCATCTAGGAGTCACCTGGGGGCCCACTCAAAGTCACCTCATTAGAATAAAAAACACTCCTATCACCCAAGAAATTTCAAGGGTTTCAGGAACCTGTATCAGGAACTAGAGTCAAAGACCAAATATTAGAATAACTGATGCTCTTTATGCTCTTATCAGTTAAGAAATTACAAGGGTTTCAGAAGCCATGTGCCAGGAACTGGGGGCAGACACCCATATATATTTTTGTTTACCTCACAAACATCTACTAGGTGCTAGGGATTCAGGAATGAGTAAGACATGGTCCTGTGTAGATTATATTTTAACACACACAGACACAAAAGCAAAACCTGGTCACTAAGGTCACAGTGCAAATGAAGAAAACATCATAAAAACAGATCATTTCAATATAGCATGTTAAGTGTTAAGCTTGAGAAACAACAGTAGACATAAGGAGAGACACAGGAGTTAAGGAAAGCTTCCTGGAGGAGGTGACCCCACAGTGAATTTCGAGTAAGGATGAGTCAGGTGAGGAAACATGGGAATGGTGTTTCAGGCAGAGAGCACAATATACTCAAAGATTCAGAGCCCCAGAATAATACCCTGTGTCCGGGAATGGGCAGTTTGGTGGTATGAAGACAGGACTGGGGGTGGGGTGGCTTCAAGTTCTTGAAGCAGCAGGAACCAGGTTGTGGAGAGCAGCACAAGGTAGGGTGAGGAACCAAGACCTTCCAGGGAGGTGACTGGAACTACCAAAGAGTTTACAAAGAGAGGCAATCAATCTGTGTTTAGAAAGAAGTGAACTGGAGGAGGGTCAGAGTAGATTAAAAGGGCCAGGGAGGAGGGTGGTGGCCCAGATAGCAGGGTAGAACGGAGGGATGTCAGCAGGAGAATGGACAAGGACTAAAAGCTAGATATAAAGAGTGAAAGGAAGGAGAGAGGGTGACACGCTAGTCCTTTGCTTGGGCTCCTGGGCAAAACAGTCAGCAGCATACCAGGAGGGACAGGTTTGGGAAACGGTGGGAAAAGATCAGTGTTGGGTGTGTTGCAGGGCACGTGCAACATCCATATGACATTCACTGTGGATCACTGGAAGTAGAATCTGACATTTGAAAAGAATCAGCGTCAGAGATTCCATGGCTAACCACGGGTGGTGCTTTGAGCTAAGGGGCGACGCCTAACCCACCCCCACCCTCACCCCCGGGAGAAGCCAGCAGGCCATCCGATCAAAGGCAGCGGAGGGAGACACAGGCAGGTTTTGCTGTGGCAACTTGGGCATCACAGAGAACCCATAGAGGCCACCAGATTCCAATGAGTCAAGGGCCTGCTTCTAAGGTGGTGATACTGCACAATGTGGCTAATTCTTTCAAGGAACAAGCTCATCACTGAAACATACCCAAGAGCTCGATTATCAATCAATCCATCAGATAAAAAGGAAGAATCTGGAGACCACAGATTAAGGGCTCAGATTTTAATCAACATGTGGATATGACTGTCAGTCGAATGAGGTATATCTTTCCTCACACGAGGGAAGATTCCTCCATCAACTCATCCACATTTGCTGCAATTCTCACCCAAATGTCGAGGAGATCCCACACAGTAGCTTAGGAAATCATGTTTAAACAAAGGCATTTAGAAACAAGCTTCTTTTTCACAGAGGCTAAAGATTAGAACCGTGGACAGGAATTCTGCAGATTCATCTCTTCTTTCAGGGAAAACACAATACTCTCAACGTAGTCAAGGGCTGCAGCTCAGGAAGAGGATAGTTCTTGGGCCAGGTTTCCTGAGGCACAATACAGGGCCCTGATCCCCAAGACCACTGGTAAGCAACATCTATCACCATTCAGAGAGAAGACAAATGGCACAGGTGACCCAGCACGGCCACTCAGATGTCTTCTCCCTGGTGAGGCAGAATCCTAGATTGGCAAAATAAATAATTGTTTCCAGGCATATGCACTGGGTCTTTTTGTTTATATGTGCACATCTAGTCTGGTCTTGCTGAGAAAAACTAAGGTTTACAAAAGAAAAGGCCTGACTTCTCACTTTAAACAAATAAAGTATGGGCAGGGATCTCAAGTCAGCACTAAGACAGCCAAGGAGTATCCCTCTCTGACTTTCCTTCTTCCTTTCTGGGACACAGTTTCTCCCACATCTATTTCAATTAGAAACTCTTCAAAGATAAGCTGATGCTGGTACTCCACCTTCCCAACTACAGATGAAGAGTAGAGGACAGAGGCTGCTAGCTCAGGGGGAGGGCAACAGCCGACAGCCCCCAGGTGATCACAGCTGCTCCACACTCTAATCACATCTGTAAAAGTCTCGTCCGGCAGAGGTCAGGTGAAAAGGCAAACGGGGACAGGGAAGGCATCTGACAAAACTTCTGGGAATAAGGGCAGAGTGTTTTCCTGCCCCCAGCTCTCCTGTGTAGCCCCCAGCACAGTGACCAGGGTGTGAGACAAGACTCAGGAGGTCACACCTCGCCAGCTATCACAAGTCACTATTCCCTTTCGCGACACCAATCCTAACACATCTTTCAGAAAGAACTGAACTCTCTAAAGTCAGCCTCCATACCCTCAACTCCCAACCTCCTGCCAAGCACTCCTCAAGGAGTGCCAGCATGTTGGATAGAGTGTGGTAGTGGGCATGAGCATTCAGCACTACTGTCCTAATACTCTACAGAAACGAAAGGCCGAGAAAAACAGAAACTTGTCCACAGCCACTTAAGATAGTGACTGCCAAGGAAGGACCTAAATCTCCTGGTTCTCCATCCAGAGCTCCTTCCATCACAAGGGAGACTCCGCAAGTGCCTGGATCTCAGCAGAGGTCGCCAGGTCAAGGCCTCTACCCTTCCTCATACCACTCTGCTAATGAATTAACAAACCTTTACTGAGGACCTTTTCTGAAGGATCTGTATTATGAAACCTCCATTCCAAGTACACTCTGGGTCACACTGCTCACTGCTGTACTCTAGATTGCCTTAGAACACTAGAACTGTCAGCCCCCTTGAAGGAAGAGGCCACTTCTTGGGTTTCTAGAACTCTCTGGCACCCAGAGTCCTGAGCTCAGAGCAGTGATTCGTGTTTGCTAACAATGAGTGAAAGGTGGACTGGCTCTTGGATTTCTACCTGCTGCAAGGCACCAATTTCAGAACCTCACAAATTTTCAAGTGTCAGGAAGAGACCAGACTGGTGGTTTAAACGGAGCTGTGCTCTTTCAGTGCCTGTGTAAATGTCCTCAGTGACAAAGAAAGCTGGAGCTCTCAGGTCTGTTTGAGTCTTACAGATTGTTAATTGAACTCCAAATCAAATTTGTCCACAAGCTGCCAGACCTGACCCATGGGAGAGAGGGGGCGGGGCCTACAATGGATCTTAAAACAATTTCCTGGCCACGGAAGCCAAGTGTGTGGCTCTATCCAAGGCAGGGGCCCATAGGCACCCAGCCCTCTCCAGTAACACCCCCTAAGATTGTTCTCCACAGAAAAGCTTCATAACCTTTCACCTGTAAAAAGTTATGCTCTATGTTTTGAAAGACTATCTATCAAAATGAAGTAGACAGTAATCTCCCAGTAATCCCAGAAATAAGGAACTACTAAACAACACTTCTAACCATCATGGGGCAACAGAGATACCAGGCAAAAGAGCTTGTCACTTTATTTTTTTTTTCAACGTTTATTTATTTTTGGGACAGAGAGAGACAGAGCATGAACGGGGGAGGGGCAAAGAGAGAGGGAGACACAGAATCGGAAACAGGCTCCAGGCTCCAGGCTCTGAGCCATCAGCCCAGAGCCCGACGCGGGGCTCGAACTCACGGACCGCGAGATTGTGACCTGGCTGAAGTCGGACGCTTAACCGACTGCGCCACCCAGGCGCCCCAAGAGCTTGTCACTTTAGATGAAAACTCCTAAACAAGGACCTCTGCAACCTTAGGGAGAGTATGTGATTCTGCTTTTTCAAACTGGGAAACTGACACTGCATCTAGCAATTCCACTTTCAGAAATAATGCTATAAAACCACTTTCATGAGTATGCAAAGGTGTATTTGTACAAGGAAGTTCATGGCAAAGTTCTTTATAATAATAATGGACATTACCCAAATATCCATCAGTAAGAGAATAATTAAATAAAGATCCATTCATTCAATGGAATACTCTGAAGCTGTTGAAATGAATGAGGTAAATCCATATATACTGACAAAGAAAGATACCAGTCAATTTTATTGAATGGCTTCGTGCCAGGATCCATATCCGTGACACAGTAAGTCGTTTAAAATAGCATCTGAAGTATACATCCAATGAGGGGGTTAAAAAAAGATACAGACATATATGTAGAAAAAATATCCTAGAAAGGTAAAAGAGAAACTTGATGGTGATTGCCTCTAGGGTGAAGGGAACAGAAGGAAGGAAGGAAGGAGTGGAGGAAGGAAGGAAGGAGTGGAGGAAGGAAGGAAGGAAGGAAGGAAGGAAGGAAGGGAGGGAGGGAGGGAGAAGGGGAGGGAGGGAGAAAGGGAGGGAAGGAGGAAGGCAAGCAGGCTTTGACTTCTCACTTTACATATTTCTGTGATTTCTGCAATGCTATTTTTTTTTTTTTTTAAGTAAGCTCTACACCCAATGTGGGGCTTGAACTCATGACCCTGAAATCAAGAGTCCTACGCTCTACTGACTGAGCCAGCCAGGTGCCCCAGCTATTTTTTAAAATCATCACTACATATTACGTTTTTAAAGTTAACAAAAATATATACTGTAGAAATGTACAGACTATTATACAAATTTTGTAAAGTGCCAGAGGAATATACACCAAATTATTACAGTGTTTGTCTAAAGACACTGTGCATTATTCACTCCTATGTTTTAACTTTTTTTTTTTTTTTTTTTAAGTAGGCTCCATGCCCAACATGGGGCTTGAACTCCAGACCCTGACATCCCAGAGTAGCATGCACTATAGACTGGGCCAGCTGGGCAGCCCAGTTTTAACTTTTAATATTATTCCATAATAAAAATTGTTATGACTTCCTTTTTTTGTTTGTTTTAAAACAGCCCCATGCCCAGCCCACACAAGGTTTGAACTCACAACCCTGAGATCAAGACCTGAGCTAAGATCAAGAGTCGGACGCTTAACCAACTGAGCCACCCAGGCACCCTGATTTCTTTTTAGAATATAGTAACTCAGGACACCACTTCCCAAGGACTCCAGTTAGGCATCACTGCTTTACATGGTAATAATTGGTGGGCAGAGACTCCTGCCTTAGGGCTGAGAGGAGAAAGTTCAAAAGTTTGCTGTGTCCTCATTTAATCATGACCCCAGCTCCATCTAACACATCCCACCACTGGCCATCCCACCATCAGAAATACAGACTCTGGCAACAGACCTGGAGTTCTCCTTCCAAAATCCCAAAGTTCAACCCACAAATATTTACTGAACTCCTGCTGTGGGCCAGGAACCCTGCCAGGGGCTGTGACAGGCAAAAAGAAGGTTGCCATAAACTCTACTCTCAAGGAACTTACAGTACAGATGGTCCCACATCAAGAGTCTCTCTTATGATGCCCTTTGAGGCCACTTCAAGACTGGTAGCCTGGAAAGGGACCCTCTGAGATAATTTTCCTCCGCAAAATGAAAACACGACATTTTTTTACTTTAGCATCGTATCAGACACCATGACAATAGAAGGCTGTCCCAAGAATTAGCTCAGTGATGACCTAGCCAATGTACAAATCCGCTTAGTATTCACTGAGTAAGATTCTTGGAAGGAAAGGGATTTCAAATAAATAAATCTCCTTCTAGCTCTCAACAAGCAGAATTACTTCCATTCTTCCAGGGATGTACTTCTCAAAATTTTCTCTATGCACCCTGGTATTGAGGGGGACAGCTGTTCTCAGCTATCTGGAAACTCAAGGGTCAGTACTTTGGCATACCTACAGCTCATTCATATCATACAGTCGGGAAGCTCTGAAAAGGACAAAATTGCCCACATAACATGTGAACACTTGTAAAGTAAAACAGAAGGCCAAACCAAAGCCTCACTCATTTAACTATGAAGTTGTGACTGACAGAGATCCCCAGTATCTATTTCAGATTCCAGAGACAGTAGGATCTTCAAGGGTATCCCATTCCAAGTGAGGTGCAACTCTAGCTCGGTGTCAGGGGCAAACAGGTTTCCTGACAGCTGTACTTTCTCTAGCTCATTTATACAACTTAAGAAGTTCAGGAATTGCAATTAAACGGGGAGAAAACGCTTATACAACAAACCTACCCTCTAATGAGTCAGCATTCCAAATTTCTTCCAGGGGAAAGACCAACTGCAACTGCCCTGAGGAGAAGCACAGTTTTGTCATAGCTTTCCTTGATAAGCAGAAATTACCTTGAGGAAATTACATAAGGCAGCTTCCTACATGAGACTCAATTTGAAGAGCCAACAGGCTTCCTGAGATCTCCTTTTGATAAGGGACACACTCTGGGAGAACAGCCATTAATAATAACGATGTCTTCCATTTCCTGAGTTCCAACTGTATTAAGTATCTTATATGCACTCCCACTCTTCTATGCAAGTACACACAGTAGCCATGATTACTGCTATTTTGGGATGAGCAAAGTGGGACTTCAAGGACCTCAAGATCTCACAAACACCAAGAAATGAATCCAAGTCTTTCTGATTCCAAAGCTCAAACTACTACCACAAACTACTCAAGCGAATCATACTGCCTCCCCAAAGTATGGGCAATGAGACTCTAACAGGAGTCCATATGGCACAGCTAAGCCCTTCCCAATGGACAAAGAAGACCCAACAGTTTCCTAGTGCAATGACAAAGATGTTCAACTAGGGAGCAAAGTCACCTGAAGTGTTGTTTTTTTGTTTTTTGTTTTTTGTTTTTTTTCCAAAATACAGTTTCCTACCAGATTCCAGATATTCTGAATCAAAATATCAGAGAGTGAGACTCTTAAATTTGTATCTTGAAAAATTACCCCATGAAATTTTAGACCATCAAAGTTGACAAGGCTGCACCACCTACCACATGCATACATGTGCATGTGCAAACAAGAGATACACATTTGCTGTGCTCATCTCTGATCGCGGCCCCTAATAGGGGCTCAGTAATATAGCTGAATCTGGTTCTAAAACCAACAACCCATCCCAGTCCATTCAGTTCCTAATTTATAGCAGGCACAGAGCCAGCCAGACACTCAGATGCAGACAGGAGACTCACTCCCACCATCACGCGACACAACATGATATACTCAACAGTAGTCACATGAATAAAATGACCGAGGAGCCAATGGTTACTTGTAAAGCAAGAGAGGCTTTTCCAAGGAAAGGTAATCTAAGATGGATTTTAAAGGATAGATGTAAATTTTCCATTCTGGTGGTTAGGGGTGGGGTAAAGAAGAGTATTTCAAAATGTATTACAAGTACAAAAATGAAAAAATATAAAAGTATTAAAACACTGAGCTCAGAAGGTAGAAGTGCCCAGGTATTGACTTCCGGGTCATGCCTCTACCAGATTATGAAGAACCCTGAATGCCTTACTAGTGAAGCTTGGACCTCATCCTATAGGCACCAGGGATCCAGTTTCCTGCAGTGAAGGACTTATTCAAATTTTCAGGTGGAAATTATCGCTTCAGCAGCTTCGTGGAGGGAGAGTGGGCGTGGGGAGCTGAGTGTCCCCTTATAAACTGAAGGATGATGGCTTGCGGAGCAGGCAACCCGGCTAGGCTCAGGCCTGCTTTTTCCCAGGCTGAACACGGAAGCGACCAGCTGCCCCGACAGCTCCTAGCGTTCGGTCGCAAAGGCTAGGTGTGAAGTAGGTGCCGGACACGTAAAGGCAGTGAGGACAACCTGCTTAGTTCACCGTGACCGACGCCGGCTGGTTGAACATTGGGCAGGGCAGCTGACCACGTCCACCAGGCCCACACAGCCCCAGACATCGGGGCCACCCAGCACAGCAGCACGTTTCGAGACCAGTCCAGCCTTGTACACCGGGGATCCCAAGCAGCCTCCTGGCCTGTTCCCCAGTCCCGCAGGCCCCTGCACACTGGGCTCCTGCGGGGCTCCCTGGGCAGGGATAGGCCCAATGCGCCAGGAAGCGACCGTGGCCGCAGGTCGTCAGTCCCTCCCGCCCGTCGGGCCGTCGCCCTGCGCCGTGCCGCCTCACCTCGCACGGGCGGCAAGGTCTTCGGCGTCTCGGCGGCTGTGCTGACCCTCCCCGGACCGCGGACAGGGTCGCCGCCGCCGCCATCCTCAGGCGTCAGCGTCGTGACATCATCACAGCGCGCGCTTTACGCCAAAACAAACCCAGGCCGCCCCTGGGGCGGGGAGGGGGCGGACCCTCGGGAGAGCCCGGCTACGAGTATAGCGCCTCTCACAGCGTGGCCTGCCAATCAACGCCTTCGGGGCCGGGACTTACTCTCTACCGGCCGGGTGAATCACGTTAACCCTGAAAGTAGCTCGACCTTAGGCACCGAGAGGAACCGCGGGAGGTAGAGACAGAAGTGTCAAAATTTCTTGTTAGGGCAGAGGGTGCTCTGTAGTGCGAGGGTGGGGACATAGTGCGTTTCAACAGAGGTTTCTGAGGTGCCTCTGGAACTCTGCTAAGGATCGTTTTAAAGTTCATTAACAAATCAAAAATTTGTAACTGCAATTGAAGTAATTTAGGCATTCAGAAGTGTTAATTTGGCTGTCATCACAGTGGTGTTGCAAATGGTTGAGGATTGGTGAAGGTTAAGTCAGTCTTGCGCTAGCTTCGGAGTAATGAGTTTTAAATTTTTTGTTATTGTTATTGAATTTAAGTGTATCCTGAGACTTTGCAAATCAAGTAGATTAAAAAAAAAAAATGCTACCATTAAGACTTCTCTATAAGGGGCTCCTGGGTGGCTCAGTCGGTTAAGTGTCCAACTCAGGTCATGATCTCCTAGTCCGTGAGTTCGAGCCCCACGTGGGGCTCTGTTCTGACAGCTCAGAGCCTGGAGCCTGCTTCGGATTCGGTGTCTCCCTCTCTCTCTGCACCTCCCCCGCTCACATTCTGTGTGTGTCTCTCTCTCTTAAAAAGTAAACATTAGGGGCGCCTGGGTGGCGCAGTCGGTTAAGCGTCCGACTTCAGCCAGGTCACGATCTCGCGGTCCGGGAGTTCGAGCCCCGCGTCAGGCTCTGGGCTGATGGCTCAGAGCCTGGAGCCTGTTTCCGATTCTGTGTCTCCCTCTTTCTCTGCCCCTACCCCGTTCATGCTCTGTCTCTCTCTGTCCCAAAAATAAACATTGAAAAAAAAATTAAAAAAAAAAAAGTAAACATTAAAAAAAATTTTTAAAGACCTCTATAAGATCAGAATTATCTCACTACTTTACAATAAACTCAAACTGCAGGGGTAAAAAGTAGATGACACAGGTGATAAGGGCATTGTAACCTGCATCCATATACCTCATTTCAGTCTGTTCATTTGTTAAAATATTGAGTATTTATTTCGTACGTTCAATTGTCTTTGTATAAGCCAATGTTATACTTTAAAGCTAAAAAATACATTAACATCAATAAAACATCATGGTTTGTTTTATGCAGTAGAGTTTCATAAAAGATTTTATTTAAGGGACACCTGGGGGGCTTACTTGGTTGACTGTCCAATTTCAGCTCAGGTCATGATCTTGATCATGAGTTCCGGCCCCACATCAGGTTTGCTGCTGTCAGAGCAGGGCCTGCTTGGGATCCTCTGTCCCCCAACTCCCCCGGCCCTCCTCTGCTTGCACTCTCTCTCTCTCAAAAATAAACATTAAAAGGGGCTCCTGGGTGGCTCAATCGGTTGAGCCATCGATTTGGCTCAGGTCATGATCTTGTGGTTGGTGGGTTTGAGCCCCACTTTGGGCTCTGTGCTGGCAGTGCAGAGCCTGCTTGGGATTCTTTCTCCATCTCTCTGTGCCTCCCCACTCACACTGTCTCTCAAAATAAATAAAAAAAAGCTTTAAAAAATTAAACATTAAAGAAAAAGATTTTATTTAAAAAACACCTTTAGGGGTGCCTGACTAGCTCAGTGGAGTGGATGACTCTTGATCTCAGGGTTGTGGGTTCGAGCCCCATACTGGGTGTAGAGATTACTTTTTAAAAAATTTTTTTAAAAAAGGGGGACCTGGGTGGCTCAGTCCATTAAGCGCCTGACTTTTGATTTTGGTTCGGGTCATGATCTCACAGTTCATAAGATGGAGCCCCAAGTGGGCCTCTGTGCTGACAGCACAGAGCCTGCTTGGGATTCTTTCTCTGCCCCTCCCCTGCTAGAGCTCTCTCTCTCTCTTAAAATAAATAAACATTTTTTAAGCTATAAAAAAATGTTTTAATTTAAAAAAAAAACCTTTAGGGGCGCCTGGGTGGCGCAGTCGGTTAAGCGTCCGACTTCAGCCAGGTCACGATCTCGCGGTCCGTGAGTTCGAGCCCCACGTCTGGCTCTGGGCTGATGGCTCAGAGCCTGGAGCCTGTTTCTGATTCTGTGTCTCCCTCTCTCTCTGCCCCTCCCCCGTTCATGCTCTGTCTCTCTCTGTCCCAAAAATAAATAAACATTGAAAAAAAAATTAAAAAAAAAAAAAAACCTTTAAAAATCACTCCTCTCCCCCGTCCCCACAAAGAATCACTTCCAAAAGTCTAGTGTGATAATTAAGGGCATGGACTTGGGGCCAAACAAACCTGGGATCATATCCCAGATACTTCCACAGCTGTGTGACCTTGGGCAAGACATCTCCCCTCCTTAAGCCTCATTTTTCTTATGTTTTATGGGGATCATAATCCTGACCCCACATCATTGTTGTGAAAGGTTAAAAGTAATATGGAATTCAATGGGGCACCTGGGTGGCTCAGTTGGTTAAACATCAGACTTTGGCTCAGGTCATGATCTCGTGGTTTATGGGTTTGAGCCCTGCAAGTGTCTCTTAATTTCTGCTCAGGTCATGATCTCACGATTTGTGAATGGAGTCCCACATCAGGCTCTGCACTGACAGCGAGGAGCCTGTTTGGGATTCTATTTTTCCCCCTCTCTCTGCCCCTCTCCCTGCTCTTTCTCTCTCTCTCAAAAATAAATAAATAAACTTAAAAAATAATAAGGAATTCTAGGGTTGATAAGGCGTAGAAATCCACACAACACCCCAGTTTTACAGACATTCAGCAACTTAATTCAACAAGTATTTATTGAGCCCTTGCTACTGGCAGGTGCTGGTCTGGGCTCTGGTAAAGATCAAAGGGCCTTGAGATGAAGAGGCATGTTAATGCAGAGGGACTCAGCTCTGGACATTCAGCCCCCAGGCTCTACCCTGAACAATAAGCTTTTCCATAGCCACAGAGCTGTAAATGTAAGACACATCATCACCATGATGCTCTGGGCTGGGCAGATGTGTCTGGGGCCCAGTCTGCGTATCAGCCCACCCCTCTCCTCCAGCTCTGGGATGAAACATACAAAGCTCTTAAGCCCTTGGCCAGAAAGCAGATTCTATCCCCACCCCCATGCACACACTCCAGGTCACTCACTTCCAGGGAAGAGCAGGGACTTAGCAAAAACCAGGGGAAAGTAGGGCACAGCAGGAGGATAGTAATCCCTCTGATGGCTGGCCATCACAGTTGGGCCCCTGCTCCTAGCCACCAATCAACAGTGGCTTTGAGAAGACTTTTGGGATTTGGATCCCCAGCATCATCCTGCCCAAAGTATGCCCAGGCTAGGTAAAGGAGCTGCCCTAAATGACATATCCTCCATGCTGAGGTCGTTCTTGGTCCAAGCTCTTATTGATATAACACTTTCTATGCTAGGCTTAGAGATTCTTTCATTCCACACACTTCTACAAGTGCAGCCTTTATACCCAGCCCAAAAGTGGGTGCTAGAGACATAAAGAATGAAGAATTCTGACCCAGACCCAAATAGTACCAAGTCACTGTTATCAGTATTGAGACAGAAGACAGCTGGGGAGCTGTGTGGATCTGCAGGAAGCTTCTGATTCAGCTTGGAGTCAGGGTTATGAAGGAGGTGATACTGAACAAGAAAAGGAGTTCACCAGGAGGATATGGGGAAGGGTATTCTGAGTACAGAGAATAAATGTACAAAGACCCAAGGGAATAAAAGGCTGGCATTTCCTTCTGGAAAATTCTGGTCAAAGGGGGGGCAGTTGTGGGAGGAGTTTTCTCCTGATTTTTCCCCTTCAAGTCATGTGAGAAGATGGGTAATGACTGGTTGGGAGATAGAAGTGGAGATAAAAGTACAGGTGAATGAAGCACAGAAGTCAAGGTAGGGCAGAGATTGCTGATTGAGGTATCTGAGCTAACTGGAATGGGAAGGTGTTTGGGAAGCATGGATGAAGTAGGGCTCCTACATGTGAGGATGGAAGTCTCTGGAGGCACCTATCACCCTGGAGCCAAACAATGGTTCAGTTAGGCCCGATTCTGTCCTGGGAACAATAGCTCCCCGGCATGGGCTCTAGTGTATACCTAGTCTGCCAAGCTCTAAATGCCAACCCTGATCCCTTTGGGCCCCTCTTGTAAAGCCCTGTCCAATTCAGCCCCATCCATTCTGACCTCTTCTATCACCCTCATCACATGCCTTCCCTGAAGGCTCCCCTGATGTCAAGGACTAGGTAGGCAGATCACTGCTCCATGCTCAGGTAGAAGGGAGTTGCAGGAGTGGACTGAAGCAACTGTGGGCAGAGCTGGTTTATGCAGGGCCTCACAGAATGGGGGCCTCATAGAATGAAAAAGAGCTTAACATCAGAATCAGTTCTCAATTTTTAAAAATGGCAAATAAGGCAGAGGGAGTGTGAGCAGAAGTCAGTGAGTTCACGGCACTGCCCACACAAGTCATGCGGTGGGGGTGGAAGAGTGACCGAGAGAGGGTCTCACCCTCTCTGAGGACTCCTCCTTCCCTCAGGATTCTGCCCATGCAGATTCTTGCTCTTCGCCAGAGTGGACAGGGGCTCCTCACACGCATGCTCATTCCATGCTTCCAGAAAGTCTTCTGGGATTGTTGACTTCACAATGCATACCTCTTCTCAAAGAACAAGCTTGAGTAGAGTCTAGAGGAATCCTCATTAGGACCGCAGTGTC
The DNA here is from genome assembly GCF_018350155.1 of Leopardus geoffroyi. NCBI lineage: Eukaryota > Metazoa > Chordata > Mammalia > Carnivora > Felidae > Leopardus > Leopardus geoffroyi. The sequence goes on along the minus strand of NC_059335.1, from coordinate 43,417,903 downwards.
TGCAGCTCCAGGTCACCTCAGGGACTTGAATACAGACCCGAACAGGGACTCCCCACTTTCTGGAACAGGCTCCCCTCAAGTAGATCAGGACCCCGGAGAGGGAGAGGACAGAGCACTTAATCTGTCTTGAAGGCTAAGGTGGTAGTTAGCAGAGGGAGGATGAGGTGGTGGCATGGCAGGAATGTGGAGGCTGGAATGTGGGGATGGGGGTGGACTGGCTTGAGTAGCTTGGGGGTGAGGTGGTACACTCCACGCTCTCACCTTGCCTGTAAAGGCCAGGATATGAAGGGCAGGCAGGGGTAGGAATGCCAGCCTGGGAGAACAGAGGAAGGCTGTGCATTCCGGTAGATTTCAGGTCACCACCAGAGCTCTTGGAACCTGCACACAATGGAAAGCTTTGCACAGCCAGCCCTGGGAAATGAGTGTCTGTAAGTAGAAAGATTGAGTCCCCTGTGGCAGCCATGGGCCCCACCCATCCAGTCCTGGGGATCAGCTTCTGGAGGCCTCCGCCCCAGCCAAGCAGGCTATAGCCAGAAGAAAGGAAGGAGCTTAGTACAAATATAAATGCCTTTAATGAAAGCCAAGGGCACTCTGCAGAGCCCCAGCAGCAGCCACCAGAGCAGGGTAGGAGGCAGGGGTGCCGCTACTCCACTAGACTGGCTAGGCCAGAGGCCCTAGGAGGCAGGCAAGTGCCAGAGCAGCTGCCAGCAGTGGGGGTGCAGGGGCTGGGCTATGTGCAGACCCTGTTGCCTGCAGTGTCTCCTGGTTGGTCTCAGGGCCCTTGCCATGCTCCCTAATGCGCACAGGGGTGCCACACAGAGCATGCAAGTTATCTGGGTGTGGGGCGCGGCGAGCTTCTTGTTGTAGTGACTCCCACACGGCGGCAGCCTCCTCCGGACAGCGCAATAGGACTCGGGAGGCACAGATGTGGAAGTCATTCCAAGACCTGTTAAAGGCTTGGGGTTAGGGTAATTAGGTGGGGCAAAGAGACTTTTCTAATGGGAAGGAAAAGGTTCAGGCCCCAAGGGCCTGGTGGTGGGGGTCTGGTGATCAGGTGGCTGTCGTCACACCTACCCTTACCTGCAGACAGTCTCCAGTTCGCCTCCCAGGCCCATGCTGTCCCCCAAGCGGATGAGACATTCAGCAAAGCCCTGGTATATGGTGTCACAGCCCCCTGGGCCTGTTGCAGCTGCTGCCAGAGGAGATACAAGGACTAGGGGTGGGGGTGGAGAATGGTTGATAGCATGAGTCGCCTGGCTCCACTTCCCCGCTAAGCCCCCAGGGGCTTGTTTACCTGAGTATGCTCTGGGGACGTGACTCAGCGTGAAACAGAGGCACCCAAGAGAATCAAGGGGCATGTCTGGTGATCACCTGCATTGACCGCCCCCCCTCTAGATGCAATGGGGACAGGATACGTAGAGAGGGGGAAGAAGGTGTCCCATCCCAAGGGGCTGACTCTTCCTCTGAGCTTATAGGGCTGCAGGCCAGGTGAGGATGTTCCAAATGCAGGAGTCAGGACACAGAGAAGAGGGGCAGAGTCCAGGGCTATTGGGCTTCCTGAACTGTCCTGCAGCCTAGATAAGCTTCGCCTGGCCTTCCCACCCCATCCCCAAAGACAGGTGTTTTCAGCCAGGTAGAACAGGATACAGGGGTCAGGATCTAGGTGAGACCCTAACAGAGGACCTCAGGGCTCCCACAGCTGGTCTAAGAGTCCCATCACAGCCTATGTCTCCATTTATCGGAAAGGGGGCTGTGGAATTTCAGGGTCCTTTCCCCTGGACTAGGCCTCAGTTCATGCCCATTTTGCATCCTGAAACCACTGGAACACGTTATTCCTTCGCTGGAGCCCTTGCACCTCCTCTCCAGCCTGGTTCTCAGCACTCAAGGCTGTGCCTCTGCTCCCACACACCCTATACCCAGACTGGGGAGAGTGTGCCGCCCGGTTGCCAAGCTGGGTCTGGCACTCCCGCACTCACCAAGTGGTAGCAGCAGCAGCAACAGCCCCAGCACACCGGATGGTCGGGGCAGTCGCTGGCGGTGGTGACAGGAGGAGTAGCTGCGCATCATCCCCGGCTGGGAGCCTAGTGCCTGAGCTAGCAGCTTGGAAGCGCAGCCCTTCGGCCCAGCCTCCGGAAGAAGAGCCTGTGATTGGATGGGAGTCGGGGGCGGGGCCCAAAGCCAGCTGGCGGCCCCACCCCAGTAGGGAGATAGGCAAAGGCGGGTAGGGACCAAAGAGAGAAGAGCTGGGGACACAGGCATTGCAGAGCTGACCCCAGGGCCCTCTCTCAGAGATGGAGAGGGGTTTCTGGGAAGAAAGTTGCGCAGATGAGGGTGGGTGTCCAGGCACCTGGGTTAGCCTAGACAGAACTCCACACAGGGAGGAGACGGAAGAGAGAACAGAGGCCCTTATCAAAGTTACACCAAATGCACACACATGCTCCATTTTATTCCAAAAGCATTTAATTGAATTTCTCAACATTTTTCAAAAACAAAAAGATCCAAATCGGAGGTAAAAAGGAATATGGAAAATTCAACTCAAGTGGTGTCACGATCTCAGGGGTCATGCTCCAGGCATGGCAGAACCCAAGAAGGCACAATACCCACCCTGGGCCCAGCCAAAACCTGCTGGCTACCACAACCTGTAGACCACATCCAGTGCTCTCCCCTCAAACATCCCAGAGGTGGGAGCCTAAGCAGGTAAAAGGACAGACACTAGCCTAAGCCTGTGTGCTGGCCTTCAGTGCCTTCCCACCCCTGGGCAAGGCAGGCTTAGCTAAGGGAGGCTAGGGGTTACAAGGCCGTGCAACATGAGGCTGAGACGCCGGGCCACTTTGCCAAGTGAGTTGTGCGGCTCAGCCTGCAGGAACTGAAAGAGCTTCTGGCGCACCTGGGCCATGACGGAGCCCATGTGGTCCCGAGTGATGGGGTCACTGTGGTCCAGGTGCATCACAGCCTCTTCCAGGTAGCTGTGGTGGAAGAAAGGGACAAGATACAGGTGGGTTCCAGCAAATGGGAGTGCCCCCTAGTGGCACTGAGGCCCAGAGGGACGGCTGATGGGGGGGGGGGGGGGGGAAGGGTCCTCAAAGCCTGAGATGGGTGGGAACAGAGGTGGAGAAAATTAGGAAGCAGAGTAAGGCAGAAGTCTCTGCTTTAAACTGCTCCCCCACCTTCACCCCAGCCTGTCTCCTGACCTGAGTCCACTCACCTGAGCTTGAGGTCAGTTCGAGTACCAAGGTCAGAGGCCAGCTGCTGGATGAGGGAAAGGAGCACAGGCTGGGAGAGTGGGCAGGGTGGCTGCCCAAAAACCTGCCCTGGGTCCACAGTTTCACACACATACAGCACCAGGTTCAGGTCAGCAGCCGTCAGGGCCTAGGGTAAGAACAGTATTTATAGGTAATGTCAGAATGGAATACCTACTTGTCTGGCTGTGTGGCCAGGGAAATAATGACCAGGGTAGGGTACCAAGGGCTCCAGAGGGGGATGCTCAGGGGCCCAAAGACAGTAATATAGGGGTGTGTTGTTACTTTAAGAGATCAGGAGAGGTTTCCTAAGAAGGGTGGTCATGAAGCAAGGTAGACTGAGGTAAAAAGACCCTGGAACCAGGCAGAGAAGTAGGGGGAAATGGCCAGAAAGGCCAAAGAGAACCAAGAGAACCCTAACAGCCTGTTAGGGTCAGACTACCCAGAGCCTGACAGGTAGAGTATGGTGTGTGGGCCTTGTCAGGAAACACCTAACCCCTACCTGGACCTAATGCTTGGCGTACCTGCTGGAAGGCCTGATTGAGGTGGCCCTGCTGCAGCAGCTGTAGAATATGGGCTTGCTGGGCCTGGCAGTCGAGGTGGGCAGCGGGGACAGGTGTGCCAGCTGCTGAACGCATGGCCTGCATGATGCTAGACGTGACGGCAGCCTGTTGCTCCTTAAGTGCTACACTCACCTCACCTTTAACAATGCGCTGTACCTGTGCTAAAATTGACTCCTGCAGGCTACAAAGGGAAGTGAGGAAGATGAGGTAGATAAGAAGTCCCATCTGGCACTTTCAAAACACACCACCTTGCCCAGCACCCTGCCCACACACCTGCCCACAGCCACGTGCAGCTGGTGCTGCACCTCAGCCCGAACGCTGCTGGATACAGTGGCTGCCATCTGCTCAGTGGCACCCTGCAGTGTGCTGACCAGGCCTCGCAGCTGGGCCAACACGGGCTCCCGTGCTTCTTGTTCTCGTGCCTTCCGGCTCTTCATGTGGCTCTCTAGCTGCTGCAAGTCTGAGAGGTCACCATAGAGGCCATGAGAGGGATAGTCGGGGAGAGGGGGCCAGCCCCTCCCACCTTGAAGCATATGACCCCACTCACATTCTTGCGTGCCCAGTCGGAAGCTATCATTGATCTGCTGGAACATGGCCTGGCAGCTCTTCTCAAAGGCTGGCAGTACCACGCTCTGGAAGGCTTCCCGGTAGGCAGACTGCATTGGCCCCTGTAATGTGTCTGCAGCTGCTCGGGCAATGGCATCTGTCAAGTTCTGGGGGAAGAGGGAAGGCTGAGTTGAAAGGCTGAGCCCAAGTTGGCCTGACCTGGCCCACCAACCACCAACCTGTCATCTGGGGCCCTACAGCACCTTGGACTTTAGTAGCTTGGAGATATTCTCTTTCATGCTACCCTCCACAGCTGTGAGCTTGGTGGCCACTGAATTGCTCAGCTGGCCTGCCACTGGCTCCAAACTCCTGGAGACACCTGGGGCAGGGTGAGGAGGAATAGGTAGAGCCATGAAAGGCAGCTTGACAGATAGGAAGCCCCACTCCCACCTGGCCCACCCAGAGTCTCCACACAAAACTCACATGGAGGCACCGTCTTCTTGATCTCATCCCGTATGCTGCGCTCTAGCCGACCAGCTATAGCTGAAGACAGTGCCTGGGACAGCTGTTGCGTCAGCTGCTCCTGCAGCTGCCCACCCCGCTGCTGCCCCTCAGCCAGTGCCCGCTCCAGCCGCCGCTCTGCATTGTAGCTAAGGAATAGGCCTGAAGCGGGTCCCACATCCCTTCCTGGGGCCAAGAATGCTGCTGCTTCAACCGACCCCTGTGCCACGCCACAACCCATAAGGATACGGTCTTGCTCATGCCGTGACTCTAGGGCGCGTTCTACGTGGCCCGTGACTGTGCTCTGCAAGCCTTCAAGTTGGGTGCAAAGACGCTGCAGCAATTCTTCCTGGCTGTGCCGCAGCTCTGCCAGCTCTCTCTGCTGTTGCCAAATTAGTGCTGGCCAGTCATCAGGAGGTTCTGCCACCTGCCAGAAGCACTGACAATCAGGTGATGCTGCCCCATACACTCTCACCCACCAGACCAGGGAATGGCCCAGAGCCCTTCCCACCCTCACATGGAGGATTCCCAGAAATGGAAAAGGTGTTACTTCACTTACCTGGTGCTCCATGAGCCGGGATCCTACAGCCGAATCCCTGCCATGGGCAAGAAGCACCTCAGGCTACGTCAGGCACGGCAGCCTGGGGACCACCCCTCTCCCTGGCCCCAGGACCCCACCCCCTACCCGTCATCTTTCTTGCCCTTTCTCTTAAGCTTGGGTGAGGCTCGAGGAGATCCCTTGGTCTTCCAATCCTTGGCTGGCAGCCGTGGAGTGGGAACTTTGGTGCCAAAGCCCCCTGCAGCAGAGGCAAGGCTGGCCACTTCATCATCATGGTCACTGTAGGAAGGGGAAAGAGAAAGATAAGCACCTACCCACTTGCTGGCTCTCCCTATGAGAGGAATAGTGTAGGGTGGCACCTACCTTTGCTCAGCACTGGCATCCTGGCTATCATGTTGCTGCAGGAGGTGATAAGGTGGTCGATGGAAGGCCAGGCTCTTGTGCTTCTCCTGGAGGCCATTCCTGGGACTGAAGGAACAGGCCGACTCAACAGTGCATGACTCTATCTGAAACCCCTACCACCAGCACACTTTGTCCTGCCAGGCTCCTCACCTCTCTGCCAGGCTGCTGCAGGTCTCACGAGTAATGTCTGGTGCCGTAGGCCAGACCTGATTGTCAGGGGCTGTGGCTTCCTGGGTCAAGGCTGCCTCCAAAAGGGAAGGGGTACTATGCCGATCCCCATCCCCAGGGCCTCCATCCAGGCCAAGCTGAGAGCCAAGCTCAGATGCTGGCCGGGGCCGTGGGGACAGCAGGTGTAGCGCTGAGGCAGCCGAGGCCATACTATCTGGTTCAAGACCCTCAGGAGCAGAGGAGACAAAACCACGGGAGAGGGCCTCAGATGCAATCTCAGGGATGTCCTGGGACAGGGCAGTGGAAGCTGAGGAGATAACATCAGGGGAGCGGGTACGGCTAGGGGAAGCCTGGGGTAGCCCCAGGGGCTCCACTTCCTGCAGCTCCAGTGATAGTGCAGAAGCAGCAGTAGGCACCTGAGGTGGAGCAAAGATGGGACTTAGGTGGTGGGACGTGGGGATGGGAGAGCACAGAGATGAGGCCCTGACGTTTGTAGAGATGAGACACTGCAGTGGGGGATGCAGATCAAAAATCCCACAGCCCAGGAGGGGAGGAGATAGGAAAATAGGCTATGGGAGGTAGAAATATAGGATATAGGTTGAGAAGTTGCCCTCCAGGGAACAGGGAAGGCTGGAATGACCTCAGGGAGAGGCCTCAGGTGCTATGGGAGTAGAGTGCCACCAAGCTTCCCACAACCAGATACCTGCCACCCTGCACTTCATACACACTCCTACACACACACCTGTCCAGGTGCTTTGGGAGTCAGTTTGTCAGCTGGACCTGGGAGCAGGCTAGGCAAGAGGCTACGCGGGCTTGCCTGCAGGCTGCTGCTGCTGCTCATTGTCAAACTGCCATCCAGTTGCAACTTGGGGCTCAAAGTCAGCTCCTCGGGTGGCCTGGTGGCAGGAAGGCTAAGGTATAGCAGCCAGAGTTTGGTATCACCTGGCACCAGCCCCTGCCATCCCCTAACCCTGAGCCTCGCTTCACCTGGGCAGGGAGGGGTCCACAGCTGAGGTACTGCTCATGGCAGACACAGCTGTAAGAGAGGAGGAGCTGGAGCTGGAGCTGCTGCTGCTGTTGCTGTTGCTGGGGGAGGCAGCAATCTGGGGAGAGGCAGGGGATCAGCACTATATGGCCTGCAGGTGGGACATTCCCGGGTCCCCTTGCCCTGAGCCCCACACTCCTCCACCAGCATACCTGCTGCAGGGAGGTGCTAGGTGTCATGAAGGCGTCAGGTGTCATCAGCTTGGGCTTGGTCTCACTGCTCAGACTGAGGAAGTCAGCAGGTGCAGGTAGCTCCACTATGCGTCGGAGGTCAGGCTGGGAGCCTTGGGTAGCTGACCCCAGGCCCTCAGAGCCCAGTTCGGGCCGAGACTCTCCAAATGCTGTGGGGAAAGCTGCCACTTGAGTCAGATCTCAGAACCTGGTCAGTCTAACCTGCTTCCCTCTTACTCCTCACTCACCGAAGTCCTCATGGGCAGTGTGGGTGGGGAGCGGGGCCACCACATCAGGGTTCAGCTGCGGCTGGAAGCGGATCTGTACGTCTTGCAATGCCCTATAGGCAGAGAAGAGAGTAGGAGAGGACTCAAAGGGACCAGAGCAGTAGGGTGGGGAGGGGCACAGACAGGGCACAGGTGAGACTTCCCAACGTACTCACTTAGTATGCACACAGAAGAGTTTGATGAGCACACCAGCTGCAGACTCCACGGCACCAGCTCCGTGGGTTCCATCTATAAAGACAGTGTGGGCAACTAAGCCTGGCCCTCTCTAACTCCACACTTCCCTACATACATATACCCTGACCCTGACCAGCTCACCAGCCCCTAGGCTGTCATTCTCTTCCTCAGCAGGTAGCACTTCAGTGTGCCGCAGCCGGCAGCGACTCACAACCTGGATACCGAAGCTCAGCACAGGATGGGTGAGCAGGAACTCAGAGATGGAGCTGAAGCAGGCACGGCCCTCCTCCTGGTTCTGCAGCAGCTCCATCACGTAGAGGACCTGCACAGAGAGTAAACTCACAGCTGAGCCCAGTGGCTGTGAGGGTTGTGGATGTGCCCAACACCCCTGCTGCCCTGAAGATACCAGCTCTGCCCAGGGTGCCCCACTATAGGTTACCTTCCGTTGCACATCGCTGAGAATAAGGTATTCAGCTGAGAGGTCCAGACAAACCTTGAGGCTGGGGGGCACACTCACTGAGCTAAAGATATCTGGGGAGAAACTGAGCGGCCGGGGAGGCAGGATTAATGAAACAGAGAGTGGAAATAACCCACATCCATAACTCTGCTGCCCCTAGCCAGCCTCTGCTTACCGAATTGTCTGCAGACAGGTCCAGGACACTGTGCACCACATCTTTAGCTCTCGATTCTGGTCAGCGCCAGTAATAAGGAACCTCCAGAAAGGGACTCTGCAAAGCACCAAGGCATCGAATAGCTGGCTGGGTCCCCTACTGGAAAATTAAGGTCCAGCCCACTACCCACCTGCCTGCCCACTCACTCACTCAGGGTCCTGTTTCTTATGGTTGTCACAGAACAGGAGGCAGGAAAGGGACCTCCCATCATGAGGCTTCCATTCGTGCAGACACCTGCAAGAAGGCAGATGATGGGCCTGAGTGAATGATCTGGTCCTCACCTTGGCGGGGCGAGGGGTGTCTGGATCCCTCAGGCTCTGCCTTACCTTGGTTCATCCTGCCCCTCAATGTAGATCTGCCAGAACTTGACAAAGCCATCATGGCTTGCAGTAGCCAGGACAGTCCCATCGGGTGAGAGGGCCCCTTCACTTAGACACTGGGAAGAACCCAAAGAGCCTTGCTTTGCCACCTGCCTAGTGGTGGGAGCAAGCCCTTCTCAGGTGAGGATGGTAGTGAGCTGAGCTGACCCACAGTGGGTACGTACGTTTTTATGAAAGACCGATTAAATGGATGACTGTACAGAAGATCAGACCCCTAGGCTGAAGCCAGGTTAGGCAGGCATTCCATAGGTAAGGATCACTTTGTGTTCAGAGTTCCCACGGGCAGAGTGCCAGTAAAGCTGCCTGGGCAGGTGTGTTCAGGGGACAGATGAGGAACATAAGGAAAGTGGGGAGAGCAAGGAGGCAGTCAGTTGCAGGCTTACCGTGCTATGGCCTTTGACCACGATGAAGCCTTGCTTGATCTGGCTGACACGCACAGGCCAGGTGCTGTGGTTGGAGCGGAGCATGTCCAGGTCCCACACCTCAGCCTGCAGGGTACAAGATGAGTGTTCAGCCCATGCCCACACCATGGACACTCTGTCCCCTCCTCTCCCCTCATGCATGGTTCCCTCACCCGGTCCTCATGCAACAGGGCCACCGTTGGGCTGCCCTCCTCACAGCAGTCCTCACTCTCCTCAGGGATGAAGGGGCACCAGATGATCCTACGGAAGTGGTTCAGTGGTGTACCCTCTGGCTGCTGGATGTGGACCAAGATCTCTTCTCTGAGCGGGGTGTTAAGGGCTAAACAGGTGGATGATGAGGTGTGTCTGGTAGCTCCAGTCCCACCTGCCTTTCTTCAGTCCCCCATCCCACCCCAGGGAAAGGATACTGAATTTTGCCATTAACTAGAGCCAAGCGCCACACAAACAGGTTGCCTGCCTCATCTAGGCAGGCCAGCTGTGAGGAATTCAGGTGTGCAAAGGCCAGATCAGCCACGCTGCCTGTGAAGCCCTTGAGCAGGGTCCGCTCCGAAGTGCTTACACTGATCACCCGCACCATCGCTGAACCATTGTTGGCGGCTGGAATCAGAAAAGCAGTAGGCCACTGAGTAAGGCCCAGGCAGTGGCAGAGAAGCCCTGCCCTTGCCTACCTCATTGTCACCACCAGTCTCAAGCTCAGTTTTCCCAATTGGCTCCCCAAGGCCTGTCTGAGGTGGGGGCAGCACAGATAAGCCTTCTATTGTACCCTAAAGGCTGAGTGGGCTGAATGGCCTGACAGTGGATTTGCATCTCTGAGGCTTCTAGCAGAACAGCTCCCTCCTCTCCCCTGCCCCTACTCACCCCGAATGGCATAGGCCAAGAAGGAGTTGGACACAGCAATCAGGTTGCCGTAGTAGTATTTCTGCTCCCAGTCATACTTGGCCACAGGCTGGATTTTCACCTGAGAAATAAGGGTGAGGAAGGTTGTAGAGGCTGAGGACTAGGTTAATTCTGCCAGAGCCCAGTTGGTCCCCAGCATCCCTGGGGACAGAAGATGCCCTATGTGTGAGCCCAGCCACACATTCACAACTCTTGAGGCCAGATTCCCACAGAGATTGGCAGCTAACCCTGGCTTTCTGAGACTGAGGCACACTACCTGTCAAGTTGGTTCCCATAGGAATTGGCAACATGGGTTAGGGGAGGGAAAGGCTGAACATGTCCTCATCCACCATACATGCCACAACATCCTGGCACCCACCTTGTTGCTGCCCCGTGCCTTGCTTGAGATGCTAGAGTCACTGCTGGCCACAATCTCCACCTCCTTGGCCAAAATCCCAATGCACGTAGAGCTGTCATCTCCTGAGAGGCAGCTATGGGAAGGGATGAACAAGCTTGACTCCTGTTCCTACAAAGTCTCAATGGGCATGGTCGGGAGGGGGAGAGAATACAACCACTCTAGTAAAGGTGTCAAGTCCCAGGTGCTCAGCTATGCCTAGTCTACTGGTCCCCAAACCCACAGTTCCCTTTGCTCACCTCCCTCCTTGGTAATGGGCCTATTTCCATGCTAAAATGGAAGCTCAAACTTCAGATCCAGGCCAAGCTCTTTAGCTTGTCCTTTCCTCTCACTCTAGCACAAATATAACATGATTAAGTGCATCATCCCAAAGACCCAGCACCACCACTGCCATTTCCCAGACACTCACATGACCTGCTTTTCCTGAAGATTAATAGGTGGCATGGCCCGGACACCAGACTTGTTTGTTGAAGTACCATCACCTGAGCAGAGAGGGTCTGGGACCAGAAGCCCATTGAGATCTCCATTGTAGGCATTAGATGGCCGCTGGCTCTCTGCACTGGGACCTGGGGATAGAAAGGGCTGCTCTGAAGGTTGTTCCACCTGCCCACTGGCCTCTCCTCCTGTAGAATTTCATTCAAGAACCATGAGGTGCTCTAGGAACATTGCACTGAGGGAGCCATGTCAGTGGGGAGGAGAGCCCTTGGTTCATCTTTTGTTCCATAAACTCTGATAGTTAACTCAGTCTCTGCCAGGACCAAGGATGTGCATGGGGCTCTTCTACCTGAAGGAGGAGTAAAGCTATCAAGAATCTGGTGAAGTCAATTAATACTCAGGCTCGGGTCGGCACAGAGGGGCTCTGTGTACTTGAGGGAAGGCATGGGAAGGGTCAGGACAGACTTCACAGAGGAGATGCCATCACAGCCTGTGTGGCTGGAACACACAAACAGGAAAGATGGAGGAAAAACAAGCTACAGAGGTCTCAGGTATGAATCTTGGGTGCTTAAATTCTCCCTGTAGCAATGAGAGCCACAGAAGAGTGAGAGTGTGTGTGTGTGTCTCTCTCTCTCTATATATATATACACATATACATATATGCATACACACACATATATCTTTTTTTTTTTTTTTTTTTGAGAGGGAGAGTGAAAGAGCACGTGTGTGCACATGAGCAGGGGAGGGGTAGAGGGGGAGAGAGAGAATCCCAAATAGGATCTACGCTGAGAGGACAAGGAGCTCAATCCCACTACTATGGGATCATGACCTGAGTTGAAATCAAGATTCAGAAGCAAAATCGACTGAGCCATCCAGGTGCCCCTAGAGAGCCACAAAAGAGTTTTAAATGGGAAGGTGACATGGTCTGCTATGGCCAAAAGACTGACTGCTTTAAGTCAGCATGTAGCATAGTTGAGAATCCAAGTAAGAGATACTAGGTCCTAGACCAAGATAATGGTAGAAGATAGACAAGCAAGATGGACTCCTAACACATGAAAGGACATCAATAAGGAAGTAAGAAAGAAAGGAACCTGCCCCTCACAGAAATGGTTCGTCAGAAGACGAACCACCTTGGGCATGTAAACTCAGAAAGAATGGACATGAAGGAGTTGGGACAAAGTAAAGAGAAACTGTAGTTGGGAAAGACAGCATTTCAGTTGTTTGCCATTGGCTGTTTCAAGCACTCTCACAGGCTCAGACACCACCCTAAAACTCCCAGGTGACAAAGAGACTAGGGCTCCACATTGAAAAACATGGTAAGTTTCTAGTCACAAGACAGTATGGAGTTTGACATGGTGTTCCGTTGAGAGGAGACCAACAAGAGCTACTTGGAAAACTGGGCAATTAGGTACCAATCAACAAATAAGGAATTAAGTGGAAAGCCTGCAGGCCACTTCACTTGGATCAGAGCCACTTCAGCTGTTCAGGGAGAGGCTGGCCACTCTTCCTCCCAGGCAGGCTACCATGAAGACAAACAAGCTACAAAATACTGGCCACGTCAGACTCTACCAAAGCTTTGCGCAGTCTAGTCTGCACAGAGAGGATGAGCAGGAGAGGTCCAAGCCAAGCTCACAAGTAAAGGGAGCACACATTCCAGGTCTGGGATGAAGTGCTTAGTGGTTTCAGGCAGCAGATGGATTTTCCTCAGGGGGTAAGGGGCAGCTAAACCCACCCAGGGTGAGCACCAGTGCCTGCTTCCAAAAGCAGCCAGTTTGGGCCTCCCAGCAGGTTTAAGAACAGGGTCCCAGGTAACACCAATTCTCAGCTGTGGTCACTGCATACCCACACCACCATCACCAGCCAATCTTTCAACCACTACAACTTTTCACAGGTTCCTGAACCTGCCAGGAAACTTTGGTGCCTTCACACATGCTATTTGTTCTTTGCAGAATGCCATTCTTAACACTCAATCACCTGTTCATATTATAACACCTAACCTAAACACTGTCTTCGGTCTCAGATCTGTTCTCAGGCACTCTCCAGCCCCAACCCCATCTACCATATCTCCATCACAGTACCAAAATACTCCTTTTTTTCAATGACAATTCCATGATGTTACAACCTCATTAGCTCTCTATGTTCTCAAGGCTCCTTGAGGGCAGGAGCAGCTCTATCACTACAAGCCCAAGTAAAGTTTAAGTAAATAGAAATAAACTAGGGCTTGCAAATGTTTGTAGCCTAATCCAATCAGTGTCATGCAATCTGTGATTTGCTTTAATCCCAGAAAGGACACGGAATTGGGGCTGGTCATCTTTCTCCTGAAAATCAGTTTTAGAACAGCAGACCTGGAGTCTGTATTCCAGAGTGAAGGGTAAACTGCAGAGGGGGACCAGTGGCTCCTCAGCCCAGCGCCTAGGTCTAGACCCAGAACTCCGCACACCGAGGCCAGACCAGGCCTCAGAACTATGGCACAAGGATAGGGAACCTGAGCTAGTCCCAGTAACACTACAGACCTTGGGGCCAGGACACGAACCGAGCCCTGCGGATTCAGAGAAGGAGTCTCACCTTCAGCAGAGACGCTGAAGGACGCGAGGCAGAACGGCCCGGCTCGGGAATGGGAAGGGATTTGCACCCTTGACGGGCACGGTCAGCAATTTACCGCTCCAACCCCCGTCTTGCCTCACCAGCCAGGAGGATGCGGAATTGGTCCTGAGAGACCTGTGAGCCCTGAGGACGGCCCAGACCCGCGCCGCCCTTATGCCCGCTCGCCGAGAGCCCACCCCCGGTGTACTGGCTCACCCCCCGCGGGCCGGTCCAGCTTGAGGATGTCCCGCAGGTGCTGCGTGGCGTCCTCGATGTCGATGCTCGCGCAGGAGGAGGCCATGGGCCCAGGCGCAGGCGCCTTGTCCACGCCGCGTTCGTTTCGCTACCTCCGCGCAGAGTGCAGCCGCGCACGGCCCTGCCAGGACCAGACAGCAAGACACCGGTCACTAAACGCGATCCACCCGCCGCCCGCAAACCGCCGCCCGCGCCGCGTCCCTGTGCCCCACCAGCACCACCAACCGCCTCCACTTCCGGCCCGCCAGAGCCCTGGCTCCCGGAACCTGCGCAGGGTGAAGAAGAAAGGTTCCGGGCTGGGGGCGGAAGCTTCACCCCTCCCGGACCCTTTGGTCAACGAGTGAGGCAAATCAACCTTCTTCAGGGCTGAGGCAGAGCAAATATCTATGTACTGGACTGCCCAAATCCCTGTGCACCTTGGGACATCCCGTCCAGTTTATGTCCATTACCAGAACATGAACTCATTGAGTCCAGAACTGGATCAACTTAGCCACCCAGGTTAGTCCCTCAGACCCCATCCAGGAAAAAGGTGAATTGGTAGGCCTCCCCTTTGCGAAATGGGGCAGGGCGACCCAAGGCCTCAGGGGGATTGTAAACCCAGGAATTGTAAGGGGAAGATAGTCAAATCACAAACATCGCATTGTTACTTAATATCCCCCAGCATCCCCTGCCCGCCCAGGCCTGACAACCTCAGGCAGGAAGAACGAAACCAGAGTTTACAAACACCTCTTTATTGCAGAAATTTCAGGCACAGGTACATGGAAGAAGCTGTATTGCAGATTTTATACAGGGTGGTTTAAGAGGCAGCAGGCATCTACCTCTCTCCGGACCCCCATTCCCCAAACACATAGCATCCTAAATCAGTCCCACTGAAATCTCCTAAGTGTGGTCTTCTAAACACAGTTCATCATCCAACCCTCTACCGAGGGTAGCCAGGCAACTTGTGGGGGGTCTGAGGAAGTCCTTGGCCTCCATCCATAGTGCAGGGGGAAAGGGGAGTACAGGTCAGGCTTAACTGTGGAGCCCTCACCAATCTTAAAACCCCTAGCAGGGCACCAGCCCAAGACTTGGGTTTGGTTCTAGCTTTTGGTTGCGATCTTGCCACCAGACTTTATAACACCAGAGGTCTTAGGGCTAAGGGCTAGATTTGTAATGGGCAAGGCCTCTGTCCCCCAAACTGAGCAGAAACTGCCCTGATAGTTAATATTTCCTGGGACTTGAAGAAAACATGAAGGTATGTGGTGAGGCAGGAAACAGAAGGCCTAGAGATGCCTTGCAAAAGTCTGAGGAGTATGAAGTCCCAAAGCACAAATCCCTCAGTCTCAGACTGCCTACTTTCATAGCTCTAGATCTGTACCCCAGCCCAACTGGGCCTGGCTCTGCACTCTGCAGGCAAATGGAGGCTGACTGTTCTGGGCACTCACCTCTGGGCAAGGATATCCAAAAGTGGATACAAAACTGGAGCTGCCCTCTGCTTGGCTTGGGGTTTATGGGGCCCCCTGGATGTGATCCTGACTGTTCTGGGGGTAGAACAGGATATTCTCCCTCAAACCTTTGCTCATTTTATACAGGGTAGTTTTGCTGAGCCCTCAGCCCAGAGCACCTGAGCTTAATGAGTCATTTTCAGTGGGATTCTAGATCATCTCTATTACCAGAGCCCTGACCTACCCAATGTAGGAGTTGTCAGAAGTGACTGCAAAGGCTTCAGTGCAAGGGAAGCTTCAGGCCAGACCCAAGCTCTGTCTGCAGCTCAGTTTTCCAGGACCAGGTGGGCTGAGGTGGGGCATACTATGCCCTAAAGGCTTCTGAGAGAAGCTATCTGGGAGTGCTGCTTCAGCAGTTTCTCTCTGTAACATGTATTGCTGAGTTGGGGGGAGAGGTGGGAAGGTGAGACATGAGAGAGACAATGGGGCAGGGTAGTTATTGATGCCCAGCCAACTATTAAACTCATTAAAACGATTTAAACTGTTAAGAAAATTTTTGTGGTTTTATTGTATCATGAGGCATTGAAACATCCGAACAAATCAATATCTGGGCGGTGAGGCAGCTGCTTTCTCCTTCACTTCTTTGGGTTACTAGAGCAACTTGTCAGTAGATTAAAAAACAAAAACAAAACAAAACAAAAAAAAACAACCTTTTGCATTACTTAAGTCTTTCCAAGGCATGCGCTGGTACAACACAAACTTCTCCTGTCAGATGCAACTAGTCTAGCGTCCAAACATCATGCACAATACCCCAGTAGCAGCAGCGCACTGCGCCCGCTCCCACCGCGGCCCTGCTCATTTGTGTATGATATTTGGAGCATCTGTAGGAGTGTGAATAATATTGGGGAGAGGAGGGAGGAGGAAACAGCATGAGTGCCTGGCTGGGAGGAGGTCAGCCGAAGTTGTGCAGGGCAAGCCTGAACATGTCATTGGTGCAAACCCAAGCATCGTTGATGTTCTTTAATAGGAACATCTGGTGGAACCCCATGATGGGGTCTTCATCAGCCTGTGAGGAGAAAAAAAATGATTCAGTAAGTAGGCCAAGGAACAGGAAGGGAGTTTAGTGGCAAGGGAACAGGACAAAGAATGCTAACTTTGAGATCAGGCCCTACGGTCTTGGACTCAAATCCCAGTATAGCCAAAGTGTATTTATGAATGTGAATTGATATAATGTACAAAACATGGCACTGGGCACATAGGGGCTACAGATGGCAGTTCTCACTGCTACATGCACTTAAACTGTAGAATACATCACCAATTAGCCACCGTAAGAGAGCAGAAAACACACCTGCCTCTGAGCCCATGTCTGTAAGTAGTGATCAATTTGAAAGAGTTCTGTAGTGCTCACCGCATAACTTACAGTACCTAAAACCTAAATAATCTTAGCGTCTGATTACACCAGTTAGTCCAATTCAGAGAAACTACTGTTAATACTGACTGTGGCCAAGTAGGTGAGAAAAGACTCGAAACGGAGTTCCCACTGTAATCACAGCTCTAACAAAGAGCAAAACAAAGAGCAAAAACGAAGCAATGTCACCTGGTGATGTTTCCTGTCGTGTCATATATAACATTTGCAATGAAAAAAAAAAAAAAAAAAAAAAAAAAAGGCAAGACACCTCCAGCCAAACTGCAGAAGATCAGGATGAAGCATAGTTAAGATAGGAGCCCAGTTAACCAGTGCTATCTCTAACATTGCTGGGGTTTCTGGGAATTATCATCAGCAATTAGGCAAATCAGTCTTTTAGGGACTCTGAGTTGGGACAGAATGAACCTGAAGCCAAGTGGGAAATGGGCCATGCTTACTGACCCTATCCTGGAAAATAGGCACCGAGCCCCCTGAAAAGACCTCTTCACTCCCAACAGCCTATCTGAACATAAACTCTGGGCAGGGCATGTTGGACAGGCAGGAAAAACTGACAGGAAAGTCCAGGCCACAAGGCAGGTCCTTCTGGGTCCATGGCAGAGGCCTATGGGGCCCCTCTTTCTGCCCTTTTATTTAACCCAGAGGCCCCACCTAACCTACGGAGAAGGCCATGTGGGCCTATTATTCAGAGTCCCACCGTGACACGGGTCCAGGAGACTGGTACCTGGTCGACAGGCAGCCAACCTGTCCTGCTTTGGAAAGGAGGAGAAGCTTTTTGGAAATTAAAAATTTGGCTTCAGTCTGCTGGAGCACAACAGGTAGGAGTTCCCATGAGAGTTCTTGGGGGACTGAGGAGCTGAAGGCTTTGAAGAGGATAGGTCTTGGAAGAGGAAAGGAGAATGCAAACAGAAGCAGGAGTTCCAGGAATCTGCTTTGCTCAGCAGGTGGCGGAGCCAGTAGCCAGCTCAGGAAGTGGCAACATGGACTCCAGCAAGGGACTGCAACTCAGCAGCCAGCTGGCCCATCTAGGACCAACTGCCGACAGAAAGCCCACCTATACCTCAGGGCAGTATGAAGGCCCAGTATCTTAGCACCACAACCCCACCCTGCTCCTATACCTCTTGTCCCTTTTCCAGAAAGGCTCTAAACCTGTACTCTCCAATAGTACTTTCTGTAACAACAGAATCAGTCTGTGTCTGCACTGTCCAATAGGCAGTCACAGTGACTGACTATAAGCACTTGAAATATACTTAGTTCGGCTGAGGAACTCCATTTTAACTTTCATTTTAATTAATGCAATTTAAAAATTGCCATTAAAATTGAAACATAATATAAAAATGTGACTAGTGGTTATTGTATTGAATTATACAGCTCTAGACACCGAGTGTCCCTTGATAAGCAGGTCACATCACAGGGAAGGCAGGCGCGCAGGGCTCTCCTCTGCCTGCCCACTCCTCCCTACCAGCACTATTACCTTGAGCTGGCCCACAACCATGCTGATGATGCAGCTATCTGGCGTGGGCTGATGGTCCTGCGCCGTGATGCTGTGCTGGATTTTCTGGAACGGAAGGCTCTGCAAAAGAAAGAGGGGGTGATAGGCTGTGGCCAGCAAGGCAGGGAAGTAGCTGCTTGCAGCATGACCCTGGCCTTTACTTACAGACAACTTCTCCACAATGGCAGCTTTCCCCTGGAATTGCTGTCCTTCCCACGTAAGGCATGATGCGTCAATCTGAAAACCAGAAAACATGGGGCCAGGGCCTCAGAGAAAAAGGAATTTATCTCTGAGTCCCTGAAAAGGACCTTGTTTGGAAAAATGAGTCCAAAAATCAGTTACCCTATCTATAAAGTAGGGAACTGAAGGTAGTTTCCATACTTTACACTACTAACAACCTCTTTAATTACACCCTATCTTCCCAGAGCCCAGGCTCTGAAAAGCTAACAAAATACAAACCTATTTAGTAAGTTCATTTCCTGGTTTTTATTCAAGAAGTTATATGCCCCCCTGGGGGCATCTGGGTGGCTCAGTTGGTTAGATGTCTGACTCTTGATTTCAGGTCAGGTCATGATCTCACAATTCATGAGCTAGACCCCTGTGTCGGGCTTTGAGCTGATAGCATGGAGCCTGCTTGGGATTCTCTCTCTTCTCTCTCTGTCCCTCCCCCGCTCTCTCTCTCTCAAAATAAATAAATAAACTAAAAAACAAAAACAAAGAAGTTATATGGCCTCTGATATGCATGAGCCCTAGGCTGCCTATTATGTGGTCAAGGCTCAGCCAAAAGTCATCCTGCTATGTGGTCAGTCAGCACCAGTACTAGAGAAGCCCATGAGAAATAACTTGGAAACATTCTATGTTCAATTACCATCTCTAGAGCTCAGGCTGAATTCTACTGAGGCCACTCCCATAAGGACACCCATGAGGTTAGGGAAGAATGGAGGCTGACAAGGCCTCCCAAGGCCTAGCCTGGGACCCTACCTACATCAACATGCAACCCACTAGTTTCATCCCCTCCCCTCCATATTTTTCCTGCCATAGACTTCAGGGGCAGAACTCAAAACTGCCTTTGCTACTTACCAGCTATAATATTTGGCAAGTTACATATTTTTCTATTTTCTGATCTTTAAAAGAGACATACGCTGAGGATTATACAAAATGACATACATAAAGCATTCTTTTAGGACCATGGTCTCTTCTCTGGGTCGGGGCTGCTTTCATGGATTTTAAGAAGCAAATAAAACAGAAGTGCCAAGATCCCAGAGTCATATCAGTTCAAGTTTTTAAAACTCTCTATGATGACAACCAAATAATGCATTTACTGGATTTGGCTTTCCACTGGTAAGATCCCTTTCTTTTCTTCAGACTTGACCCCGAGTTTCTGGAGACACAGAGAGCTTTGCCCACAGCCCAGTCAGGTTCTCAGGCTATGCTGGATGACTCCTATCATTTCCATTCTGGACAGACCTGCTAGAAATGGCTTGATCAATCACATTACTGTGACTGAGTCCTGGCAGGTCAAATACAAGTAGCTCTTGGTATACATGATCATTAAAATAGCAAGGGCCTGCCTAGAAGAGTTAAAGACACACCAGTCTCCCTGGGCTAACCCCATTTGTTTACCATGAGCATTCAGGGGTGTTTGGCCCTCAAAAGGAAACTTGGACCTAAGACCTCCAGGAGAACTCAGTTTTGCATTGATGATGCTCACACCTGCCACTTCCAGAAAGCACCATGAGCCTTAGCATCTGTCTGCTGCTGCCCAATCTGGAACCAGAGGCACTCTCAGGACCATGGAATGGCAAGCCCATAACAACCTGCCAAGGATACAGGATCCCTACTCTTATGGAAGATGACAGAAGGGAACGTGTAGACCAGGTAGGTGGGCTAAGCCTCAGGCCCCTTCTGCCACAGACAGAAGCTTAGATAGAAGAGTATAGCCAAATCTGGAAAGGGCTGCTAGAACTTGTGAACTGGACACACTGGCCCAACATCTGAATTGATCCCTTGGGGACCCTGTTCAGGCCCTAGAGCTGGAGACTTACATAAATTGCGCCTAGTTGGGTTCTGTCGTTATCAAATAACTGGTAGTAATGTTGAATGAAGCTGGATCCAATCTGCTCCCAAATTGGCTTGTCTCCCATTCTGGAGCCTCACTGAGACCTGCAAGATCAGCAAGACATGGAGGGAAGTGTTGGTACCAAGGGAACAGGAGGTAGCCAGCTGCGGTTTCTTCACTGACCCCTACCTCTCCTGGCCTCCTTGAGGAGGGAGTCTTTTGGTGAGGTCTGTTATAGAGAGGTCCTGGGGAATTGGTAGGAGGTCCCTCCCAATACAGACCAGTGCAGGGAGCCCAGAGGTGGACCAGACTCAGACTCTCCTTTGAGGAGCTCTGGCTAATGAAACAAAGGGGCTCCCGGGATGTGGAGCACATAGGATAGGTGCTGAGGGTGGAGCCAGGACAGTCAGAGCAAGCCCTTCAATGCCCAATGGGGGGTGGGGCTTTAAGAAGGAGCTAACGACACACACTCTCCCATGTTTTCATTTAATTCTTTCAACAATCTGTTCTTCCCACTTTGCAAGTCAGAAATTACAGATATCTGTGTAATGTCCTTAGTCCCATCAACATTGCCCCAGGGCTGTATCAAGAGGTGGAGGAAGACCCAGTGAGAGTGGGGGGAGATGTCTCCTCAAGTCCTCACTTGTAATAAAACAGCAAGTGATCCTCCATTTTAGTCTTAAGGGAGCAGTTTACTTCTTTGAGCACAGGTAACATCTATTCATTTCTTCATGACAGGGTTACCCCTACCCACTTCAGAGAGGGGAACATGAATTCAAAGAATCAGAGAGTAATACTGAGGGGGTCTGGGAAGGGAAACAGAGGCGATCATCTCTTCACACTCCCCATCCCAGCACTGCCTCCATTGGAAGGGGCTGCCCTTCTCTGGTCTTTGGGGGGGGAGGGCGGGGAGACCCCCTCCCAGCTATAGACATCACAGCTCCAAGGCTTGCTAGAAGGAAACTCAAGCCGTAGACGAGAGCCACTCTGGCTTTGCTAAGCCCCTCCCAGATAGGAAGCCCACATCTCACTGAAGGATACCACAATGGCAGACTTGTATGTTGTTCCGCAGTTGTGTCTGACTACCTCCCCATCTTCTGACAACAGGACTCTGAACCAAAGCAGTGAGGAGTTGCGTTGTGTCTGTTAATGGCAGACAACCATTAACAGTGGTGGGACCTGATGCAAGTCATTGCCCCAAGAAGGGCCTCAGCTCCCTCCTCTGTAAGGGGGTGGAACCCTGATGTTGCCAGTGGTTGTGAAGCCTCACCAAGGGAACCTGCTAGTTCACTCTAGTCCCTATGACCTCACCCAAGGCCAGAGGAGCCAGCCGGGATAGATAATGTAGAGGGCCAGTGGCTTAGTCCCAATCCAGCCAATCTCCCAGCCTATGACCAATACTTCAGCCAATGAGGGGCCAGGAAGATGAGCCAGCTTTATTTTAGGTCCCATAGGAGGTGGTGGCACTAAAAATAGGAGCTCAGTGCTAAGATGACTAAGAAATGTCCAAGAAAAGTCTAAAACAAGCAGAAGAGAAAGACTGGACCCAGGCACGCCTGCTACACAGGAATACAAGGTGTGTCCCAGTTTATACTCTGCCAAGAAACAAATCAACTTGTAGGAAAAGCATAGGGTCAAAAGCTAGTCTCAGCTGCTGTCATGGTCATATTTCCAAGGGGTCAGACTGTAGCTACCCCCCCAACTCCCGGCCATCTCTGCTGCATCTCGAATCTCTGCCTCTTCCAACCTAATATTCACTATGTTTGGCTCATTCACTGTGGCCCAGCCCCATGGTATCCTACCCCAAGAGCTCTGGGGCAGAGGGAAAGCTAGAAGAATGGGTAAGGGCCATCTCTCCCTCTGTCCTCGGCAAGATTGGGCAGTCCTCAGGGAAGGTCTTGGAGAAAGAGTATGCCGATCAGAAGAAAAAGCATAAGTATGTGTCTGGGCACAAGAAAAGAGATAAGGGCAGGGAACAGGAAAGCTGGAGATGGAGGGTAAGGGAAAATAAGGCTAAATAAAAGCTGACCCAAAGACAAGAAAAGTGGTGTCATGTGGTAGGACAGTGATGCAGAGGAAGTATGGCGGGGGGGGGGGGGTCTCCTTTTTCATATTGTTCTTAAGGTATGTTAACTTGCCAATACAAAAACTACTTGGCAGAAGTAGTGGTGGAGTGAAGAGGGAGGACAGATAAAGGGACAGAAAGACACTTTGGTCCAGTGGGGCAGGGCAAAGTGTGTTTTCCTAAGGAATGAGACTGCTTGGGGGCACCAGAAAGTGTGAGAAGGAATCTTCAAAACTATGTAGACTGAGGCCTTTTCCAAATAGGGTCCCTGAAGCCAATACCAACCTTGTTCTTGGCCTGTTTGACCCTGATATGTTTATTTCCAGGTACTGATCATGGTAGCCATGTGGTCAGATTCCATTGTCATCCCACTTTACAGGTGGGAAAACTGAGGTTTAGTGATATGTCTTGCCCCAAGTCCATCTAGTACATCAGGGCTTACACTGGGTCCTCTGGCTGAAGTCAGCACTTTCTTTCTGCTAAATATGTGCCCCTGAGCTCTAAACCACAAAGCTGGCCATGTCTCTTCTGTACAACAGCCTCACCTTTGGATTAAATCTTGAAACTCCACAGATGTGCATCCATACCTGTCCCTGTCTCCCTAGCATTCTGTCCTACCTCCATCCAGCTCACACACAAATAGAATAGAACTCACTCAGTGCTTGCTCACTGATTTTTGCCCCACCCTCACCCTATGAGTCCCCCTACTGGGATGTCCTCCCTCCTCTCATCTGTCTGGTCAAGTTCCTACTCTTCCCTCAGATTCCATCTATTTGGGTCCTCCTTCCCAGACTCATATGTTGACCCCAACCCCATGTGCAAAACCATATTAACACAGCCAGGGCTCACTCCTCTGCCTAAACATTGTGGCTCTGGGCTGGGAGGGTTCCAGTGTGGTTCCTGCCACACCCACTCCATCCCACCCCAATCCCTTAGCACAGAGTGTGGCTCAGCAAACTACAGGATTTACAGTTTGACTCCAAATCTCCCATAAAGCTTTCAAC
This sequence comes from Leopardus geoffroyi, assembly GCF_018350155.1. Classification (NCBI taxonomy): domain Eukaryota; kingdom Metazoa; phylum Chordata; class Mammalia; order Carnivora; family Felidae; genus Leopardus; species Leopardus geoffroyi. The sequence continues at coordinate 43,394,745 of NC_059335.1, read as the reverse complement.
TCTTGGCTGGGAGGCAGCATTCCTGCATCCAGAAAAAGAAGCAGGGAGCAAAGTCCCCCCCCCATCCCAAGCAACACAGGGATGGGTCTGGGCCAAGCTGGGAGGATGTTCCCCAGGATGGCCAGCAAGCCCTGACCTTGATTCTAATACATATACTGCAGAAAGAACAGTCTAAAAAGAAAAATGCCAAGGCTCAGAAGCAGCCTCATATCAGGTTGGGGACTGACCTTCATGACGGCTTCTCCTACAGTTCTTCCAAGAGGACCGCTGACCACGCCATCTCCTGCTTCACCCCAACAGTCCGCAGGCTGAGTGAGGCCAGGCTCCTCGAGGAGCAGAAATGACCTCGATGACCTCTCGCCCACTGAGCATCAGCCTTCACTGACCTTTAGGTCTCTGTGGGTGCAAAGACCCTCTAAGAATGTCTCAAAAACTGTGACCCTCTCCCAATAAATTTGCACAGAGGTAGGGATGTCCCAGCCTTGCGAATAATTTCAGATTGTTCAGACTCCCTGAGGCTGTCAAAGATCCCAGGGTAAATCTTTTGCCCAAAAAAAAAAAAAAAAAAAAAAAAAAATCTTTTGTCTAGAAGACCCCATTAGACAATAGAAAATTTTCATTTTTATCTTCAAATTCTGGGTCAGTGTTTCCAGTGACAAAACTTTTTAAATTTTTTTTTTTTTTAATTTTTTTTTCAACGTTTATTTATTTTTGGGACAGAGAGAGACAGAGCATGAACGGGGGAGGGGCAGAGAGAGAGGGAGACACAGAATCGGAAACAGGCTCCAGGCTCTGAGCCATCAGCCCAGAGCCCGACGCGGGGCTTGAACTCACGGACCGCGAGATCATGACCTGGCTGAAGTCGGACGCTCAACCGACTGCGCCACCCAGGCGCCCCTTAAATTTTTTTTTTAATGTTTTTTTTTAGTTTTGAAGAAGAGAGAGACAGAGTATGAGTGGAGGAGGGGCAGAGAGAGAGGGAGACACAGAATCGGAAGCAGGCTCCGTGCTCTGAGCTGTCAGCAGAGCCAGACGCGGGGCTCGAACCCATGAACTGTGAGATCATGACCTGAGCCAATGTCGGACGCTCAACCGACTGAGCCACCCAGATGCCCCTCCAGTGACAAAACTTAAATAGCAGTGTCTACCTGATAACACCTCATTTTTACTAATACGTATTAGGTATAGACACGTGCTAAAGGCTTTACATGCATTTGGTCCTAATACCCTGTGACTCGATTCCCACATTAGAGACGAGCAAAATGAAGCTCAGAAAGGTTAGCTAACTTGTTCAAGGCCATAAGCCTAATGGGTGGTGGAACTAGATGGAACCAGGTTTAGTGGACTCCAGAGCCAGGACTCCCAGAGACAACAGGTTGGAGGTAAAAATGAGTAAACCACCCAGTGAGAGAGGTGCTCCTGGGCACATAGCACTGAAGCCCTAACCTCTAACCTTGACTTTCTCAGAGAGGGGAAGACAGGCCTGAACCAGGGCTTCGGCCTCCAAACAAAGGCACCAGGCAGACTTCCACACCAAACTCAAACAAAAGGCGTTTTCATGGGGGATGATCTCACAGTTTTCCCAAACGTGCGAAGTCACAGCCCAGTTCTACCATCTCAGCAAGTCAGAGATCCTGGCCTAGCTGGACCTGGGGCAGGGCTGGGGGCAAGAGAGTGATGGGGAAGAGGATGTTCCAAACTCCAGACTGATACAGAGAAAGACCCATGTTTGTCTTTTTTTGAGCACCCATCACCAAGGCCTGCAGGGCATGTCAGCAGATACACCAAGCTTCTAGGGGGATCCTTGAAGTCAGCATCAACCATGGCCATTACTCTCATACATCCTATGGCCCTCCAGTGACTTCCCTCCCATTCTCCACTGACAGTCTCAACCACTTAGACTGCCTTCAAGGCCCCTGGGTGACCTGCCCTCCTGGCTGTCCAACCTCATCTACCACCCAACCCACCCCTCGCCCCTCCTCTACTGACAGTCTGGGCATGTCCCTGTTCCTGGAACATGCTGAGCCTGTTCTCACCCAAGAGCTTTGCAACTGTTGATCCTTCTACCCAGATCACTATTCTCCCTGGATCTTCATTTGTCTGCTCCTTGTCACATATGTGTCAGCTCAAATGTCACCTCCTCACAGACACCTTCTCTGTCCGTTCAGTCTAAAGTAACTGGTCACTCATTTCACCATCTTGTATTGTTTTCTTAGCACTTATCACTGAATGAGATTGTCACACCTAACATATTTGTTTATGCTCTGTCTCCCTGACCTGGGCATCCCTGTTGCCATGGTGCCTGGCCCAGCTCTCCTTCTCTGGAGGAGGAGCAAATTCTGGGTGAACCCTGCCGAATTTAAGTGACCCACCTCCTCTCTACCTGCACCTTCTGTCTAAGTCATCAGGAAACAGTCCTTTGTCAACTACCCAGTCATCTGTCTATTGGAGGGCTTGGTCCAACCCCCTCACTTATTCCCAAAGCCCTGGTCACCTGAAAGAAGGTCAGCTGTGGCTCAACAGCAGGCATACAACCACACCCTCAAAGGCTTGGCCTCTAGCCTATTCCTCCTCTCCCTTGTTGTATGACCCTTTGACCCTGTTTCCTCACCAGTAATTGGGGATGTTAGGGGTAATCAACTGAGGGTATAAAGGAAGACCCAGCTGCAAGGAGTCAGTCAGGTCCTAAGTGAACACTGAAGTCAAGAACTAGAAAGAAGGTGGTTACCTCAGCCTCCTACAAGGATACCACACCATGGAACAGCCTCAATCCAGGACTCCCAACTGCCTAGTCCACCATTCCCCTGCCTGAAGTCTGGAGAGAAATCAGCCAAGGTCTAGTGCTGGAATGGCTGGCCAGGACAGAACCCTTTCCTGGGGCAGACCCCTGAGGCCTAAGCGCCTCCAGTGAGGGCCTTTTCCTCCTCTTTGGCCTGGAGGAGGGATCCAGAACCTTCAGGACACCCTGGCCGGCCCAGAAGCTAATTCCTGAGATCTGCATTCTGGTCCCTCTGCTCTGTACTTACTCAGACCCTAAGTAGCCTCCCTTTCCCACATGACCCAGAGATTTCTAGGGACCCTGTCCTAGACAGCTCCCATCCATGAACTGAACCCCAGGCCATGAACTTACTGGTCAGGTATACATGGACTTGGCTCCCCAGTTGGGCCTAAAGCCCCTAAGTGACCACCCCCGTGGTCTGCTACCACCATGCCTGGCTAATATTGCCATGACACTCTGAGACTGAGGTGAGCAGAGGAATAAAGGGATAAACATGGAGTCTCCGGAGTGCTGAATGGAATGACTTCTTCTGTAAGCAAAACAGTTACATATGAGGGCGCCTGGGTGTCTCAGTCAGTTGAGCGTCCGACTTCAGCTCAGGTCATGGTCTCACAGTTTGTAGGTTTGAGCTCCATGTCAGGCTCTGTGCTGACAGCTCAGAGCCTGGAGCCTGCTTCGGATTCTGTGTCTCTCTAGCTCTCTGCCCCTCCCCCACTCACGGTCTGTCTCTCTCTCAAAAATAAAAAAAATAAATGTAAAAAAAACCAGTTACATGTGTTCTCTCATTTGAGCCTCACAGCTGCAAAGCTAGTATGATTACCATCATTTTATAGATGCAGAAACCAGGACTCCAAGAGGTTAAGAAAAAATTCAAGACTACATAGGGCCACTGGCATAGCCAGCATTAAGATATCCACAAAACTGGCTTGGACTAGAACAGCTGTGAGCCAATGTCAAGTAGCATAAAGTGTAGAGGTAACAAATGAAGTGCTGAGGAATGGAGCCCAGGCCTTTTCTTGCCCTCTGAAATCAACAAATTCCATTCCCTTCAGTACAGAAAGACCCTCAGTGCATGCTCAACTGGTCAAAGTAAGACTATACCATAGGGACAAGTGAGTACTTGCGTTCGCCTGGGTGTAAAACCGCCTCTGCAAATGGAACCAATGTCTCTACACACAGACATCACTCCAGGGGGCAGCAGTCTCTGCCCTGGTGAGACCCAGTGGCTCTGAAGTATCAGAGGCTTTAAGAAACACATTCCAGGGGTGCCTGGGTGGCTCAGTCGGTTGAGGCTTCAACTTAAGCTCAGGCCATGATCTCGCAGTTCATGAGTTCGAGCCCCACATCGGGCTCTATGCTGTGAGCGTGGAGCCTGCTTTGGATCCTCTGTTTCCCTCTCTCTTTCTCTCAAAAATAAATAAACATTAAAGAAAGAGAGAAAGAAAGAAGGAAAGAGAAAGAAAAAAGAAAAAACATCCTAGAATTTCCTCAGTTTACTGAAGCAAACAGTCCTGAGTTCCCAGACACCTCAAAAATACCACTCTCATGAGGGGGAGGTTCTCCTTCTCAGGGGTAGCTCCTCTCCACTCTAGGGACTTAGGGAGTCGGCACATAGCAGGTACCACAAACAGATAAGGAGTAAGACCCAGGGCAGTAAAAGAAAGCCATAGCAGGTCAGGTGGTGGTGGGAGACCCAGGACCAGTGAGCAGGGCCACCCCCAGCCCTCCAGTGTTCTTCCCTGGCCACTAAGACACTTCCACAGTCACAGCCAGACCTGCACAAAGGATCCTTCCCAGAAAGACACATTCTAGCTGACAGGATGAGAAGGAGGATGATGCCACACAAACCTGGTGCCCAGGATGCTGACCAAAATGATCATATCACGTGGGCCTGGAAGTCACTCCAGGGATAACCCACACACTGCTGACTCCCTCAGGGAGCGATTCAGGAATTCTTATCACGTACAGTCAAAGCAAAAGTCTCAAAGCCAGGGAAGGGGTAGCCAATTCAAATCCAACCTCAAATACACAAACATTCTCAGAGGGCCCATCAGCAAAAATTAAATTAAAAAAAAAAATCTCCATGAGGAGGTTCAGTTCAACCCCTGCTCTTTAGAAATCCTGCTCAACTTTCAATGTCCATCCTGCGGAAACGTTTTTGGATCCCCTCTCTCCAAAAGGACTATTCCCTTTTATCTCTGGGGGGTGGGCAGCTCTGTTTCTCACTCTGGGCAGATGTCCTCATGGGTACCATTCAGGAGCACTGGGCATTTGAAAAAAAGTGACCTGAGAGGGTCTTACTGAAAGGGGCAGAAGCCACACACCCAGGCTCCACTCAGGGAATGGGAAGACCACAAAATGCTGGTGAGAGTCCCAGACAGTGGGAGAATGCCCAGCAGAGACCCCTGGGACAGAGAAGCAGGCTGTAGAAGACAGCAGCTAGACCCAAAAGCCATAGCAATCTGGAGTGGTGACAGCATTGCTCAAGGGACCCCAGACCTTCCTGCACCCACCAGTGGAAGAATGCCTTGCTCTACGGTTCCTGCTGGAAGCAGAGAGGAGAGTAGGCTCATTAACAGCCTTTCTTCATCTGTGCTCTAGCCCCTTCTTCTGTGCCAAAAGACCCTAAGTACATAATAGTAACATTAGCCCTAAGTATGTAATAGTAACATTTCCTCCTTTCCCCAGCACCAGGACTGGGTAGGGCTCATTTTGCTACCTTCAGTTTCAGCTCAGAGCCCATTACACAAAAAGGGCCAAAGAATGGTTGCTGAATAATACTAATCATTGGTGAGAAAGGAAAAGAAAGTTCCAAGAAAGATACTAATGTTCCAGTAGAGGAATCCTAGAATATTTTAATATAAGGTGTCTTCCAGTTCTAAAATTAGACAGCAGAATAAAGTGAGATATGGCTCAGGGGCACCTGGGTGGCTCAGTCGGTTAAGTGTCCAACTTTGGCTCAGGTCATGATCTCACGGTTCATGGGTTCAAGCCCTGCATTAGGGTCTGTGCTGACAGCCCAGAACCTGGAGCCTGCTTCAGATTCTGTGTCTCCCTCTCTCTCTGCCCCTCCCCCACTTGTACTTGCATGCACTGTCTCTCTCTCAAAAATAAACAATAATTTTTTTTTTAAAGTGAGATGTGGCTCAGAGAGGAGAGGTGCAGGGGCTCCTGGATAGTTCAGTTGGCTAGGGATCCGATTCTTGACATCAGCTCAGGTCATGATCTTGCAGTCATGAGATACAGCTTCGAGTCATGCTGAGAGTAGAACCTGCTTGGGATTCTTTCTCTCCCTCTCTCTCTGCCCCTCCGCCTGCACACATGCGTGCTCTTTCTCTCTCAAAATAAATAAAAACTTAAAAAAAAAAAAAAGGAGAAGTGCACTCTATGTCACTAAAGGACCTAGTTTAGAGTTGAGAACCTAGGCATCCTCACACCCTGCCCCCATGCTTATGCAGCCACATCTCGACTGCTTCATGCCAAACTCCACTTCCAAGTCAGCCCTATGTGAATAGAAGGTGCAGACAGATTCTGGAGAATCTCAGGACTCTCTTCTTATCTCTGAGATACAGATGGCCTGCCAAATTCCAGAAAGATCAAGGACTTCTGGGGGTCAGGATGCCGGGTAATGGCTAGTTAAGCCCAGACACAGAAGTTATAGAAAACTTCTAGGATTGGAATGAGGGAGAAATCGGAATTCTTCCTCCTCCTGGGTAATCTTCAAGAAGGAATGGTATCTTTTTGACCCTGAAGAAAACCATTATCATGTCACTTAGGGCCTTGGAATGTGCAAACTGATCCATAGCAGTAAGCCTACCTCATGTGAAACCTGTGTCCTAGACAAAAGGAATCCTGACAATCTTCAGAGGGTCTTGAAACAGCTGTCTCTAGTACTAAGAGATTCTATCACAGGGATCCTGTGTATGTTCTTAGGGCAGTCCCTTCTTCTTGCCCATGTCCACTAGCAAACCAGACCTCTCCTGAGCTTCCTGAATGAACCTGACTTCCACATGTTTATGGGCCAGCATGTGGACTAGGAGGTTTGAGTACAGAGGGAAGGGAATCAGGAGATCAGGACAGATCTTTGCCTGTTCTCCTTAATCAGGGAGAATGACTAGACAAAGCAATTCAACTGCAGAAAAACTGCCAAAGCTAGAGCCCAATGACCAGAAAAATATCACCCGGGGAAATACTCAAGGGAAAAAAAAAAAAGTCCAGTGGTGGTGGCTTCCTGCATCATGAGCCTAACTCAACTTTCTTAAGAGATCTGCTTGCTGCTGAAGCCAGGCCTACGGAGAATTAGCTGCTTCTTTAATCCTCACAAAAACTATAGCTCAGAAGCTATACTGGGTCAGAGGAATCAAGACTCGACAAGCTGTCTCTTCCCAAAATCCCATGGTCCTCTCTGGACTGGTCTCTTAATATATCATCACTCAATCAGAAATACCTTTACAAAGCCTGTCAGAAGACTACTCTAAGGCTAGATACTCCTCTTCTCCCAGGACTCAAGGGGGTCATTGGATTCATCAATGAAGGCAATTTCTCAAGGTTCAACCAGCCTCCTGCCTGTAAACAGGTTACTCCACCTGGTGAGAAGTGAGCAAGCATGTGAGAGAAGCCTGACTTTCTGCAACTTTCAACTCTAGTTCTCCCACCCACGCTTCAGAAGAGCCCCAGAATCTGAATCTGAACCCCGCGGCCCAAATGTGCTCACCGCCAATGTCACCTCAAGCCCAGTCTCTTATTTGGCACTGGGCTTATGGACTTCAGGTCTGAATCCTACTTTCCCCTCCATTAAATCCAACCTTATCACCACCAATCTTACGGAATCATTCTCCTCTGGGGAAGAGGGCAAATGACTGGAAAGGGCAGATGTGAGGATTAGAATGCACTGGAGCAGGTCTAATAACGTGTTGGGGGCTCTCATATCCAACCTCACCTCCTAGGCTTTTTCCTCCCCTCCTCCACTAATACAGCCGGCCAACCCAACCACAGCTGAGGCCTGGTGTCTGATAGAAGGGCGGGGTCTGAGCCTACCAGTCCAGAGCCGCTTCCTCGCATCAGGCCAGATCCTCCAAGGCTGGAGGAGGGTTAAGTCCCACATGGAACCCTCTCGCTCCAGATTCCCTGACCCTACTCTCCACGCAGGAACCTACGCATGAGTTCCACAGAGTGGGAGTTAGGTTTTGTGCACTCCCAACGTGCAGACAAGTAGGGGAGCAGCGTTCACCTATATCCTAGCCTTGCTATGGTCGGGAAACGGATGAAGAGTCCTAATCCCGGGCTGCGGCAGGAAAGCGCCCTTACCCAATGCTGACTCCGGAGCGGGCCGGGTGGCGCTTGCCCATCCCCGGATCCTTCGCTGGCGGGTGGCAGGACGTGGGGCTGGGGTCGTCCCGCTAGCCTGCCTGCAGAGCTTGCGGGACTCGGGCAGGCCGGGCTAGGCCAGACGGGGCGGGGCCCGGAGAGCCCCATCCGGGTGGTCTGGACCAGAGAAAAAACGGCCTGGCCACAGCGCAGTCCGCTGCACCCGCTATAGGCACCACACTGCCGGATAGGCGCCTGTCTCTGTGTTCCCCTCGGCCGCCGCCTCAGAGGACCGGCGGGAGGCGGAGCCGCGCGCGACACATGGCCCCGTCCCCGCGCGGCTTTGGGCCGCCGGTGGGGGTGGGGGGCGCCCGGAGACTGGTAGCGGAGGCTCCAGGCGGCCCAGAGCGCGGCTCTAGCGGCCTAGCCCCCGCCCCGGTGCGCTAGCCCCGACACTCACCCGAGGGGCTGGCACGATGGCGGCAGCGGCGGCGGCGGCGGCGGCAACCCAGCGCGGTCTGCGACCGACTGTCCCTTCCCCCCTGCCTTCCCTCGCCACCCCGCTGCACTCTGGGAAACGCAGTTCCCCCGATCTCCTTGCTGGCGTAGGTGCGCCAGGAGAAAACTACAGTTCCCAGTGTGCTATGCGCTGGGGACCAGACACAGCCCTCAGCGCGGGAGGTGAGGCTAAGCCAGGGAGGGAGGCTGCCAGGGCGAGCCCCTGAGAATTGTGGTCTAGCGGAAGCCTCTGGAACACCCGAGGTTGGCGCCAGGCAAGGGTCAGGGCTCAGTTGTCGCCAGGTCCCAGCTGGTCTGGCCCCGCCCAAGTTGCTCGGTCTTTTGGAGTGGGCCCCGCCTCCGTGCCTGGCCAGGCCCCAAGCAGGCCTAGCCGCCCCTCCCTGGGCCCCTGGGCTGTTTCCGCTCCCGAACTCCCCTCCTCTTCGGTGCTCTGGCCACCACTTCGACTCTTCGGAGCGGTTCTCTAAAGCTAGCCAGGGCAAAAGCCATAGTTTCTGCTGTACCAATGTTCATGCGCCCAGCCCGGCCCAAAGCTGGTTTCGAGCAGTCGAGGCTTTTCCTTGGGCTGGAGACTCAAATGCTCAAGTGGGGCTCAGCTGGAGACAAAGAGTAATCTTGTAGAGTTCGGGTCTTCAAAACCTAGTCATACGGTGGGGTTTTTTTGTTGTTGCTGTTGTTCGTTTTATTTTACTTTTTGCAGCAGGCGGAGCCCCGAAGGGTTTAATTTTTATTAACGAGAAAAGAACTGGCTCACCCAAACTTTCCCCAGGATTTAAGTGACCAGATTGTCAATAATTTCCTTCCCACCCATTGCCCTTTCATCACTTATTTTCGTCGTTTCCTGGGCAATACAAACATTTAAAGTAAGGCCTGTTTCTAAGTCAGGGCTGTTGGGTAAATGCTGTGCAGCTAACCCAGGTGAACCACAGGTAAGGAAAATATTTTCCTGGCAGTTCCATGCCTTCCCTCCTGCCAAGACTCAGTATTCCTATTCTTCCATAAGTTTTGCACCTTCACCAATACCCCACACACACATATTCGCTTCTTGGGGATGGCTGGTAAACCCAGGCCGAGCTTCTGTTTATTAAATCCCAGGTCTGTACTAATTTGCCTGACTAGATGCTTCTTACTCATCCAGTGAAAACTCTGAATTGTCCTGCTTGTGTGCATCTGGGGCCTCCCTTGTTAAGCTGTCAGGCCCCCTCCCCCTAAAAGCTAAAACACTGGATAGGCTGTGTGCACATAACCTCCAGACACTACAGTCCTGGCCAGAGCCTGGCCCTCACCTATCCTGGGAGTGCTGCTGAGAGGTCCAAGTCAGCCAAAGTACAAAGTGTTAAGTCCCTTCAACAAACAGGAGCTAAGATACACTAAAGGACATAGACTGAGCCTAGGAAAGCTCTCAATCCTAGTGGAGAGTGGGGACATGTGAGAGACTGGTTCAGTAGCCGTGCACGAAGGGGAATGCTGTGCTTCCACCACCTTATTTATGATTAGCTGGAACTAACCCTAGGAAGGCAGAGAATCAGTTCCTTCCCCAACCAGGCACCTGCACAACCTGTATTCCACCCCTCCTCCCCACCAGAGACTTGTTTCTCAAGTCAGTGCCAAGGGGCCGAGAGCAGAGACTAGAGAAACATTTGTCATTGCAGTTCACAGATAAACGGAAGTCCCCAGGGAAGTGGCTTTTTCTAAAGTAACAGAGAAGGGGGTCATGTTTTATGGAGCCCAAGAAGTGTCCATTTGTGCCCAAATACTTACAGTAGATAAGGCTAGCTTTAAAGATATTTGCCTCTCCCTATTGGCTTTGAGCTAAATTACTTGGACCTATGGATAAAAACATCACCTCACTCCTGTAATCTCCCATCTAAAGAAGAATAAAAACAGCCAAGAAAATGAATCACCAGGTCACAAATCCCAATTCCTCCACACTGAAAGTGTACCAGGGCCAAGGTATCTGTACAAGAGTTATGCCTGCAGGAGCCATGGCTGGCTCCAGCTGTGGTCTTCACTGACTTAAGTAACTGCAAGCCCATGTGTGCCAGATGCTGTACTAAGTGTCAGGGCTAAAATGGTGAGTGAAATTCAACCCCAGCTTAAAATCATGAAGGATTCAAAACCCTCAAGAGAAGTGAGGGGTCACAGTCGGTTTAGTTCTCAGTTGCTCCTTCTCCCAATCCACTGACAAACTGGGACCATTTGGTGCAGTTTCCAAACTCTGGATTGAGCTGGGCCAGGAACTCTGTAAGAACCTTACGAGGCCAGGGTCCATGTGCTCAGGGCCCCTTTATGGAGAAACATGGTCAGTGAAGCATTTCTACTCTCAGGATCAGCCTGGTCCTTGAGACCTAGGGCAGAGGCCTGTTGGGAGGCCTATTTCCCCATGTTTCTGGAATACTTAAATGAGTCTTTATCAAAATAAAATGGCGAAACCCAAATTAAAACCTTACTTTCTGTTTAATTCGTTTTGCCAAACAAACACAGTGAAAACTTTAGTCTGACTAATTGTACAGAAAATAGAATTTGTAACCAGTAGCAAACATAACAAGATAAACCTAAGTCCCTGGCAAGCTGGATCTTCAACAGCAGGTCACCTAGATCCCCTTGTAGATGGCCTCCTGGGGAGAGAGGTCCTAAATAGGCAGAGGCACAGTTCCCATCAGAATCACAGTCTGCACCTGGGAAGGAAAAGCAGGAAAAGGAGAACTGATGTTACTTGGATCTCTTATCACTACACACGGAAGAGTTGTCCCAATGCTGGCCAACCTCAAGGTGTTGTCTTCCTAAACCCATAGTCCTTGGGCAGCCGACCGGCATTCTGAGGGGTTAAGTTTCAAGTTCAGTGGTTCTGAAGCCTCTGCTTAACCAGAACCTGCAACATAAACAGGGGGTGAGGTGAAGAATGGGGGACAAAGTCATAAATGCTGGTGTCACCTGTGCAGAGTCTGAGGTCCCAAACTTCAGGACCTTGCTTCAGGAGAAAACAAGAGAGGGTGTCAGGTCACCAGCAAAAGAGTCCAGCTGCCCTAAGCTTCAGTACTGTCAACCAGTGTCCCAGGAATATAGGGGAGTTCACCAGCAGCGGCCTAAGGTCCCTCTAGGTCCGGGAGTCCAGCAAGCCAAAGGGGGGTGGGGGGGCGTTCACATTCCGTGCTTCTTTCGGATGACAGCCATGGCCAGCAGCCGATCCTTCTCGCGGAGTTCTTCTCGTAGCTTGGCCTCAGTGAGACGCAGGTGGCGGATGCTGCCTTTCATTTCCTTCATCTTCACCTCCATCAGCGCCAGGATGTCCCGCTGCTCGTTCAGCTTGCGCAGGAGCTCCTCCTCCGTGGTGCCTGACGACAACGAGTATGAGTGGTCGGAGCCAGTATCAGGGAAGCCCTCTTCACCCACCACCACCAACTGGGGACCCAAAGGGCACTCTGCGGCCTCCAGCCCTGCTGTAGCAGCCTCTAGCTCCGACGCGGCGGCGGCGGCGGCTGCCCCCTCGGCGGCGGCGAACTCCACTTGCACGGTCAGGTCGATGGGTTTCACATCTTCGCCTGTGGGAGTGGTGGGCGCTGGGGGCACGGACCCCGGAGCCTGGCTGCTGTCTACAGCGGCCTGAAGGGTGAGGAGCACAGCAGCAGAGGCAGACACCAGGTTCGGCTGCAGCTGGGAGGCCTGGGCAGTGGAGGCTGACGGCGACGACTGCTGCTGCGGCGGTGGCTGTTGCTGCTGCTGCTGCTGTTGTTGTTGCTGCTGCTGTTGTTGTTGCTGCTGCCTGCGGCGAGCGGCTGCAGCCCCGGCGGGTCTGCGTGCTACTTTGCGCTCGTTGACGCCACGCAGCGGGAAGATGGTAGGGACGCGCACCGTGTAGGTCTTGCGGCCGCCCTGGAAGTGGACGCTGCAGAGACGGTGGCCCGTGGTGGGCTGAAAGGTGGAGAAGCACCCACTGACGCCAGCGCGGGACACGTTCTTGAGCCAGAGACGCCGCAGTTCAGCGTCCTTGGGAAACGTGTAGAAGTGCAGCGCCTTGTCCCGGTGTGAGTTGTTGTAGCAGCCCGGCACGCAGCACGTAAAGCCTGGCATGGCTGCGCCGCGCGGCCCGCCTCGGCCCTGCCCACCGGCCTCCTAAGCCCTTCGACGGCCCGGTCGGTCTGCCGCCGCCCGCCCCCTCGACGGGCGGCGCCGGGCGGGTCTTTAGGCGGCTTCCCACTAATGCCGCCCGGCGCAGCCGGCCTGGCCCGGCGCCCCGTGCCCAGAATACGCTTCCCGCCGGCCCGCGCCGCGCCACCCACCCGGCCGCCCGCCTGCGCTCCAGAGTCGGCCCCGGGGACGCCGCGAAGGACCGCCCGGGAAGGAGGACTACGCCCCCCACAATGCACCACGCCAGAAGCTGCTCACTTCCGGAGCGGGGGAGTGATAATTCCAGCCGCTTTCCTGGGCGCCGCTATGGCCCACGCAGAACAGATTCTTACTCCCACCCGGCTAATCCCCGGCCGACTATAGAGGCGTATTCGGTTGCATCGCCGTCTCCTGACCGCCCTTCGCAAGGACCTGGAATCCTGATACGGCGGCCGGGGGGGGTGGGGGTAGGGAGGCGGGAGGCGCGCGCCTCTGTAGTGCGCAAGCGCCCTGGGTATTTGCCCACAAAAACTACAAATCCCGCAATGCCTTGCGCTGAACTCGGCTGTTGTGGCCTGCAGCGCCGCCTAAAGGAGAGGCCGGGTTACAGGGGACTAGGAGTTGGGTGAGGTTGTGCCAGCGACAACCTTGCCGGAAGCGGTTCCTCAATCACTGGCGGTTGTGAGTCTACAGCATTCCTGCGGGGCTTGGGTGGGCGACCGGGGCTTCAGTGCCCAGAAAGACCTCAGGAGCCCCTTTCTCTGCCTTGAGCACTCTCCTAATTCAGCCGATGTTTGCGATGACTCACTTACTGACCTAAACACCAGTCACCAATAGATGCTTACTGTGTGGCGGGCACAGGGCAGTGTGTTGGGAACCTTGCAGGAGCTGACTGACCAGGCCTGACTGCTGCGAGGGATGAGGGTCCAACTTTTGGATAATAGATGTGAATGCACCTGAATGGATTTCTAATCACAGAAATAAGTGCTACAAAATAGTGAACAGGACAGAGGAAAAAATGGGAGGCGGAGTCCCAGGAAGAAAAAAAAACGGTGAAAAGCTGGAGTGGGGAGGAGTAGCTGGCCCTGAGGCAAGAAAGAACTAAGCTCCGCCCTTCAAAACCTGGAAGATGCCAGGCTGGGTAGCTGGAGCGCCAAAAGATACCAAACTGGGCTAAATTAAAAGATTTGGGATTTAATTCTGCAGAGGACTGGGAGCTGTTGAAGTGTGTTGAACCAGAGGATGGACAGGATTTGTATTGTAACAACACCCCTCCCCACTCCTCTACTTCTAAGGAGAAAACGTTCTAAAGGACCAGAGAGGCTGTGGAAAACCAGGGAGGAGGCTGGGAAGTCTTTAGGGAAGTTACTTGCAAACAGCTCTCCTTTGCTGAGTTCCCCCTTTCTCCGCTTCTTGCCTTTCTTCACCCTTTCTCCTGATTCTCCCTCCTAATTTTTTTTCCCTCCTGATTACAAACCATGGGTGTGAAATTGGAGCCTAGTATAAACTACTTCTAAGTATTTGATATAAAAACAAGAAAGATACTGCTATTTACAAGCATGTGAAAGAAAAAGGAACACCCCAAGTTAACTGTTACATTTTTTAAAGTGTTTTATTATAAGAGGAACCCATTCTTAAAATATTTTGTAAACATTAAAATTTTTTTTTTTTTAAATGGGGCGCCTGGGTGGCTCAGTCGGTTAAACATCCAACTTCAGCTCAGGTCATGATCTTGTGCTTTTATGAGTTCCTGCCCTGCGTTGGGCTCTGTGCTGAGAGCTCAGAGCCTGGAGCCTGCTTCAGATTCTGTGTCTCCCTCTCTCTCTGCACCTCCCCCATTCGTGCTCTTTCTCTTTCTCAAAAATAAACATTAAAAAAATTTTTTTTATTTAAAAAAAAAATTTTTTTTTCAACGTTTGTTTATTTTTGGGACAGAGAGAGACAGAGCATGAACGGGGGAGGGGCAGAGAGAGAGGGAGACACAGAATCTGAAGCAGGCTCCAGGCTCTGAGCCATCAGCCCAGAGCCCGACGCGGGGCTCGAACTCCTGGACAGCGAGATCGTGACCTGGCTGAAGTCGGACGCTTAACCGACTGCGCCACCCAGGCGCCCCCCCAAAAAAATTTTTTTTAATGTTTTGGAAAAATACGGGACAATGGCAATGAACTATTTGTCTGGTCCAACATGCAAACATCACCCTTGCACTTTGTGTTCACAATCAACGTGCTCCATGGTTAGTGGCATGGGTTTCACAGACCCATACCAGAAAGAAGTTCCATTCCTCCTGGCCTATGCAGCTGAGGTCCACAGCTTGAACCCCCTTCAAACTTAGAAATGCAGTCCATGTTGAAAAATGTGCATTCATTTGGATGAATATACAACAGTAAAAACATGAATACACACTTTGTTAAATGATTAAATGTTTATGAAATGTATGCAGTAGAGATAAAGCAAAAGATCATTGTTACATTGTTTTGTATTTTCATTGTCATACTATTACTGATAGAATTCTATTCTTGTCTCAAGACGTACCTTCCTCAAAAAATATTAATGAGCTCAAATTTACATCGTTTCTTCATGCACAGAACATTGAAGATGCTCAATAAAATCGTACCTTCCAGTATATAAAATCACCTCTAATCTACACATAATCTTTTATACTTAAAACATATCTAGAATGCATAGCTCTCTCCCCACCCCTACTGCCCTGCCCACCTTCTATCTTGTCACCTCTGGAAAAAGGCTACAACCTTGTCACAAGTCTCCCTGCTGCCAATCTTGCCTCCTCTACAAAATCTGTTGTTCACATGGATACCAAAAAAAATATGGTTATGTAATTCCTCTGCTTAAATCCTTCCAGTGGCCTATTGCATTAATGTCCAAACTCCTTTCCCGAGCCTGTAAGACCCCACATGGTCTGCTCCTTGCCTGTCTTACTCCTCCCTCCCTTGCTTCATGCACTCATTATTTTCTTTTTTAAAAGTAGCAAATATAAAGTTTAATCAATTATGTAAAACACATGGACACCTCATCTAGGAGCAAAAGGATAAGACCATAACTCAGAACTCAAGTTCTAATTAAATTTCCATGAAAATTTAAGAAAGGCTGTCTTGGTGAAAAATGTGCTAATAGAGTCTCTAGCATTAACAGAACTTTGAAAGCCAAATTTCGTCTCAAAATTGCACGTGTTTGGAGATCATAACATTTCTGCTGCATCACAAACAGCCCACTAGCTTTTGAGCCTGCAGCCTGGTCTCTTCTGAGGCTGAGTAGTTTTCACAAATGCAAATCTGACCAGATCACATACAGGATAAAATTATTTTTTCCTGGCCCAAGTGTGCCTACTCAACTAGGAGAGGGAGATGGGAATAAGAGACATTCTAATAGTGACTGCTATTTATTAAGGGCCTGGCTTACTATATATAAGACACTGAGCTAAACATTATCTCAATGAGGGGCGCCTGGCTTGCTCAGTAAGTAGAGCATGTGACTCTTGATCCCAGGATCCTGAAGTTGAGCCCCACGTTGATGTAGAAATTACCTAAACAAACTTTAAAAAATTATCCCATTGGATCAGTACAGGCCCCTATTAGGTGGGTATCATCCTCAACTTACAGATGAAGAAACCAAGTCTTCGACTGATGGCACACATTTGCCCAGGTTCACTCCCTGGTAACAGTGCCTCCAATTCAGAGTTTACAACGACCGCGCCAGGGTCCTCTGAGCGGGTAGGGTTGGAACCGCAACTCCCGTGAGGCTGTGCGGCAGCCTCGCGGCCTGCCGACTCGCGAGAGTTGGCTCAAACGCGGCGGCGGGAAGGCGGTGGAGCGGCCCACCTGAGCAGTTGGGTGGGAGAGCGAATGGCTGAGGCAATGGCGGATAGCTACAGCCAGGACAGCGAGCCTACCACACGCACGTTGCTGCGGCGCGTGCTGGATACCGCGGACACACGCACCCCGCAGCGACGCCGAAGTGCTGGAATTGGGTATGTGAGGGCGCTGCGCGAGCATATGAGCAACCAGAAGGATTAGGGGGTTAGGTTTCCGTGGGAGACCCCGTTTGGAAAGGGAAAGGGGAACTGAGTCTCGGAGAGGCGCAGGACTCAGGGTTCTGAGAACTGGCTCCACCCTTCTAGCTAGGCTCAGGCCAGCTGTTGGTGCCCGCCGCCCAGGGACTCCAGGCTGACAAGTCTCGGGACCACGGACCTCAAATCACGTTCGGGTCTTTGGGTTTCGGCTTCCGGTGAAGGATAGGCGCTCAGAATCTGGCCTTTTGGCCCGTTCTACGGGCCAGCTTCCCCGACATCAGCCCAGAGTGTGTCCAAGCATCTGCCCTGCCTCCTGTGTGTCCTCCACCTTTCCCTGCACATTCACTCCCCTTTTCCTGGAGGGTCCTTCTGAAAGATGGGAAAGGAGCTATAGAGAACAGCCTACGTAGAATTCGGGAGGCAGGAACTAGAAAGATGTTTTGCTAGGGAGTAGGGAATTGGCTTGACGTAGTGGCAGTGACAGTGGATGAGGGCTGTGATGAGCTCATGGTGCAGAGGGTGTGGAATTTGACATCAGCCAGACAGGGGCAGTGCAGTTCTTTTATAGGCGCTGGGAAGCTGTTCGTTGTAGGTTTTAGACCTATAAGTGATGTGGGAGCTATGCCTTGGGAATTTGAGGGAGACTGGAAAGAAGAGACTAGGACTGGTGTGACCCATGTAGAAGTTGCTGTCAAACCCTGACAGGCATTTAAAAGCCTTCAAAATATTTAAAATCCTTCTTGGGTTATTTTTTTTAATGTTTATTTATTTATTTTTGAGAGAGAGAGAGCATGTGCACTAGAGGGAGAGGGGCAGAGAAGGAGACAGGGAATCCCAAGCAGGCTCCGCACTGTCAGCACAGAGGGCGATGCTCAACCGACTGAGCCACCCAGGTGCTCCCTTGGGTTGTTATTTTAATGTCAGGAATGGATACTGTTCCATTTGCTTCTCTTGTCTGTGTGGCTAACCTCTGCTTCTAAGAAAGTCAGTTCTGGAAAGGTTTCCTCAGTCCCTCTCTCTAGGTAGGTCATTATGGTCCCTCTCTATTCCCATATCCCTCAGGTTCCCCTTCATCCACAACCTTGTTGATACAGAGCTGAGAACAGGCGCTAGGGGTGGGGCAAGTGGTTTCTGGTTCCTTGGCCTTGAGGGAAAAGGGCTTTAGGCCAAGATTCGTGATGAAAGCACATCTCTGCATCCTCTAGTTTCCTGTCCCTACTTAATTCTCAGAGCAATTGGTCTTTACACAGTGCCCAGAAATCCCTACTTGAAACACCTTCCTCCAGGAGGTTGAGCAGCTCAACAAAGACGAATGCAAGGCGGCGTTCCCAAAGAGCCAGGGTAAGTGCCCCAGCCCATTGACCCCTACAGGGCTCTTGCTGCATTCAGGGGACCCTGAGGTCTAGCTCTGCTCTGGAGCCCACCTTGAGGGAATCTCAAGGCAAACAAACAGACTGATTACTTGATGCTTTCACCCAAAGTCTATTGGCAGATTGGCCCATGTTCAAACCAGTGGACACCTGGAGGAACAGACACCCCGGACTCTGCTGAAGAACATCCTTCTAACTGGTGAGTGAACACTGGCTTGCTGGTCGGAGTTAGACACCAGTCCCATGGTGTCTCTCATTCAGGGCAGCCTGCCCTGCCAACCTTACTTTCTTCTTGCTATTTTGGCAGCCCCAGAATCTTCCATCATGATGCCAGAGTCAGTGGTCAAGCCAGTGCCAACACCGCAGGTGGTCCAATCCTCTAGACAGGAAAGCATTCGGGGCAGGTGCACAATGAATTCTCCCCCTTGCACTGGGCTGTTGGGTAGCTCTGATCAGGGAGCCTCTTGAGGGTCCCAGAAGCCAATATTGGGCTTCCTGGCCTGAGATAAGTTTCATCCTTGTAGCCTGGAGCTGCAACTTCCTGAGCTTGAGCCCCCTACAACCCTGGCTCTAGGTCTGCTGGCTCCTGGCAGGAGGAAGCGGAGGCTGAGATTGTCAGTCTTTCAGCAAGGAATAGACCAGGGGCTGCCTCTCTCCCAAGGTAAGACCCTGGACAACACTTGTGGCCACCCTCTTTTGTCCTCTGGAGAGGCTGAAGAAGCCTGAGACAGGGCTGTCATGAGCCTAGAACTTATCGTGGTTTCTTTTTAAATTCTCTTGCAGAGCCTTGTGGGAATGCCAGTGCCTCTTCTCTCACCAGGTGCTGTTGTCTGTTTGGGGTTGGTGGAGAGGCTTGGGGAGGGAGGTATTGATTGGGATGGAATCTGACCATATTGGTCCCTGCCAGTATTAGCTTCATAGTATAATGGCTGTGTTCTTAGAGATGAGAGCCCCAGGGCAGATGGGAGTATTCTCCCAAAAATTGGGCTTCAGGTACCTGACTTTCCTTCATGGCTCCTCCCTCCCACCAGTTCCCTCAACTTGACCTTTGCCACACCTCTTCAGCCACAGTCAGTGCAAAGGCCTGGTTTGGCTCGCAGACCTCCCACCCGTCGAGCTGTAGATGTGGGTGCATTTTTGCAGGATTTGCAAGATACTTCCCTGGCCTTGGCTTCTCCAGGTAAGGTTGAGATTTCCTTCTGCCCTGTGGGGAAAGCTCCCCTACTCCCATGGGAGGTATGCTGAGTTCAGGATTACTCCTCTGTCAGGTCAAGGACAGTGAGCAAGCCTGACTAGTAGGTCTATGAAGATTTTCTGCTTCCTTTCTACATGATGTCCCTTGTCTAAATGGAGCCCCAGTCTTAGCCCCACATTCTTGAGAAGCTAGAGGGCTGAGGGTAGGAAAGGTGTGGTATGGTGACTGGAGCTTTTGGGGAGATTGATTGATAGGGCTCAGGTTTAAGGATCAGCTGGCCAATCAGAACTGACTGGGGAGCCTGCTTCCAGAAGACAAGTCAAGTTTACTAGAGTAGGAGGATTCCAGGTAGAGGGAGCAGAGTGAGAAGTGGAGGCATGGGTGAGCAGTTTGGATGGGACAAGCTGTGGTGGGTGGGAATATTAGGCCTAGAAGCAGGAAGATCACTGTGGAAGCTCTCTTAGAATACTAGGAGGTTTTCTCTAAAGGTCACTTGGGGCAGACTCTTGGAGCCCACTGCCCAGGCCCTGGTGACAGTGTCAACTGCCTTTGATCTCCAGGTAACAGCCTCAGAACCCCTGTTGCTACCCTGCCAACTGACACCGTGTTGGAGGACACTCAGCCCTTCTCCCAGCCCTTGGTTGGCCATTCCCCCAGTGTATACCACTCCCTGCCCTGTCTCTCTTACACTGAGGCTAAAGATGCTGAGAAGGCTGTCAGTCACAGGACACAGAGGAGTGGGCCTAAGCTGCAGAACCACAGTGAGTATGTGGGCTTTTCCTTCCTCGGGCCCATTTGTGTGTCCTGCAGAGTCCCCTGGCTGTTGGTCCCTCTTACATCTCAGAGCAGAGTTAGTGTTGGGCCAGGATACTCCACAAACAAGTACCCTGGGTCTCCCTCTGGGCTTTTCTCCTCAGTGAGCTAGAGTGGATTTTATTACTTTATCCTTGAGCTACATCCTTCTCTAACTTGTATTCTCTCCCTTGATTCAGGTCCTGGAAAACCAGCCCAACTTCTGGCAGGAAAGGCAAAGAAGGTTGATGCCCTTGCTATGAGCTTCCCAAACACCAGCAATGCTATCGCTGGAGAAGATGAAGTAGAGCCCTTACAGGGTGGAGTTGGTGAGAACGCAGAAGAGAGGATGGAGGAAAGTTTGAGTGTGAGTGAAGTGAAGGACACAACAGGAACACAAGGATCTGTTAGGACAGACAAGTCTGACAGAAATGAAACGTCAGAAGCTGTTGAGGCCAAGGAGCCCGAGGGATCTTCAGGAGATGAGAACATCTCTGGTAGGACAGGTAAGGGTCCCAGTGCAGGGATGGGGGAGTGACTTGGTGACAGCTACATTCAGTCCCTAATCTGAGGAGTTGTATATCTGGGTTGTGTTTCTGGGCACAAGTAGTCTTGGGTCAGGGAGACTCTGAGGGGCCCGTTGCTTGGCGGGCCAGACGTAAATGGGGCCCTTGAGGAACAGGACAAGGAGGCTGTGGGTCTTCAGAGTTGGGTGAGCCCCCTATAATCCTGCCCTTCCTCTACAGCAAGTCCAGAATTGGCCTCCAGCACCACTGAGTTTCTTCAGGCCAGGCAACTTCAGTTTCTTGAGTCAGCCCCACCGCCTAGCACTGCCATGTAAGATTCTATGACCTTGTTTTGCATGGGCTTCTCGGGAAGGGAGCAGGCTTCTGAGCTTGGCATTGAGTACCACAGGAGTATCCCCCTTCTCATTAGTATGCAGATGATCACCCAGGAGAGCACCCTGAGGTGGGCTCAGTGAGGCTCACTGAGTACATCTGTCATCCTGGTGCATGCTTCCACATTCTGAGAGGAAACTGGGTAGGGGGATGTTTCTAAGTTAATATATAGTCAGAGAAGGCTTCCTGGAGGACGATTAGCAGAATCAAACAGGCAGAAATGGGCTGAGGGGAAGGAATGTCCATCCATACAGAGGCCTGAGGGTCATGGGCCTGACCAAGTACCAATTTATGTAATAAGCCTAGACTAGGACATTGGGTCCAGACTGGAGGATCAGGGCTGCAGGGAAAGACCAGGCCTCAGTGTGGTGCTCTGTCCCCACTACCCCTCAGCACATAGTTGGAGTTATTGGTTCAGATTAGCCAAGGAGTAAATGGGCCCTAGTCTTGGCAGGAGCCAATAAGACTTGTTTTTTGTTTTGTTTTGTTTTTGTGTTTTGTTTTGTTTTTAAATTTATTTGTTTATTTTGAGAGCAAGAGAGAGAGAGAACCCCAAGTAGTCTCCACACTGTCAGCACAGAGCCTGATTTAGGGCTTGAACTCACGAACTAGGAGATCATGACCTGAACCAGGATCAAGAGTCAGATGCTCAACCAACTGAGTCACCCAGGCACCCCAAGACTTGTTTTTGACTAGGGGCCTCTTCACGTAGCATTTTAGCTGACTATCCACTCTTGCCCCCAGCTTATCCTCAGAGCCTCTGGAGCCTCTACCGACCAGGCTTCCTCCCAGGGCCAGAACCCTTGGCCCCAGGCCCCGTCAAGATCCCCACAAGACTGGACTGAACCACTATGTGAAACTCTTCAGCTTCTATGCTAAGATGCCCATGGAGAAGAAGGCTCTTGAAATGGTGGAGAAGTGGTGAG
This sequence comes from Leopardus geoffroyi, assembly GCF_018350155.1. Classification (NCBI taxonomy): domain Eukaryota; kingdom Metazoa; phylum Chordata; class Mammalia; order Carnivora; family Felidae; genus Leopardus; species Leopardus geoffroyi. Next base: position 43,372,824 of record NC_059335.1, on the reverse strand, counting down.
TCCTGGACACTCGGGGTGGGGAGAGGAGCCCCTCAGATCATGAACAGTCAGTTCAGTCTTTTCTACCCCAACCCTCTTTGGCAGCCTGGACAAGTATTTCCAGCATCTTTGTGACGACCTGGAGGTGTTTGCTGCTCATGCTGGCCGAAAGACTGTGAGACCAGAGGACCTGGAACTGCTGATGCATCGGTAAGTGGGCAGAAGCAGGGAGGTGCTGGATGTGGGAGTGCTGACACTGATTCTATATCTATCCTCTGCTACAGGCAGGGCCTGGTCAACGACCAAGTCTCTTTGCATGTGCTTGTGGAGCGGCACCTGCCCCTGGAATACCGGCAGCTGCTCATCCCTTGTGCATTCAGTGGCAACTCTGTCTTTCCTGCTCAGTAGTGGCCAGGACTCAACACTCACCCAGTCCCTACCTAGGGCCACTTGGCCCCACATATTCTTCCAGGTCTCCTCCCATCCCTCCTCACCATCAATAAAGTGTCACAAACAGAATGTGCTGTGTTTTGGTGCATATCCTGGGGCCAGCCAGGCCGGGACCAATACTCATCCCTCTTCTCAATTCCCCAGCACAACCTGGAGAATAGGTTCAGACAAATAATTTTATACTGAAAGTTAGGGGTTAGGAGCACTAGAGCACTGGAGCACTCAGGCTGCCCATAGCAGCCCTAGCTTGCAGGCTCCTGCTCTCGAGGCCCCATGCGCCTGAGGTCAATCATCTGAAGCTGTTCCAGGGCAATCTGGAGCTGTTCCACAATGCCTTCTTCCTTCTCTTCACCCTCCTCAGGCACTTCTGTCATGGGGAGCTGGAAGGCCTGGCTCAAATAGCTATTCAGGGTCTGTTTGTCCAGGCCGGGATCAATGTTCATCAGGGCTTCACGTACCTTGGGTAGGGTTACTTTATCATGGCTACCCCACAAAGAAAGAGAGATAGGCTTTGACCTTTCTGTACCCCAGACCCCAAGATGTCCTCTGCTGAGCTTGAGCAGTATATAGTGCCCAGGAACAAACTCAGTGCACAGGGAGATCCAAGGCAATGAGATGCCACCCTGTGGCCCAACCTGCAGGATATGCCTATGGCTAAGTAGGCCTGAGGACCTCAGGAGTTACTCACAGTTCCAGGCCCAGCTCCTGCTTTAGCTCCTGTAAGTACTCATCCTTTTCATCCATGTACTGTTCCCACAGCTTTTGCACAAAGGGCATACTCTGGCCCTCCTCATCCTGGGAGGGTCCGTAAGGCAGAGTGAGGACACATTGGTTGGGGTCCAGCAGAGGCCAGGGCAGGGCTGGGCAAGTTCCTGGACAACTCCCACTCCCCGACACACACCCATACCTACCTCTATAAACAATGAGTGGTAGTTGAGCAAGTCTGCATTGCTACTGTTGGAATGCCAGCCCCCTGCCTCCATCAGCTGCTGGATTCTCTCTTCCCTCTTGAAGGGGAAGGTGCTCTTAAGGACAGTGCTATGGGGAGACACAAGGGCCAACAGGCCTGGCTCAGGCCTACCCACTTATCTTCCTGTACCACTCTGCCAGCCCCACTACTGCTCAAAAGGGACAACAAGTGTTGGGGCTGTGAGCCCTTCCTGTCAGGCTCCCCTTTCCCCTGCACACCTGGGAGCCTGGCCAGAGGAAATGTTGGGCAGGAGTTTGTGGTGGCTGGACTGGCCTCTCACCTTAAGTTTTCCATGGTTATCAGCCCCTCATTCTGACTGTCAGCATTTGTCATCTCCTTCAGCAACTGTACTACGGTCTCCTTCTGCTTGATGTACACACTCTCGCTCCTCTACAGGGAAGGAAGCATTGACTAAGTTGCTGCTTCCTGAAGTGATAGGGATAGACCTGGCCTATGGTGGGGACAAAGGGTGGAGGGCCAGGTCCAACCTCACCTTTCCCATCAAGAGTGCATAGAACTGGCTCATGACCTTATTAGAACGGAAGAGCTTGATATTTTCAAAAATGGTGTAAGCCCAGGCCATGGCATCACCAGGTCCAAAGCGATTCTCCAGGAAATTGAAGAAGAAATCTGGGAATTTCTCTTTCTGCAGGGTTGGAGACAACTGCTTAGTAACCCTGCCCCATGGTGGGTTAGCCCTCCCCCCTAACACCTTGATGGAATTCCCTGGAGGATTCTCAAGGCCATACCAGGCCCAAATGGCCCATAAGATCTGACCTGCTCCTCAACAAGACGTTCCTTCCAGGCATCTTTGAGTAGGTTTACCACATCCTTCTTGGTTGGCTTCTTGTTCTCCACAATGCCATCAAATCGAAGGAAAGAGGGGATGGCTTCCCCATAGCCCTGCAAGGTAGAATGTCAGCTCATCTGTGGGCCCAGGCAGAGCCCAAGATGGTTCCCCAGAATCTCAAGTCTTAGCAGCAAGGCCTGGCTGTTCTGACTCTGGCCCCAAGCCTCCCAAGCCCAGAGACCCCTACCAGACCAGGAAAGAAGTCTTTCTCCCGGAGCAGGCCCTCGCCAATCTCCTCCAAGAGCACATCCACCAGCTGGTCACTGTTTTTGCCCTCGGCCAGCATTTGCCAGCGATCTGGGCCCCCAGCCACCACATCTGCAGGTGGGAAGAGGGAGCTGGAGTCCAAACCACATCGTTGAGCACTCCCTGGGAGTCCAATGGCCATCATTACCTTCACACTTGGTCCAGTCAGGCCGTGGTGTAGAGGTGCGCTGGATCTCCTGGAGCTCAGAATAAAATTGGTCCCGCTCCTTCAGTGTGGTCATGTGCAACTGTAGCAGTATCTCGTGCTCCTTGCAGACCTCTTCATAGTCACCTCTCAGGCTGTCCAGCTACGGACAAGGTGATTGATCCTCGCTACCCACCTGCATGACCCTTCCCTACCCTGCCTGACCTGCCTGCCCACCAGCACCTGCTCCTGCAGATCCTTGTTGGTCTTCTCCTGCATTTCAAAGTCCCTCCTGGGCACCACATCTCCAAAGTTGGCTTTCATGGTGTTGAGTTCCATCTGTGTGCGGGTCAGGTCTTGCCGGGTCATCTTCAGAGCCAGTGTTAACTTAACAGGGTCCTCGCCCCAGATGCCTGTCAGGGTACCAGCCAGCTTGCATCACCCTGACTCTAAGGCCTGTAGCCCAGGGCAGGGTTAGAATGTTCCTCAGGGCTTGTTCCAGGTCCTTCTCTCGCTGCTTGGGAAGCCCTGGGTCTTTCCTACAGCACTAATATCTTACAACTTTGAGCTTAAACAGAGAAGTCCAGGACACGAAGTACTAGGCCTGTCCTGCTCTCAGGGAGTCTCAGTTGCCTCAGCGGCCAACAATTGTTTCCTACTTGAACAAGGAGTCTATGATTCTCAGTCCAGCTCAGAAGATCCACAGACCCAGGCAGCAGCAAGAATATCCCCACCCCACCCCACCCCACCCCCCAGCATTGTGAATGGGCATGGAATGAACAGATGTAGGAGAGTTGAATGGGGACGAGTGGCGAGACTCCTCTAGTGCCTCCTCAGGGGAGAGAAACCCACCTCAGGCTTACCTGGGGACTGGGCTAGTGACATGTCTTCCCGCTGGTACCGCAGCTCATTCAAGTCTGCAATGAGGATCTTGCGGGCATCTCGCTCACTGAGGTAGTGCAGGTACTCCTCAGCCAAATTCTTCCTCAGTTTGGACACCTGTTGGGAAGGTGGCTGTGTGGTCATGGGACTGTACTTAGCGAGCCATCAAAGGGGATGGGATGGATGCTGGGTGGCCACATCAGGGCCTGGGAAGAGAAAAGGTAAAAGAAGGAGGCTGGCCATTCCTGAGAATCCAACAAAGTGCCAATGCTTCCTCCTGTGGAGAAAGTCTGGGAGCCAAGAAGCAGGACTGCTATCATTTGGGGCCACATGGAACCAGTGCTAAGCCAAGGAGGAAGACAGAATGTGGAAGTAGGGCCTCTGGAGGTAGGTGGTGGCTCAGTATATCATTCCAGGCAGAAGGGTAGAGAGTTAGGGGTCACCCTAGTGCCCAAGGCTTCAGGTCACCCCTGGGCTGGAGGTAGCAGTAATTCAGGGAGCTGGTCACCACACTACTCCCATTCACCTCGCTCTGCAATGAGATCTTCTCCTCGTTCTTTTTGTCAATGAGTTTTAGCAAATTCATCTTCTCTTTCTTCAGCATGGAGATTTCATATCTCTCCTCAGCCCGCATGGCCAGGATCCTCTGGTTGCAGTCCTCATTCACAGTGACAAGTTTGGCCTTCAAGGGCTCCAGAGCCCGGATCTTCTCCCTCTGGTGGGCTAAGCAGGGACAGGTGGGAGACTATCTTTGGGACCATGGAGAACAAACAGCCAGGAGACAATGATCAAAGGTAACAGTGAGTGGCTATGTCCCTTGCAAACTCCAGGACTCTATGCATGCCTTGTTCAAAACATGGCTCCTGCTTAAGGCCTTCCTGCATTGGCTTTTAAACCAGAGACACAGTCTAGTTGAGAACTGGAGTTTCATCTATGCCCTTTCTCTCTCAACGTTTATTTATTTTTGGGACAGAGAGAGACAGAGCATGAACGGGGGAGGGGCAGAGAGAGAGGGAGACACAGAATCGGAAACAGGCTCCAGGCTCTGAGCCATCAGCCCAGAGCCCGACGCGGGGCTTGAACTCACGGACCGCGAGATCGTGACCTGGCTGAAGTCGGACGCTTAACCGACTGCGCCACCCAGGCGCCCCTATGCCCTTTCTCTCTATAGCCTTTAGTCCTGTAGTTGTACCATGCCCGGCACCTCCTAAGCCTGGTTGGGAGCCTCTACTTCCCAAAGGTACTCACTTACTCCTGGGCTTCACTCTCAATAGTGAAGTTGCTCTCTTACCATACTTCCCAAGGACAGGAGGTGGTTAGGTGCTCTATCACAGGACAGTGTAAGCAAAAAGGCTGGGCAAAGCTTGGTGACTTCAAGGCCTAATTAGTAGCTGCCCAACATGGCTGCATAACCCCAGAAGGTAAGAGTTGGATCCTCTCCATGCCTTCCAGACTGGACCCAGGCACAGAGGCTGCAGTCTTACCCAGCATCACCTCATATGCATTCTTGATGGAAGATAGCAATGGCTTGTACGTTTTAAAGTCCTCTATGAAGAACTCAAAGATTTCTCTGTAAGGCTGGCAAGAAAAGGGGACCTGTCACCTCCTGGCCTATAGCTGCCACTCTCTTAAGTTTAGAAATATTGTAGCATGAAGTTACCCGGTGACCCACATTCAAATAAATACCCCTGGGCACCACATGGGTCGCTCATTGCCAGGAAGCTGAGGGGTAGCTATGTCCCTCTCAACTGTTCTCTGGAGGCTGTTCTCCTGGTGCTATCTCTGAAGGCTAGTGGATGACCTGGGTCAGGGCTGTCCCTTCTGTATCTGAGCCCCACTTTGGCTCTCCAGGCAGCCAGCCTCCAAGCACTGTGCCTTAGTTAGCCTCTCACCATCATCCCCTTGCCATCTTACAGACCTGTGAGGACAGGAGGACATTGAAGCCTCTAGCTTTGTGTTCTCACCTCCAAGTAAAGGTGTGGTTTCCTGTCCAATTTGGACACAAGTTTTGGGGCACAGCATTATGTCCTGGAATTAGCACAGGCTCTAGAATCAGTCCTGAGTTCATATCCCAGCCCTACCACTTCATAGCTGTATGCCTTCTCTGAACTTCTGCTTCCTTGTTGATGAGGTACCTTCAGCCTATGAGATTGTATACAAGGCCTCATTCAGGGCCTGGCACACAGATGGTGCTCAGCAAGTGTTTCTATCTGTGACTAAGTCAGAAGTAAGGGATTTCCTGTCATCATCCCTGTTAGAACAGGGATTTGGTGATTCCCTCCTTAGTATGTACCAGAATCTAATCTGCATCTAAGTTTCTCTATGTGTCTGGGCTAAGTTCCTCAAGCTTGAGTCTGTCATCTCTGGGCTGGTGAACACCATATGACCCTTGCTTGCCCAATTGCCAGGATTCAGGCTCCATTCCCTGATGTCCAACAACCCAAACTAGGCACTGGGGATCACAAAGCTGAAGGAACTGGAGACAGCATCCAGTTCACCTGACTCAGGTGTGAAACTCAAGCCTCAGGAGAGTTTTGGTTCCAGCTTTGCCTGCTCGCTGACTTTGTCATAGAACCTGTTTCCCTTACCAGGAATAGGGACCCAAAAGAGAAGGGAGAGGATAGTCTCTCCTGAAGTCTGAATGCTGAGTCCTAGTGAGTAAAGTTTCCTCCCACCTGTCCTCCTGCCCTCCCCACAGTTATTCTGTGGCTCTGACCTGCAACCTCAGCTCCTGGGCAGAATCTGTGCTCAGGTCCAGCAGGAGAAGCTCCTTGCGTAGGTAGTTCTCTAGCTGCTCCAGGTACCTCGGCTTAGTAGTGCCCAGGGGCTGCTGCTGCCAACTACTGCAGGGTATGGTGGGATGAGATGTGATGGGCACACCAGGGGCTCTTGCATCCTTGGTCTGGGGCAGCACACACCCCTGTGCTGTCTCTGGGCCCAATGCTGGGTCTGTACCAGCCCATCCACCACAGTGCTGACCCTGGCTTACCCTGCTCGTTTCCGGTAATCATATGAACAGGGCTTTCGATTATGCAGAATGGTCTGACCACTGGTGTATGTGGGCCATGGGGACAGGTGGCCACCAATGGAGAACTGACAGGACTGCAGGAAGAGACAGGTGAGGTTACCAAGGCAACATTGCTCCCATTCCTGATGCTCCTCTCCATCATCCTCCTTCTATTCTTAATTCCGCCCCCCCCCCCAACATCTCTTTCTCTCTTTTTTAAGTAGGCTCCATGCCCAACATGGTGCTTGAACTCATGACCCCAAGATGAAGAGTCACATGCTATAGCAACTGAGCCAGCCAGGCACCCCTCCCTAACATCTCTCTCTGTCTTTTTAAATGTTTATTTATTTTTGAGAGAGAGAGCGAGAGCGAGCAGGCAGGGGAGGGGCAGAGATAGATGGAGACAGAATCCAAAGCAGGCTCTAGACTCTGAGCTGTAAGCACAGAACCCAACGTGGGGCTCAAACTCACGAGCGGTGAGATCATGACCTGAGCTAAAGTCAGATGCTTAACCGACTGAGCCACCCAGGCACCCCCCAACATCTCTTAATATGGTTCATAATTAAGAATGTGGGCTCTAGCACCAGGTAATGACTAAAGCCAATGCAGATTACCAGGTAGGGATGGACCCTGACTGGAGGAGACCAGAAAAGGCTAACATCTTGGAGGAGGAGGTGATAATATCTGTGATGTTCATTCAGTAAAACTTGAATACGTATATGAGAGGAACTGAGGCCACTCTGGGAGAGGGGGTGTATCTCAGGTTTAAAGGTGGGGCACACAGACTGCCTGGGTAGCACTAACACCTCAGGGAAACAGCAAGAATTTTTTTTAACATTTTCATTTATTTTTGAGAGAGAGAGAGACGAGAGAGCAAGGGGGATACAGAATCCGAAGCAAGCTCCAGGTTCTGAGCTCTCAGCACAGAGCCTGACGCGGGGCTCAAATTCATGAACCACAAGATCATGATCTGGGCCAAAATCAGACACTCAACCAACTGAGCCACCTAGGCACCCCAACAGCAAGAATTTTAAAGAGCTACAGGGGCGATTGGGTGGCTCAGTCAGTTGAAAGTCTGACTTCGGTTCAGGTCATGATCTCACAGTTGGTGGGTTCGAGCCCTGCGTTGGGCTCTGTGCTGACAGCTCAGAGCCTGGAGCCTACTTCAGATTCTGTGGCTCCCTCTCTTTCTGCCCCTCTTCTACTCATGTGCTCTCTCTCTCTCAGAAATAAACATCAAAAAACAATTAAAAAAAAAAAAAGAATTTTAGGGGCACCTGGGTGGCTCAGTCGGTTAAGCATCCGACTTTGGCTCAGGTCACAATCTCACAGTTCGTGAGTTCGAGCCCCATGTCGGGCTCTGTGCTGACAGCTTAGAGCCTGGAGCCTGCTTCAAATTCTGTGTCTCCCTCTCTCTCTCTGCTCCTCCCCCGCTCATGCTCTGTCTGTCTCTCCTTCAAAAAAAAAAAAAATTAATAAAAAAAATATGAAAAAAAAAAGTAATTTTAAAGAGCAATGAATAGGGGCCAATGTCCAAGGAGAGCAGGCTGGTTGAGGCTGAGGCCTGGGGTGGCCAGTGTAGAGGGAGTCAGAGATGGAGCAGCAGCTTTATGCAGAAGGGCTGTCCTCAAAGCCTTACTTATGACTGTGGAAAAATTAATAAATTCCTAAATACCCAGAAATTAGAAAACTCCTAAATGTCTAAAAAATAAAAGCAGTCATGAAATGTTTACAAAAAGATTTAATGTGGAAATATGCTAACCCTACAGCTCTAAGGGTTAAGTAAAGCCTGAAATTAAGGAATAAGCACAACTAGGCAAAAATGGAAGTCTAGAAAAAAAAAACAAAAAATAATGTAAAAAGTTATCAACAATTATTATTCTCTAATGATAGGCCATTGGATGCTTATTTTTCTACAATTGTACATTTTTCAAAAATTTCTAGGGGCGCCTGGGTGGCGCAGTCGGTTAAGCGTCCGACTTCAGCCAGGTCCGCGGTCCGTGAGTTCGAGCCCCGCGTCAGGCTCTGGGCTGATGGCTCAGAGCCTGGAGCCTGTTTCCGCTTCTGTGTCTCCCTCTCTCTCTGCCCCTCCCCCGTTCATGCTCTGTCTCTCTCTGTCCCAAAAATAAATAAACGTTGGAAAAAAAAAAATTAAAAAAAAAAAATTTCTGGGATCCCGGGGTGGGGGGGTGGTGGAGGGGCTCAGTCAGTTGAGTGTCTGACTTGGGCTCAGGTCATGATCTCCTGGTCTGTGAGTTCAAGCCCACATCAGGCTCTGTGCTGACAGCTCAGAGCCTGGAGCCTGCTTTGGATTCTGTGTCTCCTTCTCTCTCTCTCTGCCCCTCTCCTGCTCATGCTCTGTCTCTCTCCATCTCTCAAAAATGAATAAACATTAAAAAAAATTAAAAAAAAAAAAAAGAAAGAAAGCCTTAAGATTTCTTTTTGTTTGAGTTTGAGAAGAACTATCAAGAATAAAATTTTTAAATAGTTAAAAAGAGAGTAAATAGGGGCGCCTGGGTGGCGCAGTCGGTTAAGCGTCCGACTTCAGCCAGGTCACGATCTCGCGGTCCGTGAGTTCGAGCCCCGCGTCAGGCTCTGGGCTGATGGCTCAGAGCCTGGAGCCTGTTTCCAATTCTGTGTCTCCCTCTCTCTCTGCCCCTCCCCTGGTCATGCTCTGTCTCTCTCTGTCCCAAAAATAAATAAACGTTGAAAAAAAAAATTAAAAAAAAAAAAAAGAGAGTAAATAAAGTATAAATAGGCAAACTGGAAAAATGAGAGAATTAAAACTGCTAAAAATCAAGCCAGAAAAACAATTTTTTTGAAATTTTATCAAAATTGTGATTTTGTGCCAAGTAATTCTGAAAGACATCTGGGAATTTGTCAAAGAAGCATCTAACCCTAGTGAACTGGTAAGTTTTTCAGACTTTCAAAAGGCCAGGACTTGTGTTCTGTCTGCCGTTTGTGTGGGGAGAAAACATGGTCATCCTACATTGATTCTGGGGCAAGTGCGGCTTCCAGGTCGTTGTTATCATTACTAGCTGGCCTCCACCAGCCGACGGGTGCAAAATGTTTCATTGGGGCTCCTACCTCTCTGCTTCCTCCTGAGGGTGAAAATGGGAAGGGGCGTGGCCAGGGGGCGGCGTGAGGGAGTAATGCCCTCTGGTGGTTAAGAATGGTGGTGCCCTCTTTTGGGATGAGCACTGGGTGTTGTATGGAAACCAATTTGACAATTTCATATATTAAAAAAATAAATAAATTAAAAAAAAAAAAAGAATGGTGGTGCCCTCGCAGGAAGAAAGTGCTTAGGCCCAGGTACATGGTAGGATGGCAGCTGGGTGGAGGGGGGATCATGTGCCCCGTTATCGGTCTTCCGAGGCCCTGGCTGCGCTTGGTCTCTGCGAAGAGTCCACACTGATTCCCTTTCCCTCTCTGGAGTCTGGGTCCCCACGTTGGGAATCTCCAGCTTCATAAAGTGTGGGTCCCATGTGTCCTTAAATTCCCCATAGGAGACACACACAAAGAAAACCACCACACAGCCCATAATGCTCCACTGTGAACTGGAGTTATAAGTTTGCTAAACTGTGTGTGTGTGTTTTTTTTTTAAAGTCGGTTTGCTAATTAAATAATTACAACCCTATGATTGTATCAACAAAAGTTCAAAAGTACTTAATAAGACAGCATTCATTATTTTTTTTTAAAGTTGTACGCCCAACATGGGACTTGAACTCAAAACCCAGAGATCAAGAGTCTCACACTCTACGGACTGAGCCAGCCAGGTGCCCCAAGACAGAATTCATTTTTATATAAAAAAAATTAAAAGAACAGGAATGGTGGAAGGGCAGTTTCCTGAGGCTAGTAGAGTCTCTTGCCGCCAACCCAGAGCCAGCAACACAAGGGGGTAATAACATCTTTTTACTCCTGACTTCACACATTTACTCACAACATTATGGAGCTCTCAACATATGCCAAACACTCAAGTACCCTATCAGCGATCAGGGCCATACAGAAAACAAAACAAAACAAAAACATATAGTCACAGCCCTGAAGGACCTTGGTAGATCTGGTGTGACCATCCCAGCATCTAGCACAGTGCCTGGCATATGGCAGGCTGAATGAAAAAATGAGGTCCACTCCAGAACATTGAGCTGCAGGGGAAGGGTGTCGCGAAGGGGCTGAGTCTCTCTCTGCCAGGGGAGGTCTGGAAAGGCTTTTCAGATGAGTTGCAACCAGTTTGCACACCTCTACCCTAAAGCCTGATGGGTTTGGCCACTGTAAGCCACGCTTCCCTGACTGGAGAGAAGCTGCTGGCTTCTGGGGGGGGGGCATGTTTCAGGTGGGTGGTGCTTTTGGGTTGCAGAGAGGGAGGCAGCTAGGGTCTGGGAGCTGACATTTGGGTTTCCAGCAAGACATTGCCACTAACCAGCGTCTTCTGTCTCTGGGAAAACTTTCGGTTCTGGGAGCTCTTGGTTTCAGTGAGGTAGGAGTCATCTACGGTCACTCCTGAAGGCTGTATGTGTGTTCTGCACAGAGAAGGGGAAGACAGTGGTAGATGACAGAGCTCTGAGTAGGGAGAGCACCTCCAACCTTCCCAGATCAATAGGACATGGCCTCTTTTCCCTGCAGAGCTAGGCTCTGGGTCTTCCCAGCAGTGCCTACAGATTCCCAGAGATGTTGCCAACAAGTTCCTGGCCATGGGCCCAAAACATTTTCCTACATTCCTGGAAACCTTCTCATGCTGAGGATCTCATCAATCCCTACAGTGACAGGATAACTTCATGAGTGCCCTTCATGAGCCCAGAGAACTCTGTGGACTTAAACTTTCATTCAGTGTTCAGAGGAGTTTCATGTTTGTGACTGGCACATTCTGGGGGTGTGATACCAAAGACAGGTGTTAGGACAAGAAGCACAAGGTCTGAGGTCCAAGAGCTGGTATGTGAGTCCCCATCCTGCACTTACTGGCTGAAAGGCCTGGGGGTTGACATTTGGGGTTCCAACAGGAACCCCCAGGCAAGCCATTTGACCTCTCTCAGCCTAGTATGTTCATAAGGAAATGGAGACAATTCTTGCTTTTCCTATCTTATAAAGTTGTTGTGAAGTTTAATACGAGGAAAAGAGATATGCAAAAACAGCCTGTAAACTGCAAGGAGCTGTGCAGATGTTAATGATGACAGTAAGATGGGAGAAAAGTTGATTCTAAGAAGGTCTTTAGCTCCTAGACCTCTTGGGAGGGAGTGCCATCCTTCCTCAAGCTAGGAAGGCATTTGGGGATCAACAGGGAGGGCTGCCCTGGGAAGGCAGATCCAGGTGAAGAAAAGGGAAAAGAAGGGAAAAGTAATTCCAGAAATCCGTGGTGGCAGTGGGTGGGGGTCATTTATGCTGCCAGACAGACCTGTGTCTTTGTTCCCTTTGCTAGCCAATGACCTTGGGCATACTGTTTAACCTCTCTGAACCTCAGTGTCTTTGTCTATAAAAGTGAGACTGGGACTACCTGTATTCCAGAGAAGTTGAGAGCAGTAAATGTGAATCTAGTTGGGAACCTAAGGACTTGGTTCCTTCGTCCTACTCCATAGAGCAGTGACACCCCAAACGCTAGTCCTCTCTTATCTCTCAATGGGACAAGTATGAACAAACCATATCAAATAAACAGCAGCTATAGAAAAGGAAGGGTTTTTGCATTCGTGCACTCTCTCCATCTCTCAAAAATAAATAAACATTAAAAAAAAATAGTCACATGCTCTACTGACTGAGCCAGTAGGGGACTGCCCCTATATTTCTTCTCTTCTCTTCCTTCCTTTCTTCCTTTTGATACTTTTTTTTTTTTTTTACAGTTTATTTATTTTGGGGGAGAAAGTTCAAGCCTGGGAGGGGCAGAGAAAAAGGAGGACAGAGGATCCGAAGCAGGCTCTGCACTGTCAGCTTGAACAGTGCTGGGCTTGAACTCACAAACTGCAAGATCATGACCTGAGCCAGAGTCAGATGCTGAAGCAACTGAGCCACCCCAGGCACCCTATGCTTCCTCCTCCTCCTCCTCCTCCTTCTTCTTTTTAATGTTTATTTTTGAGAGAGAGAGAGAGAGAGAGAGACAAAGCTTGAGTGGGGGAGGGGCACAGAGAGAGGGAGGGAGACACAGAATCCGAGCTGCTGGCACAGAGCCCCATGCGGGGCTCAAACTCACAAACCGCGAGATCATGACCCGAGCTGAAGTTGGTGTCTTAACCAACTGAGCCACCCAGGTGACCCCCTATGCTTCCTTCTTAAAATAGATGGGGACTCTCCTTCTGAATCCATTTCATATCCCTTTCAAACATGACTGCAGTTTCCTAAATCATTCCTGTGCTGGGTAACAACACTCTTTCTCAAGCCTGCTGCCTGGTTCTTATAGTTTCATTCTAACTCTGGATAAAATAATCAAATTGGCAAACAATTTCCTGACTTTTGTAGGCTTTCTCTGTTGAGGTAGCAAACCCTGAAGGATTAGAGTTTAGGTGAGATCAAGTTTTTGCGTTGGAAATGAGTAGAAGGGAGAAACTACGTTCATTAAACAACCGAATGTTTAGTATATGCAAGAACTGTGATGAGAGCTTCGCATATTCTGCCTAAATTTTCCCGGCAATGTTTGTGAGGTGGGCTGTAACATTCCCACGTTTGAGATACAGAAGCAGAAGCCCAGAACTTAAGAGACTTCTTGGGTTCCCAAAGCTAGAAAGACATTTACCCCCAAATTTTGTCTTATTATGTACATTTTGTGGCTTTCCTGGCTAATAGAACTTGCCAAATTTTGCAATGCCCAGAGGCTGCAACCTCTGAATAGACAGCAATTCGATAAGCATCTTTGCCATAAACCAATGGGTGAAGAGGCCATTTATCTCTGTGGCTAAGAGCTAAGAAGTCTCACATGGCTGGGTTCAAATCCTAGCTCCACCACTTGGAAACGTGTACAACACATGATCTCTCCAGACTTCTATTTGTAATAGAAGTATCCAGAAGATATTACTACTTCATAGAGTTGTGAGTTAAATATGCTATATATAAAGCACTTGGCACATCATATACGCTCAATATAAAGAGGCTGGCTCTTACTAATGTTAAAGTGCGCCAGCTCTTTTGCTAGCACGTAATGTCCGCATTCTGTTTCTGCCCCAGCGATCCGGTGGGGCTGAAGCCCCGAATCAATGGACAGAAGCTTTTCTCTTTCTGCAAGTTCTCCAAACCCTCCTCTCCGCCCTCAGTCTGGCCAGCGCCTACCTCGAAGTGGTCGCGAAGCTGGAGCACCGCGGCTTCGGGGAGGCCATGACCCTCGGGCAGCCGGACAGCCAGCATCCACTGCCTGTGAAGTTGTGGTAGTGTACAGCCGGTCGCTATGGCGACCAGGCCCCAGCATCCCAGAGGCGGGGGCGGGGTCAAGATTATGCCACGCCCCCTCACCCCAAGGCCGAAGGCTGGGAGGAAAGCCAGTTAGCAAAGGTGGACTCGGACCCGGGAGCAGGGTTCCCTCAGTCAATCACTACAGCGGACTTGACCCTAGCTATCACAACTGAGGCGAGGGGATAAACAGAGACAGTGGGGGAGAGAGGGAAACTGAGGGCCTGGAGCTACGTTGCCAGCGGGAATTGTAGTTTTTGGTTTCTTGAAGTCTCTGCCGGGCAGGCTTATGACTGAGCAGATTTGTACTACATCTCCCTAAGTTCTTTACGATCCCGGGTTGGCCCGCCTCTGGAGAGCTCTGCATTGTGGGATATGGAGTCCGAAATGTGGCGAGGCGTGGCAGTGTCCAAAGAGAGATGCCGGACTCGGACTCGGTTTCCCTGCGACCTCAGTAGGCTCGCGGGCCATTGGCTGAGCGGGGAGGATCTTGTCCCGCTCCTCCCCGCCCCCAGTGACACAATAGCAGCTCCCTCCAAGATGGCGGCGGCGACGGCGGACCCGGGAGCTGGGAGCCCGCAGGCTGGAGATTCCTCTGGCGGGGGCGCTGGGGGCGGGCTGCCGTCCCCAGGGGAGCAGGAGCTGAGTCGGCGCCTGCAGCGCCTGTACCCCGCGGTCAACCAGCACGAGACGCCGCTGCCGCGCTCCTGGAGCCCCAAGGACAAGTACAACTACATCGGCCTCTCCCAGGGCAACCTCCGCGTCCACTACAAAGGTATCGGCCTGTTTGGCCCGCTGGGGTCGGGCGGAAGGCCAGAGCATCTGTGGGGCGGCGATGCTGCCCGCCCCTGCCCCATCACGTCCCTTCCCGGGCCTGGGTGCTTCGGGTTAGGCCTTAGCCCCTGTGGGGTGTCCAGGGTGTTGAGGCTGACCAGGCCGAGGGTCAACTGCCTAGACTGCTCTTCTCTGAGACACCTAATGTCAAGAGAACTGCAACAGGTGTCCATACCCAGTGCTGGGCTGGAGCTTCCACCCCTGGGGGCCTTCCTGCTTGTCCTGGGATAGCTCCCAACTCCAGCTGAACCCTTCACCACAGCTTAGTTTTTGGAGTGTCTGAAGAAAGGGGTGGTCACATCCCCTCCATTAGACAGAAGCCTGTGGGTTTGCTCATCTGCCAGACATCACAGACAGGTCTTGGAGTTTTCTACTAAAGTTGAGGGGGGTGGTCTTCCAGAGCTCCTCCACCTCCCCTCCTCTCCCAGGTGGACTGCCTGTATTCTGGAGAGACCGCCAGCAGCACTTGGAAATCTCTCACATGTATGCATATTGCCCGTACCCTCGTTTAGTTTGTATGGGAGACAGTGTCTCTGGCAGGGCTGCTGTTCACAGGAGGAGGTGAGCCAAAGGTGGGAGGTTTATGTGTTTGCTCAGTTGTTGTTTAGTTGTTCCTTGAACAATGTAAGGGCTTCCTCTAGCCACGAAGGGTTCACCCCTTCGTTGCCATGGAGCAGTAAAGAATGAGGTTTCTATTTACATTTCTTCTGAAATTTCTTCCTTGCTCTCTCCTATTAGGTCATGGCAAAAATCACAAAGATGCTGCCTCAGTGCGTGCCACCCACCCCATACCTGCTGCCTGTGGCATTTATTACTTTGAGGTGAAGATTGTCAGCAAAGGAAGAGATGGGTAAGCCCCTTCTTACCACCTTTTTCCCCCAGCACTGACCTGTTTCCTGTGGTCAGAGTTTGATGACTCCTGGCCGACACTTGTGACTGATGTGAGCTGCTGAGCCTCACGGGTCTGGGCTGCAGAGGGTTGAATAGTGGGCTGCCTCTGTTTCCTGACTGTGAGCATGGCCTGGTGTAAGCAGAAGCCCTTGGTAGCAAGCATTGGGGGTAGAGGAGGGGACTTCTCTTCAGTGATGATGTAATGAAATACCTCACAGGTCAGGGAAACAAGTAACAAGTTTACATTAACAATTCAGTGTCCAGAATAGGATTTCCCCTACTGCTATATGGCGTTTGTGACTTCCCTCCTTTCACAGTCTTGCTGTATTCAGGGTTCCTTTTTATGGCATTTAGTCATGTAGAGGCCCTTATAGGCTTCAAAGGGATAGTAGAGTCTTCACAGCATTCATCACAGCTGTGGCAGTCACTGGCCTGTCATCTCAGGGTAAACATCATGCACATGGTCAGAATCAGGTGACCTTGCTGCTCATAAACTTGTTTCTCAGTCCAGGGATTTGAACACCAGTTGGACCAGCTTTAGGAAGGTCCTCATTAAAGTCAGCATTAGGGAGGCTCCCCATTTTAGGGTGATCTAAGCAGACACAGGAAATCAGAGGGGAGATTTTTCAGTTTTCTTTTTTTCTTCCTTCTAGTCAACCTTTTTTTACCATTGATTGTGACAAAGCAGGTGTTTAACTTATAAAAGAACATGATTTCAGCTGTCTTGGAGAGGCTTTCCTCATCAGACCTTAAATCTGATGTGGGAAGTTTGCCAACTACACCAGTGACCTTCGTGCCAACCCTGAATGTGTGTTCTTAAGCATTCAGAATACTTCCTCTCTCTTAGGGACTGCCCCTCTTATGGTGCATGCAAAATGCCCAGCCAACGGGCTGTGCTGGGGGAGGATTGCCATAGTTGGAGGTTTGCCTGCTTCCTCAGTGAAGTTGTAACGTCCTTTCCTGGGATGGCTGTGTAGTCATGGGTAGATGGTGGGGCTTCCATCTCCTTGTCTATACTGTGGGGAGCTAGGCTAGTGTCTAAGCTGCCTTTAACCCCATAACTCTATGATTCTGAAATTCTGGTCATGGCAAGCTGTTGTGTCTTTTCACTTTTATTCCCATCTAGTGGATTTACTGATAGGAAACATCCTATTGGAGGGTCTTAAAGTTTCCATTTTCCCTTTCCATAATCTGATAAAAACACATATATACCTATAATGTGTTTGAACACTAGTGTGAATGAGAATGATCTCTTAAAACAAAACAAACACTACAAAAATAATTTTAGTATAGACTGAAATGTCAGTGGCAGGAGTCTCATATTGCCAGAAATTGAGGGGCATTTCTTAAACCTGCAGGGAGGAAAATCACTTGTTTTCTCTGTAGTCTATATCATGATAACAGCTGAGCTAGAGAGAAAAGAACAGTTTTTCAAAAGGGGAGTGTTTACATGTAGAGACCTGGATTCCTTCAACTGGCTTTTCAAATTTCAGTTGTTAAATGGATCTTGAGTGTGAGTGGGGTAGGGGCAGAGACAGAGGGAGACACAGAATCTGAAGCAGGCTTCAGGCTCTGAGCTGTCAGCACAGAGTCTGTTGTGGGGCCTGAACTCACACACTTTGAGACCATGACCTGAGCTGAAGTTGGATGCCTAACTGACTGAGCCCCCAGGTGCCCCTGTTAGTGGCCTGTGTTAATTGACCACTGTCAGATGGCAAGTATGTAAATGTCTCTTCATGGCTTCTTTACGGAATCCCTGAAAGCCTTTCATGGTTAGGATGTAGCCAGATATTGGTATGGCCCAGGAGTGGTTTCGAGTCCAAGAGCAGTTACAAGACAAAGTGATCAGCTTGTTTTTTGTTTCCTGTTGATATCGGAGGTGTGCTTCTTACCTGGCTTTGGTCCATGACTCGGGTGTTAACCGGTTGTATAGCTTTCCTGTATTATCTAGTTCAAGCCTCACAGCATCTCTGGAAAGTGGCTGGAGCAGATGATAATTTACCTGTTTTGTCAGTGAGCCCTGATCCCTAGAATGTTTGGCGGCCTACCCAAACATTGGTGCCATTGGTGGCACTGCTTTGGGTGTGCAGTGGAATAGCCTAACTTGTTAGATGCCCTTGCCTGATCCCAGACATGGGTGTCCATGCTGTTGCTGACATTCCCCATTGAATCCATTCCCTGGGTAGAGTGAAGGAATGTCTAGTTGGATTCTTAGGGGATCACAGTGTTCTTAGGGGACAGAGCTACAAAGTGTTTACTGCTCAGTGGGGCTAGAGAAATGTGGCATGCTCTTTACTGGGCTTGATTGACTTACTGAATCTATAAACCTATTTTTCTCTAGATTTGAGTACATTTGTAAAAGGTGTTTGAACCCAGTTATCGGTGTCATTTTCTAGAAAGGCTTTGTTCTGATGATGCCTTTTGTAGAAGAACATACTAATCTAGTCTAGTTATAAAGTTTTATTCTGGGAGTTCAAGGAGTATTTATTCATACCTACTATGTGCTAGGCCCATGCTGGGTATAGAGAGAATAAAGGTAAAGCCAGCACAGGCCAGCTTTGTCCTCAGGGCACTTGTGGCCTACTCAGCAGAGAGTGGACTGAAATGTTCTCTGAAAGAGGTGGCAGAATGTGGGCTTGGTTTTGAGGGATGAGCAGGAATTTCTTAGCAGGTGAGACCTGTTGGACCTACAATGAGTCTGGTTGGTAACTGGCATGGAGTCAGAGTGCTAGGCATTCTGGGCACTCCTTAAATGTAAGAAAGAGCTGAAGAAGGAGGGGCTATGTTTCAGCTAAGAGCTTGGCACAAATTGATGGGCTTCAGCTGCATTTTGCTGAGTCACCAATACTAGGAACCTCAGGAGTGGGTCTGGTGGGGTGAGGAGACATCAGAGCCCTGCCAATGGTGCCAGGAGATAAGGGCATCTGGGTTGATCTTGTTAGAAAGCCAATAAGGCCCTGAAGCTGAGGATCCCTAGGGGAAATGATTGTTTAAGCAGAGTTTGTGGACCTGTGGGTGTCCCTGGCTCTTAGTGATGACACATGGAGGGTGTGGCTGGCCAGGCTGACAGATGCTCCAGTGTGACCCTCAAAATAGACTGTAACATCATCCCAGCAGGAGCAGTCTTCTGACATGTGATGGGTGGCTCTACCCAAGAACAGTAAGCCTGGGCTGGAGCACTGGATGGAGTTGAGGTGGGGCTCTTCTTTGCAGCTGGGGCCCAGGCCCAGGCCCTGGCCACAGTCAGCCTGCCTCTGCTTGAACTTGCAGCTGACTTCCTTTGGCCAGGCAGCAAAGCATTCATCATTAATTCTGTACACCACAATGAGGCACCCATTGTTTAGTCTTAGTCCCAGGCTGGGACCCATGAGCACAGGCATGAGGCCCATCCAGAGAGGAGGCAGATATGCCTATGCACATGACCTCATGGGGTGGTATAGAAAAGTCCATTCTATAGTGTACGCTATACCCAGGAGTGGCCCAGAGGTTGGGCTTCCTCCTGTACCTGAGAGTTTGGGGAAACCTTCATAGAAGAGGTGATGATGCTAAATCTGGAAGGATGAATTAGAAGATTTCAGGTTCTCACTTTGTTGAGAAACATGCTGTAGGTAGAAGGAATAGTGCATAGTGCTCTGTGAGGAACACAGAGCATGAGGTAGGCAAGGGCCAGATTGGAAATACCTTGTATGCCTTGGCAAGGGAGTATGG
Source organism: Leopardus geoffroyi (assembly GCF_018350155.1). NCBI lineage: Eukaryota > Metazoa > Chordata > Mammalia > Carnivora > Felidae > Leopardus > Leopardus geoffroyi. The sequence goes on along the minus strand of NC_059335.1, from coordinate 43,353,500 downwards.
GCTTTATTCTGAGGGAAGTAGCAGTGTTTGAGGACTTTTGATCTGCCCATACTTTTGAGAGTGGATAGAGTAGAAGAGACTGCTGCTCTGGTGCAGCCAGGCCCCTCTTGGTGAGAGCCCTGTCCAGTGTGGGCCAGTAGCTTTAGGTCCTACACTCCAGGCATGGTTTTCCAAAAGCAGATGTCTTCTCTCTCTCTTGGCTGGTCTTTCTTCTGTATGGTGAGATATATAGAAGAGGGATGTAGAAAACTGGTGGGCAGAGAGGCTTTCTGGGGGTGAAAGACTCTGCATGTGCTTACTCTTTGGTTTTTTGGTTTTTGCCAAGTCCCATCTGAAAGACAACACTGTCCATAATTTTCCATGGAGACTCAGAGAGCCACTCACTCAATCAAGATCTCACCTGCCATGTTCCTGGTCCAGAGAGCAACTTGAGATCGGGCCCTCCAACCTAGAGACAGCATGTGACTGGTCCCTCACCCTGAGTTCCTTCACTCCAGTCTCTGTACATTGTACAGAGCCATTGAGATGTAGGTGTTCATCTGTGGACTTGGGGAAGGCTTTGTCCTACCTGCCCTCAGAAGTAGGGTCTGTCCTTGCCCAAGGCAGGTACAGATGGTGGTTGTGCCCTGTTCTTCCTGACTGCCCTGCAATTCTGGTGGCCTCATGGGCAGGTGCTGAGCTTTGGGTTGCATCTCTCCCCAGTAACACATTGCACTGTTTCTGGAGACATGGAGTATTTGGGTTCTGGAACGTCATGGAGTGTGGTATTGCTTACCTGTGTTGGGGGTTAAAGCCCAGGTCTAGCTGGGCATACTGAGGTGAAGCTCTGGTACAGGGTGAGAGGACTGGAGTCCACATGGTGTCCACTTTTCTGGTAGGACTTGTTCCTGCACTGAGCACATCTGGGCTTCCCTGGGACCTCCCTGCTCACTGTATGTCACCCAGGCTCCAAGTTGTGAGCTGAGAGTGGGGAGTATGGCTTCTTTCTTTATAACTGGGGACTTCCTTAGTCAAGCATCAGCCTCTAGAGAAATTCCTAAAATTCACTGCGTATCCCTCCTCCCCAGTTCCTGTCCTCATTGTTTTTTGTTTTCTGGAATGTTTGTTCTTTTCCCTAGATGGGTCACCATGCAAGGGAGATTCCCTGTTAGAGGAGAAGCAGGAGCTCATTGTGCTAGAGCACAGGAGGATGGACTCAACAGCTCTGCATGGCAAGCGTGTTGTGCTATCCTATTCTGGGGCCATTAGGAAAGAATCAAGGGTCCCCGAATGGGTCTCTGTGGTCAGGGGTCAAATTGGAAAGAAAGGACTGATCACTGGGAGAGGGATGAATAACACCCATGTCTAAATGCAAGAATGTTCCTCTGCTTCTCCAGAAATTCTGCTCAAAATCCACATGAAATATCTTTGTAGCTCCAGGATCCTGGTGTTTTGTTGTAATTGAAATGTGAGGTCATGGCTCTACTGCTAGAAATGAGGCTGGGGAACTTAGTGATAGAACAGAGCTCAGCCTCTCTCTCATGAAGGGGCTGGAAAGCACAGCTCTGGATTGTAGGGAAGTGGGGAGGGGCTGGGTAAGTCTTTTGCACCCCTCTTAATGTTCTCTTCCTCTTCTACCTCTTGGACCTTAGAGATGACTTGGCATTTCAGGGAAGTTTACCTTAGATTATAGAGATGGCAAGTGTCAAGGCTCAGATACCCCAACTGCTCACTCAGCTTCGGTAACAAATGTTACTGACTGATAACAGTGCTCGTCCTTAGAGCCCCAGAAGTTTTCCTAATGGGCAGCGTACCAGGCAGCTGCTATTTTTTGGTCAGAGTTTCATCATGAGACAAAACCTACTAGCTCCGGGGGTAGAGGCAGTTGGAAGATGAGAACCAGTGGAGAGAGGAGAAAGGCAGTTGTGCCCAGATGGTGAAAGGGCTCAGCTCATCTCTTCTGGAAGACATTGCTGAGGTGGAGCTGAACCGGAAGGAAAGAAGCAGAGGGGATGGTTTGCTGAGTAGAACTGGTTATAATCCAATTTGCAAAGCCATATATCTGTAATTTGCGTGGGCTGTTTTATAGAATGCTCTCTTATTTTTTAATTTTAAATTTTAAAATTTTTAGTATTTTTAAACTTTTATTTAAATTCTAGTTAGTTAACATACAGTGCAATATTGGTTTCAGTAGTAGAAATCAGTGATTATCACTTACATACAACACCAGGTGTTCATCACCGTTGCCCTCCTTAATACCCATCACCCATGTAGCCCATCCCTCATCCACCTGCCTCCATCAACCCTGTTTGTTCTCTATAATTATGAGTCTCTTATGGTTTGTTTCCCTCTCTCTCTTTTTTTTCCCCTTTCCCATATGTTCATCTGTTTTGTTTCTTAAATTCCACATGAGTGAAATCATATGGTATTGTCTTTCTCTGATTGACTTATTTCATAGTACATAGTATTAGCATAGTATACTCTAGTTCAATCCACATCATTACAAATGGTAAGATTTCATTCTTTTTGGTGGCTGAATAATATTCCATTGTGTGTATATATACCACATCTTTATCCATTCATCAGTCTATGGACATTTGGGCTCTCTCCATAGTTTGGCTCTTGTTGATAATGCTGCTATAAAAATTGGGGTAGAATGCTTTATTTATTTATTTATTGTTTATTTATTTTGAGAGAGAGTGTGAGGGAGGGACAGAGAGAACGGGACAGGGAGAAAATCCCAAGCAGGCTTCACACTGTCAGCACGGAGCCCTATGTGGGACTGGAATCCATGAACTAGGAGATCATGACCCAAGCGAAAATCAAGAGCTGGACACAACTGACTGAGCCACCCTGGTGCCCCTAGAATGCTCTTATATATGTATATATGTATGTGTGTAATCATATTTTTATTTTATCTTCAATTTTTTAATGTTTATTTATTTATTTTGAGAGAGAGAGAGAGCAAGCGAGCAGGAATGGGGCAGAGAAAGAGGAGCAGAGAGAGAGAATCCCAAGAAGGCTCCATGCTGCCAGCACAGAGCCTGATGTGAGGCTCAAACTCACAAACTGTGAGATCATGACCTGAGCCAAAATCAAGGGTTGGACACTTAACCTATTGAGCCACCCAGGCACCCCTATTTTTTATTTTTTTTTAAATGTTTATTTATTTTTGAGAGAGAGTGCAAACAGGGGACATACAGAGAGAGGAACAGAGGATCCAAGCAGACTATGCACTGACAGCAGAGAGCCAGATGTGGTGTTCGAACTCATGAACCAAGAGATCATGACCTGAGCCAGAGTCAGCTGCTCAACAAGTGAGCCACCCAGGCACGCCTAGAATGCTGTCTTTTAATAACAACTGTTGTGCCAGGAGTTTGTTGGTAGTTATATTTGCTTTTTTTAAAAAACCAAAATGTAAATAATACATAGAATCTATCAACATCTGACACAGTGTACATATTTATTTATTTATTTAAACTAAATTGTTCAAAAAGATTTTATCTTTAAGTAGTTTCTACACCCAGTGTGGGGCCCCAACTCACAACCCTGAAATCAAGAGCTATACACTCCACTGACTGAGTCAGCCAGGTGCCCCTGACTCCATGTACATTTAAAAAAAATTTTTTTTTTTTCAACGTTTATTTATTTTTGGGACAGAGAGAGACAGAGCATGAACAGGGGAGGGGCAGAGAGAGAGGGAGACACAGAATCGGAAACAGGCTCCAGGCTCTGAGCCATCAGCCCAGAGCCTGACGCGGGGCTCGAACTCCCGGACGGCGAGATCGTGACCTGGCTGAAGTCGGACGCTTAACCGACTGCACCACCCAGGAGCCCCTCCATGTACATTTTAAAAACGGCAGAAGGACAGAGAGATGCAGTTTTAAACAAATCTAGGTTATTGCCGTTATGTATGTTCTGTCGCTTGAGGCCAGTGCAGAAAGCAGATACCATTCCAGATAGTTTAAGCAGAAAATGGTTTAATATCTGGAATTTGATGTTTTCAAACTCATTGAAACTTAGAGCTTCCAGGTAATGGTGGATGAGGTTACTTAAATAAGATGCCCTCCTGAAAATAATGAAAGATGCTCAGTTACAAACCAGCAAACTCAAGGCCAGTTTCTGGATGAATACCTATAATTAGAACATTAAGGGTAATGTCTGAGTAACTAAGGGCATTTGCTGTGTCCACACTCAGCTCTGCTCTAGCTCTATAGTTACATAGGGCCAGAGAAGTAGAGGTTAGGGCCCGGAGCCTACTGGATATGGGGTCTGGTGGGAACTCTTTCATATTAAGTTAAGGTACCAACTACCTATACACTCTGGTTAAGGGCAGTGTATTTGGTTTCTGAATGTGACAGGCTCTGGAAAGGCAAGGCTTGGTACTTGAGATTCCCAAGATTCTTAGGGAAGAAGCCAGAACCCGGAGTGTGAGTAACCTGTCTGGGGCCACCCATGGGGACTGTTGTCCCCCTTTCTGTCTTGTGGGCTCTGTGGGTGTTTTGACAGTGCTCTTGGCAGTGGGTGCATGAGGCACTCCAGACCCACGTTCAGAAACACCTTCTTCCCAAGAAGCACATCCTGACTCAAGGCCCTTTTGCCTCAGGCATGTTTTTCCTTGGATGGTGCTGGGTTCAGTTCATTCATCTCTGTAATGCCCCGTCTCTCAGTGGGGGACCTGCACAGAATTGAGCTCAGCAGGTAATTGGATGGCTTCTTAGCAGAGGGGCAAAGTGGGGCTGTGGCTGCTAGAGGAGCAACGTGTATACAGCAGCCAGTGTCCTGATGGACTGTGGCTTTAAGCAAGCCCATCAGACTATGAAATAAATATTAGCCCTTATTTCAGACCTAAATGCCAGTTGGTGTTTTTCCTGAAATGTCTCCCAGGGGCCATTTGTAACCGTGGTCCTAGAGATCTCTTGTTAGGGAGGCTGTTGATTTCTTTATCTAGGGCAGGTTCTGATAGGAACAAGATTGCCAGTCTGCTGAGCTGTGGCTAAGGTGTCAGATGTCAAGATGAAACTATCAGGTAAGATTCTAGTAGCTCTTCAGGGGTCTGGGGCAAGGGAGAGGAGCAGTGGTGACAGACAGAGCCGATACCTTCCCTTAGCCTCCAAGAGCTGTCTCAGCCCTAAGGCTGAGGAGCTTGTCTCTTTTCTGTCCTCTTTGTCACTTCCTACCAGAGTTCTGTGGGCCTGGAGACATTCAGTTGATGGAGCTTAAATTTAAAATGTTCAGGTCCCATGATCCTTGGTTCATATATTTTAAACAGCATTTATTAAAAGTGCCTGTGGGCTTGCCAGCCCATAAAATCCACATTTTCTATAAGAAGAAATTGATAGAAAATAAAAAGAGCTAGGTCTGTGTTCTTTACTTTTGTCATCTGTTATTTGCTTATGGTGAGGGACTTCTTTTGGCCCTGGTATAAGGCCAGAATCCTCTGAAGCTTTCCACTGTACTCTGTGCCAAGGCCTCCTTGTCTCATCTGGAAAAGCCAGATGAGGCTAATGCTGACATGCAGGGCCCTAGGAGTGTTCTTGGTGACTGTGTGTGTGTGTGTGTGTGTGTGTGTGTATGTGTATGTGTGTGTGTGGTAAAATATTGGTAACAAAAAAAAAGTCATTTTAACCATTTTTAAGTGTACAATTCAGTGGTATTAATTGCATTCACAGTCTTATGCAATCTTCACCACCATTTTCCAAAACTTTTTCATCACCCCAAACAAAACTCTGTACCCATTAAGCAATAATTCCCTATTCCCACCCACCTCCCAGCACCTGTAACCTTTCTGTTTCTATGAATTTGCCTATTCTAGGTATTTCATATTGATGGAATCAGACAAAGTTGTCCTTTTATGTCTTGTTTATTTCACTTAGCATAATGTTTTCAGGATTTATATTTATCTCCTGAAACGTGAGATCATGACCTGAGCGGAAATCAGGAGTCAGAGGCTTAACCGACTGAGCCACCCAGGTGTCCTACCTAAAATAATTTTTTTTTTAAATCTTTATTTAAATTTGAGAGAGAGGGGGAGAGAGAGAGAGAGGCAGAGCGTGAGCAGGGGAGGGGCAGAGAGAGAGGGAGATGGAGAATCCGAAGCAGGCTCCAGGCTCTGAGCTGTCAGCACAGAGCCCGACATGGGGCTTGAACTCACGGACAGTGAGATCGTGACCTGAGCCGAAGTCAGACGCTCAACTGACTGAGCCACCCAGGCGCCCCCTAAAATAATTTTTAAGTAGGTTCCATGCTGTGGAGCTTGAACTCACAACCCTGAGATCAAGATTGTGAATTCTACTGACTGAGCCAGCCAGATGCCCCCAAAATTTTAATTTTGATGAAATCCAGTTTATCTAATTTTTTATTTTGTTAATCATGATTTTGGTGTCTCATCTAAGAATCCATTGCCAAATCCAAGGTCATGAAGCTTTTCCCTGTTTTATAATAAGAATTTTATAGTTTTGGTTCTTATATTTAGGTTGTTACTCCATTTTGTGTTAATTTTTATAAATGATATGGAGGAGGGGTTCAACTTCATCCTTTTGCATGTAGAAGTCCAGTTGTCCCAGCACCAATTGTGGAAGAGACTATTCTTGCCCCATTGAATGGACTTGGCACCCTTGTTGAAAGTAATTTGACCATAGATATGGGTTTATTTCTGGACTTTAAATTCTATTCCATTTGTCTATGTTCCTACCTTATGTCAGTACCACACTGTTTTGATTACTGTAGTTTTCTAGTACATTCTAAAATCAGGAAGTGTGAATCCTTTAACTTTGCTTTTCTTTTTTCAAGATTATTTTAGCTACTTGGGGTCCCTTGCATGTCCATATGATTTTGAGGATTGACTTCTCCAATTCTGCAAAAAACACTGTTGAAATTTCGGTAGGGATTGAGTTGATTTTTGTGGATCAGTTTGGAGAATGTTAACAATACTCTCCATCTTAACAATACTAAGTCTTCCAATCCATGAACACAGGATGTCTTTCCATTTATTTGTGTCTAATTTAATTTTTTTCAGCAGTGTTTTATAGTTTTTAGTGTATGACTTTTGTTTCCTTCGCTAAATTTGTTCCTAAGTATTTTATTTTTTTGATGCTATATTATAAATGGAGTTATTTTCTTAATTTCCTTTTTATTTATTTTTTATTTATTTATTTAAAAAATTTTTTTTAACGTTTATTTAATTTTTTTTTGAGACAGAGAGAGACAGAGCATAAACGAGGGAGGGTCAGAGAGAGAGGGAGACACAGAATCCAAGACAGGCTCCAGGCTCTCAGCTGTCGGCACAGAGCCCGACGTGGGGCTCGAACTCACAAACTGTGAGATCATGACCTGAGCCGAAGTCGGATGCTCAACCGACTGAGCCACCCAGGCGCCCCTTTATTTATTTTTTTTAATGTTTATTTTTGACAGAGAGAGAGAGAGACAGACAGACAGAGTGTGAGTGGGGGAGGGGCGGAAAGAGATGGAGACACAGAATCCAAAGCAGGCTCCAGGCTCTGAGCTGTCAGCAAAGAACCTGACACAGGGCTTGAACCCACGAGCCATGAGATCATGACCTGAGCCGAAGTCGGATGCTCAACTAACTGAGCCACCTAGGTACTCCTTAATTTACTTTTTAGATTGTTCATTGGTAATATATAGAAACACAACTGCTTTTTGTATGTTGATCTTGTGTCCTGCAACTTTGCTGAATTCATTTCTTTTAGCTCTAGTGAGCTTTCTGTGTACTGATGGGATTTTTTTATAGGATCGTGTCATCTGCAAATAGAGATAGTTTTACGTATCTCTTTCCTGTTTGGATGACTTTTATTTTTTTTTCTTGTTTGATTGCTCTGGCTTGGACTTCCACTACAATGTTGAATAGCAGTGATGAAAGGTGGCCATCCTTGTCTTATTGTAATCTTGGAGGAAAAGCTTTCAGTCTCTTACCATTGGGTTTTCATAAATACCCTTTATTGTCTTGAGAAAGTTCCTTTTATTCCTAGTTTTCTGAGTGCTTTTATCATGAGGGAGTGTTGGATTTTGTAAAGTTTTTTTTTTTTCTATGTCAATGTAGATGATCATATAGTTGTGTTTTTTCCTTTGTTCTATTAATGTGTTTTATTATATTGGTTGATTTTCTTATGTTAAACCACCCTTGCCTTCATGGGATAAATCCTACTTGGTCATGGTATGTAATCCTTTTAATACATTGTTGGATTTGGTTTCCTACAGTTTTCTTGAAAATTTTTGCATCTGTACTTATGAAATATATTGGTCTGTAATTTCCTTTACTTTTGATGTTTTCTTGGTGGCTCTTTGATTGCTGTTTCAGGGTCTACCCCATCTTGGGCTTTCATCTGGGTACAGCACATTTGTAACAGTATCCAGACATTATTCTGCCAAGAATTAAAGTCTCTAGGTCAGAGCCGGGAAGGAGCTTAGGAGCCCTTTAGTCCAACCTCTCCTCTTCTTATAGGGAACTTGAGATGTGGGGTGAAATCCAAGACCCACAGTCCTGAATTAGACTCGAGTGTCTGAGACTGGGCTTCAGAGTCTGGGGTATTATCTCTGGAGCCCGGCTGCAAAGTGTTCCAGTTACTTTAAAACTCTTCAGGTGCTTCTCATCAGGAGGCAGGAAAGGAGTGTCAGACTTGTTGCCACAGAGGTTCCTCCGGTAGAGTGCTCCAGGCTGTCTCTCAGGACTGGTTGGGTAATAACAGCAAAGTGGTGGTCTCCTTCCCTCCACATGTTGTTGTATATCTCTGGAGAGTGTGAGATTCCAGAGGGCTGGTTTCTAAGGTCCTGTCATCTGTTCACCAGTAGACCAGTTTGGGTCATGGAAGAAACTCTAGTCAGTTGGAGCTGTGCTGAGCCAGTGTCACTGTAGGAGGGTCTCCTGGGTGTGTGCTCTGGGTTGCGCTTGGGACGCACAGTGTGCTACATGAGCCAGAGTCCCAGCTTCTCCGCTGAGCAGGGATTTTGACCATTTCCTGCTGTTTCTGAAGATGTGCTTTTCTGAGGTAGCCTCTGTCCTCCTGTCAAGGCTCAGGGAAGTGGGTGTACTGAGGAGCTGACCATGAAGGCCAGGTCCTCCAGTGTGTCCCTCTGGCACTGAAATGTTGCCTTGGGACAATCCAGGGAGAGTCTGATGGGTGAGAGCCAATGACCTTCACAGTATGTGACCACCAACTGTCTCGAAAATGATTTTTCTCTATCAAAGTAATTCATGTTATTTGTAGAAAATCTGGAAAACCAAAGAGAAAAAAGAAGAATCCAAGCTGATCGGAGTGTGCTTGCATCTCCGCGTGACTGCAGGGTTTTGCAGACAGTTGCTTTTATGGGAGAGTCAGCAGAGGTGGGAGGTGGGGGGTGAAGGGCAGCACAGGCCCCAGAAACCACCAGTCCATTTTCATTGCAGGTCATTTTCCAGGGCCCCAGTTTGCCCCTACTGCCTGCCTCCATGTCTTCAGGGCAGACATGGCTCTGTGGTCAGCTGAGGGCCTTGCCACAGCTGCTGCTCTCCAGCTCAGCTGAGGCCATGCTCACTTGCTGTCCTCTTCTCTCTGGAGTCCACGAGAGACAGAGTTGCTCTTCTAGCTCTAGCTTGTGTTGTGTTGTTAGCAGTGAAGGATAGAAACTGAGAAGGTAGAGGCCAACTCATGGTCTCACTGCCATGAAGAGCTTATCCTCTGTTGTCCCTCCTCTACATTTACTGGCTGTAAAATGAGCACAGTGTAAACTCCAGGGCTGGAACAGAGCTGGTAAAGGACTACTACTGACAGGCCAAGCACCTGGGCTCCAAAGTTTGCAAGTGGGTCTCAGAGAATTGCCCTTTCTTTGGTGACTGGTTGTGCTTGGCTGTGTCCTGGGCAGCTCCTCCCCCATGCATAAGTTTACTGTGTTCTAAAGAACACTTGGCTCAGGGTGTCTGGCTGGCTCATTCAGTAGAGCATGGGACTCTTGATATTGGGGTTATAAGTTTGAACCCCACATTGGGTATAGAGATTACTTGAAAATAAAATCTTTAAAAAAATAAAGAACACTTGGCTCTCTCCATGTCTTGCCATCCTCATTGCTTCTGTCCTGTGCAGCCCTGTCATCTTCCACTGGGACATTTTGGTAGCCTCTAGCTTTGCCTTTTCTTTTCTTTTAAAAAAAAAAATTTTTTTTTTTTTAACGTTTATTTATTTTTGAGACAGAGAGAGACAGAGCATGAATGGGGGAGGGGCAGAGAGAGAGGGAGACACAGAATCGGAAGCAAGCTGCAGGCTCTGAGTCATCAGCCCAGAGCCCAACGCGGGGCTCGAACTCACGGACTGCGAGATCGTGACCTGAGCTGAAGTCGGATGCTTAACCGCCTGAGCCACCCAGGCGCCCCTCTTTTTTTCTTTTTTAAATGTTTTTATTTTTATTTTTGGGAGAGAGAGAGAGAGAGAGTGCGCACGTGCGCGGGCGCGAGCCCACGTGCGTGGGGGAGGGGCAGAGAGAGAGGAAGACAAAGAATCCAAAGCAGGCTCCAGGTTCTGAGCTATCAGCACAGAACCCGATGCGGGGCTCAAACTCACAAACCTTGAGATCATGCCCTGAGCCGAAGTCGGGCGCTTAACCTGAGCCACCCAGGCGCCCTTAGTTTTTTTGCCTTTTCAATCCATTTTACAAATATCAGTAGTTTGATCAGTGGTGCCCGTTTCTAAACCCTTTCTGCATCTTCCTATTGACCTTCTATGAAGTTCAAACTCTTTAAGCTAGCGCGCAAGCTGTGCGTGAATAGCCTGTTTCCTGCTGCAGCTTTGACTCTTTTTAGGTCTACCCAAGCTATGATGAGCCACACTGATTTCTCTCAGTTCCTTGACTGTGCGCTGCTTTTTTGCCTTTATGCCTCAGCACATTCTGCTGCTTCTGCATGGAATGTCCTCCTCTTGTTTCCCTTCATCTCCTTTACCAGGGCTTGGCTCAGCCTTTATTTCCTCTGGGAATTCCCAAGTCAGTGCACTCTGAGTCTCTGGTTTGCTCCTGACTTGCCAGTGGAAACTGTCAGAATGCAGGGACTGAATCTAGGCCCTACCCTTGTATCCCTAGCACCATATTGGGCACAGAGAATCTGTGTGGAATGGGTGAATGATCTCAAGAGCCTCTGTAAAAAGAAACTTACCACACCTGGGTTTTTTTAAGCTTATTATTTGACAAAAAGAGAGACCCAAACTGAAATTCTGTCCCCATTAAACAATAACTCCTGATTCTTACCACCCTCTAGGCCCTGGTAACCACCATTCTACGTTCTTTATGAATTTGACTGCTCTAGATACCTTGTATAAGTGGAACCATACAGAATTAGTCTTTTTGTGACTAATTTATTTCACTTCATGTGATGTCTTCAGGGTTCCTCCATGTTGTAGTATACATCAAAATTTCCTTCCTTCCTTTTTTTTTTAAAGTTTTATTTTTTAAGTGATCTTTATGCCCAACTTGGGGCTCAAATTCACAACCGCAAGGTCAAGAGTTGCATGCTATTCCATCTGAGCCAGCCGGGAGCCCCGGAATTTCCTTCCTTTATAAGGCCGAGTAATACTCCATTATGTATATGTGTCACATTCTGTTTATCCATTTCATCCATTCAGCAGTAGACACTTAGGTTGGTTTGCTTCCACCTTTTGGCTGTTGTGAATAATGCTATGAATACACGTGTAAAGATACCTGTTCAAGTCCCTGTTTTCAATTCTTTTGGGCGTGTACCCAGAAGTGGAATTGCTGGATCATATGATAATTCTATGTTAAAAATTAAACATTAAAAAAAATTTTTTTTATTAATTTTATTTATTTAGTTTTTGAGAGTCAGAGAGAGACTGAGCACGAGCAGGGGAGGTGCAGTGAGAGGGAGACACAGAATCGGAAGCAGGCTCCAGGCTCTGAGCTGTCAGCACGGAGCCCGATGTGCGGCTCAAATTCAAGAACTGTGAGATCATGACCCGAGGTGAAGTCAGTCGCCCAACTGACTGAGCCACCCAGGCGCCCCCAAAATTAATTAAAACCATAGTTAATTAAAATTTTTTTCCAAATTAATCTATTTTATTTTCAAAATTTTATTTAAATTCTAGTTAACCTATAGTGTAATATTGGTTTGAAGAGTATTTACATTTTTTTAAAGTTTTTTATTTATTTAAGCAATCTCCACACCCAGCATGGGACTTGAATTCATGAACCCCAGATCAAGAGTCTCATGCTCTTCTGACTGAGCCTGCTAGGCGCCTCTAAAAATATAGTTTAATTTTTTAAACTTAAAATTACCATATAATTGACCGCCATACTGATTTCCACAGCTGCTGCATCATCAATGCACAAGGGTTCTAATCTTCACATCCTCACCAACACTTGTTATTTTCTGACTTTTTGTTTTGGTTTGGGTTTTGTTTTTGTTTTTGTTTTTAATGATAATAGCTTTCCCAAAGAGTATGAAGTGGTATCTCCTTGTGGTTTTGATTTACTTTTCCATAATGATTAGTGATGTTGAGAATCTTTTCATGTGTTTTATTAGCCGTTTATCTCTTCTTTGGAGAAATATCTATTCAAGTCCTTGCCCTTTTTTTTAAAGCAGTTTTATTTATTTATTTAATGTTTGTTTATTTTTGAAGGAGAGAGAGAGAGTGCGCGTGTGTGTGGGGGGGAGGGGCAGAATAGAGGGAGATACAGAATCCGAAGCAGGCTCCAGGCTCTGAATCGGCAGCGCAGAGCCCTATGTGAGGCTTGAACTCACCAACTGTGAGATCATAACAGAGTCGAAGTTAGCCACTTAACCGACTGAGCCTCCCAGGTGCCTCTTAATGTTTGTTTATTTTTGAGAGGTGCCTGGGTGGCTCAGTCGGTTAAGCATCCAACTCTGTTTCAGTTCAGGTCATGATCTTAATGGTTTGTGGGTTCGAGCCCTGCGTTGGGTTCTGTGCTCACAGTGCAGAGCCTGCTTGGGATTTTCTTTCTCTCCCTCTCTCTCTGCCTCTCCCCTGCTCACGCTGTTTCTCTCTCGAAATAAATAAATAAACTTAAAAATTTTTTAATATTTATTTCACTATTAAAATTTTTTTTAATGTTTATTCATTTTTGAGAGAGAGAAGAGAGGGACACAGTGTGTGAGTGGGGGAGGGGCAGAGAGCGGGAGATACAGAATCTGAAGTGGGCTGCAGGCTCTGAGCTGTCAGCACAGAGCCCTACCAGCGGCTTGAACTCCCGAACTGCGAAATCATGACTTGAGCCTAAGTCGGACACTCAGCCGACTGACTGAGCCATGCAAATGCCCCTAATGTTTATTTATTTTTGAGAGAGAGAGGAAGAGAATGTAAGCAGGGGTGGGGCAGAGAGAGAGAGAGGGGATCTGAAGTGGGCTCTGTGCTGTCAGCAGAGAGCCTGATGTGGAGCTCCAACCCACCAACTGTGAATTCATGATGTGAGCTGAAGTTGGATGCTTAATCAATTGAACCACCCAGGCACCCCATTTTTAAATTTAAATTAAATTAAATTAAATTAAATTAAATTAAATTTTTTTTTTAGAAAGCTTGCACACCCACAAGCAGGGGAGGGGCAGAGGGAAGGGATCTTAAGCAGGCTCCACGGTCAGTGTAGAGCCCAACACAGAGCTCAATCTCACGACTATGAGATCATGACCTGAGACGAAAACAAGAGTCAGATGTTTAACCTACTGAGCCATGTTTTTTATTTTGTTTTGTTTAATTAAAAAAAATTTTTTTAAGTAGGCTCCACACAAGAGTCACATGCTCTACCCACTGAGCCAACCAGGCACCCCTGTTTTTTGAGTTGTATGAGTGCTTTGAATATCCTGGATATTAAACCCTCATCAGATAGATGACTTGCAAATATTTTCTCCTTTCTCATCTGTTGCTTTTCGCTGTGTTGATGGTGTCCTTTGAGGTATAAAAGTTTAAAATTTTGATGTGGTTTACTTTTTTTCTTTTGTTGCCTGTGCTTTGGGTGTAATATCCAAGAAATCATTGCCAGTTCTAATGTAAACTTTTTCTCCTATGTTTTCTGCTAAAAGTTTTACAGTTTAGGTCTTTGTATTTGATCTGTTTTAAGTTAATTTTGCACATGGTATATAGTAAGTCTTCAACATCATTCTTCTGCATGAGGCTATCCCATTGCCCCAGCATCATTTGTTGAAAAAACTGTCATTTTCCAATTGAATGGTCTTAGCATCTTTGTCAAAATCAATTGACCATATATGGGAAGGTCTATTTCTGTGCTCTCTATTCTATTACTATGGTCTTTATGTCTGTCTCCACCACTGTTTTGATTATCATAGCTTTGTGGTACGTTTTAAAATCAGGAAATGTAAGTCCTCTAACTTTTTTGGTCTTTTTCTAGATTGTTTTGACTAATCAGTGTTCCTTGAGATTCCATATGAATGGCATTAAATCTGTGTATCACATTGGGTAGGTAGTATTGGCATTTTAACAATATTGTCTTCCAATTCATGAACACAGATGTCTTTCCATTTATTTGTGTCTTCTTTAATTTCTTTCAGCAACATTTATAGTTTTTAGTGTACAAGTCTTTTGCCTCCTTGGTAAAGTCTGTTCCTAAGTATTTGATCCTCTATAATGCTATTATAAATGGAATTATTTTCTTAATTTCCTTTTTTGATTGTTCATTGTAAGCGTGTAGAAAAATAACTGCTTTTCATATGTTGATTTTGTATCCTTCCAACTTTGCTGAATATGTTTATTAGTTCTAACAGTATTTTTGTGGAATCTTTAGGGTTTTCTACATATAGAATCATGTCATCTGTGAACAGAGATGGCTTTACTTATTCTTTTCCAATTTGAGCTCCTTTTATTTCTTTTTCTTGTCTAACTGCTTTGGCTAGAACTTGTAATACTCTGTTGGATAGAATGGCAAATGCAGGCATCTTTGTTTTGTTCCTGATCTTAGGATACGTTTTTTAATCTTTCACCATTACATATGCTGTTAGCTGTGGGCCTATCATATATGGCCTTTATTATGTTGAGACAGATGCCTTTTATTCTTAGTTTGTTGCATATGACTGAGATGTAACTTAACATACCATACAATTCATCCACTTAAAGTATACAATACAGTGTTTTTTAGTATATTCACAGGGTCCTTACACCTTTTTTACCCTCTGCTTATCTCAGACTGGTTGGATAATAGTTTTCATGTGCATGAAGACTTGCTGGAAGGTAGAAGGCTGCATCTTTTTGTAATTTTAGAACATCATACTTTTGGAATAATGTCACCCATTGTTTGAAGAGTTGGGACTCATTTCTTTTGAACACTGACTCAGTGCTGACTTCATATGAATATGCAACTTAGGCTTCTGTGGGGCTGCTCCCAGTGTCATTGACACCTGCAGGTGACATAGCTCCCAAGTGTGGGTAATGGATCCTCTAGGTGCTTTACCCTTAGTTCATCCACTTGGATTTGCAAGTTGACCCTAGAGTTTATGTAAAGGCTTCCAGGCCATCCACTGGTAACCACTGTCCCATCTATGGGGCAGAGAGTTTATAGGAGGGTGTTGAGGGCTAGCTTCTGGAGGTGGAAAAGGCTTCCACAGTGCAGAAGCCTAAGCAAGTTGTGTTTGAATACTTGTGCCTTAGTAGTTCCTCATTCCCATGGAAGCTTGTGGAATTAAACTCTTGTTGCTGTGGCCAAGCTGTTTGACCTTCCCTATTTGCATTGACCTTAAGTGGTCAAGGGTCATCTAGGAAACATGTGCTCCAAACACAAACCCTCATCTTAGTGTCAGGAAGCCTGCATGCCAGGGATGGGATCACATGTAATATTGAGCAGAGGCTCAGGCCCCTCCAAACAGGGCAGGGTAAGTGGGCCGACATCCAAGTCAGGGAAATCCCTGGTTATGTTGTACATGATTATGTTGATTAATGACTTCAGGGCAGTTGAGGTCATTTGCTGCTTGGTCAGCTGAGGCATTAAGAGAATAGAGACCAGCTTTTGGTGGCCTCTACCATATAAAGTAAGGAAGCTGATTATTTGGGCTGCTGTTTTTCCAGGAAAAAGTACAGGTTTTAATCTAATGGGAATCCTGCCAGCAGTCTTATACAGCTTCTCCCAGTGGTTCTTCAAGGTCCTTTTTTGGCAGGAGGTAGCAGGCAGTTTGAGAGCCTGAGTCCTTTGAACTGTGCAAGTCCCTCTTTGAAGTGCTGTTCCTTTCCCTTCCCTCCTCTTTCCCCTAACTTCTGCAGGCCAAGTTATCAGGGTTATGTGTTGGTTGGTGTCCTTTCCTGGTTCCTGCCAGCATGATGGGGTAGCTGGTTTCAGAGGAAGATGTGTGGGTCAGAGCCTTCCTTCCTTGCCTGATCCGATCCTTTATTTGGATGGTAGAGGCTGCTCCCCCAAAACCCAGTGGCATAGCCAGCCAGAGAAGGGCAAAGGAGCATTACTGTAGATGAAGGACTTGCAGAGACAGTAGCACCACGTTGTGGGAACTCTGGTAGTGGTAGAAACAGGTACATAGGTGCATGGAGCATGTCAGGGGTAAAAAAGAAATAGTCCAAGATGGGGAAATGTATGTGGAAGTGTTCCTTGCAGAATCATTTACAGTAGGGAACAGTTGGAATGTAAATGTATAGCTACTTGGAAGTGGTTAAAATAAGACAACCCTGTGTAATTGCTTTAAAAAACATTTTTTTGTGTGTGTGGTAAAATATACATAACAATATTGACCATTTTAACCGTTTTAAAGTGTAAGTTCAGTGACATGACCTGCAACCGTAAAGTTAAACTTTAGCCCTCTTGGTTGGTGTTTTTAGTATTCTAAGCTTCTCAACTACCTGTTGGCACTCACATGTAGTTGATATCAGGCATCATGTGTGAGTTTCTACTATTTTACTCTTAGAAGGTAATGACTTGTTTCTCATATTTAAGTTCTTGGGGAAATACCTGTTTCCTTGTACACTATAAACAGGCTAGAAAACCCTGTTCATTTCCTTTTCTTTCTTTTTTTTTTTTTACATTTATTTATTTTTGATAGAGACAGAGCACAAGTGGGGGAGGGGCAGAGAGAGAAGGAGACACAGAATCCGAAGCAGGCTCCAGGTTCCAAGCTGTCAGCACAGAGCCCGATCCAGAGCTTGAACTCACAAACCATGAGATCATGACCTGAGCCGAAGTCGGACGGTTAACCGACTGAACCACCCAGGTGCCCTGTTCATTTCCTTTTCTGTCCTGCCCACTCATGAGTGCCACTGAGACATCTTTGACAGAGGTGTGCAGCATGGGCCCTGCCTTGCTGTGGGTAGCTTGGTTGTTTAGGTACCTGGGTAGGAGGAGTGTGTGTGGGGGGGTGTCTCTCAGGGACTTAAAACACCCTCCCCCTAACATTGGATGATCAAGGAGGTCAGCAGTGAATGTATGCAGTGAGGGTAATGAGTTTGGAGATACCCAGAGAAGAAGCCCCGTGGGAGGGGTCTTGACAATCCTGTGTGAAAGTACATTACATGGCTGTACTTTTTCCATGTCTTGGTCCTTGTTGAAGAGTGGCATGTCCCCATGGGCTTGATCTTGTATTGCTCTGCCACGTACAGGATTGTAGGCACTTCTTAGGGACAGATTCCACCACCTTAGCCGGAGCCAGAAACCAAGGGACTGGAAGCAGTGATTTCAGGAAACTTTCCTCTGAAACTGAAGGCAGTGGTTCCTGGCTACAGATACCACCTCTTGTTTCTCCAGCTACTTAAGGCATTGAGATGATTTTCATTAGAAAATCAAAATGTGGGCCCCCTGGGTGGCTTAGTCAGTTGAGCATCTGACTCTTGATTTTGGCTTGGAGTCATGATCCCAGGGTCGTGGGATTGAGCCCCATGTCAAGCTCCATGCTGAGTGTGGAGCCTGCTTAAGATTCTCTCTCTCCCTCTTCATCTGCTCCTGCCCTGATTGTTCTGTCTCTCTCTCTGTCTCTCTGTCTCTCTCTCAAATTAAAAAAAAAAGAAGGAATCAAAATGTGAAGGTTCTTTAAGAACCACTAGTGTGCTAAGAGTCACTATATTCATTGCTTGTCCTATTTTTCTTTTCCCAAGATATATTTTAGAAGGGAGATACATAATCATTTGCTAATAAAAACTTTTATGTGTGTGATTTTTTTGAAGGTACATGGGAATAGGACTCTCAGCTCAAGGCGTCAACATGAACAGACTTCCTGGTGAGTCACTGGTTAAGAGAATATTTGTTTTGCTCTCCTTATCCATTCTGTGATGAGAATCATGGTGGCAGCCAAGAAGCTAGAGAGGGCTTTCTGGCTGCCCACTCAAAGCTAGGCCATTGGGTGGAAGATCCTGAAAGTTGGCCATGGCTGGGATGGTATGGGCTTCCATTCCAAAAAATTAATTGGCAAGTGATTGTCATTCATGGAATTTGCAGTCAAAACCAAGCAACCTGAGCTTGCTCCTAGTGGGGATATGCCTTAGTAGCTCTTCCTCCCATTGACCTTTGACCAGCCTGGGACTCTGGCAGCATATATGGAGAGGAAGGCTATTGCCAACACTGGCTTTTTTGTTACTTTACCATATTAATGATCAGAGTCTTTAAGTGACCTCCCACTTGGGTTACAGTTGAGGCATTTTTTTTCCTTTTTTTTTTTAATGCTTTTTTATTTTGAGAGAGGGAGAGAGAGCATGTGAACAGAGAGGGGCAGAGAAAGAGAGACACACACACACACACACAGAATCCCAAGCTGGCTTCTTACTATCAGCACAGAGCCCGATGCAAGGCTTGAACTCATGAACTGTGAGATCATGACCTGAGCCGAAATCAAGAATTGGACACTTAGGGGCGCCTGGGTGGCACAGTCGGTTAAGCGTCCGACTTCAGCCAGGTCACGATCTCGCGGTCCGTGAGTTCGAGCCCCGCGTCGGACTCTGGGCTGACGGCTCAGAGCCTGGAGCCTGTTTCCGATTCTGTGTCTCCCTCTCTCTCTGCCCCTCCCCCGTTCATGCTCTGTCTCTCTCTGTCCCAAAAATAAATAAACGTTGAAAGAATTGGACACTTAACCGACTGAGCCACCCTGGCGCCCCAAGACAATTTCTTAATAAATAAGAGGATTTGTGCAAGACTTAGGTTGGCAGTCAGCAACCTCAGATTTGAGGAATGCTCTGGGTCCCACAGATGGTCCTTCTTTACTACCTAAGCACCCTTTCAGCTATTTTCTGCCTAGTGGCTCATGCCTAGTCCTGGGCTGTGTCTAGTTGAGGTGATAGAAACCTCTCCCAGAAGCTGATGAGTTCCAGAAGATGGTCCTAAGTCCATTTGTCCCTTCAGTGGCATAAGTGACATGGTACAAGCTGCCCCAACACCAGCATGGAGACAGGCAAAGTCCCTATGTTTTGGCCCTGGCCCTCTCTAGTGTTTGTGCCTTGGACACAAGAAGGCAACTGTTTTTTTTCCAAAGAGAGAGCAGCACTTAAACGTTTCATCTTTTCCCATCTATGTTTAATATCACTCACAGATTTTTTTTCTCATTGACTAATTTCAAATACTTGAAATCTACACTTATTCAGGATTCAGCTAATTGTCAGGAGTCTGACATTTTTTTAGCTTTGATCTGAGTAAAAACTGTCCTTGAGTTATTAACCAGAGTGCGTGTGGCATGTTTGGCTTTTGTGTAGCATGCAGCTGTGATCTTTGTTATGTAAGCCACTGGCCTGGGCTGACTACATGTGTCTATAGTGTTTGTAGCTCTGCCTCTTAGTAACCAAGGAACTTAGAAAAATAATTCACCATCAAGGGTAAACTGATTGTTAATCTTTTTCGTATTCCAGATGTGCTCTTTGAACTTTTGCACTGCTTTAGTGGCAGAGAAAAGAGGCTTTTATAGGCTTTCATACAGAAGTAACTATTATAATCTGTTATTACACGGCACTTAAGCAACCATGAACACTGACTGGTTAAGTGAATTTTTGTTAATCCACAGAAAAGAATACAATGCAGCCATGAAGAGAATGAGGAGGCTTTTTAGGTACTTATTTGGAGCAATCTCTAGAATGTATTGTTAAGTTGAAAATATAAGGCATAGAACAGAATATAATATGCTACCAGATATGTAAAAATAAAAAAGGCAAAATGACCATACCTATACCTGCCTGTACCTGTACCTGCTTGTACATGCGTAAGATACCTTTGGAAAGTTACAGGAAAACTTGTAGTATTGGCTGTTCCTTGGGAAGGGACAGGGTGGCTAGAGATAGGACTGGGAAGGAAATTTTCCACTTTCAAAGTTTTCACATTTTCTTTCTTGTGAGTATATTATCTGTTTAAATAGAAATAAAGCAAAATGAACAAAAGCAAATGCCTTTCTATCAAGAAGTCTTGATGTCTGTCTTTCAGGTGGTTTTGGAGTGCAGTCTTTTACCATGTGCTAGGCATGGTATTGTAAGTTCCACATTCGCATCCTTCTTTAGTAAGAACCGTTTTTGCATGGCTCATTGGGTTTGGGATCCATGGAGTGGAGCAGATTGGGGGTGGGGAGTGCTTCAAGGTCTACCTGGGCTGATCTGAATCTCTTTTGAGTTGGAGCCATATGGAGCTGGCTTGGTCTGTTTGCCTTGTTCATAAGATGGGGTTTTTGACTCCCTCTGGGCCTGTTGGAGGCCAGCTGCTGATCATGTGCTTTGACATTAGTTTTTATTTTGTTTTGTTTTTTAATGTTTATTTATTTTTGTGTGTGTGAAAGAGAGAGAGAGAATGAGCAGAGGAGGGGCAAAGAGATAGGGAGACAGAGGATCCGAAGTAGGCTCCAGGCTCTGAGCCATCAGCACAGAACCTGACATGGGGCTTGAACTTGCAAACTGACTGAGCCAACTGACTGAAAGTTGGATGCTTAACTGACAGAGCCACCCAGGAACCCCTTGGTGTTGTTAATACAACATTGTAGGGAAATCCATTTTGGGCCCTTGTGAAGTCAGACCCTGTCCAGGCACAGGGTGTGGGCCAGTAGGGAGAAGGGGCTTAGAGACAGTGGATGAGGTGTTAATCCCTGCACTAACACATCAGGAGAGTTGGCACCTTTTTTAGCATCCCTCACTGGTGGATGTCTTGTTTGGCAAGAGAAAGGGGCCTCTGTGGGTATTGCTTCTGTTTTCATTTCACTCTGCCTGCCAGCGCCTGAGGGCTTTCCTTCCTGCCCTGATAATCTCCCTGATTATTCCTTAAGGTGGAAAGTAAGAATCAGATTGCAGCTAGATAGGGATTCTTCCTGGGAAGGATGGATACCTCTGGCTTTCCCAGGTTACAGGGCTGGCTAAATGGCTGGGCAGAGCTAGTACTGGACAGATGTAGGGATAGAGGGGTGGTACTCTTAGGAATGATGGTGGGCCTGCCATTGTTCATCTCATTGCTGGATTTGGAAGATGAGAATCCCCTTTGGCACTTGCCATTTTCTGGGATCACTTTTTTCTTTTTTGGTGGGGTGATGTTAATGAGCATACATCCTCCATAACTGAAAGTATCATCATTCATAAACAGTTGGACCTGAAAGTACTAGCATGTATTCCAGCAGGGGCATGATATGGAGGATGACAGTAACTGAGGCCTTTCTGCCAGTTACTTCTGATTTCCAAGAGACCCTTGGTTGCAGTGAAGGCTCTTTAGACTGTTTGGATGTATGGATGGTAGGAGGGGAGTGATGATGATGGTCTAGGCTGGGTCTGGAATTTGAGACTTTGGTGTTAACTTCAGATGAGATGTTTGAGAGTATATGTACCTTCTTGGTAGATACAGGTATGTTTGGTGGAGGGTAGTGGTTGGGGTGGTTACTGCAGCTTCACAGTGGTGTTGAGAGACAAATAGGAGTTTGCCAGGTGGGTCTGGGTACAGTAAGGCCTGTGAGTAGATCTATAAGTTGTCTAGTGCAATGAGATGGCTTCCTGGTCACAGTCAGGATGAACCCGTTGAGGGAAGAGTCTTATGTTCCTTGTCAAGGGGACTGGACATCTTTATTTAAGGAGTGCGGGCTGCAGGAGTATTTTGAACATAGACAAATGTGATCAGATTTGCTAATTGTACAGGAGACCTTCTAGAGGGGTAGAGGCTGAGCTTGGCCTCCTGGGCAGTAAGAACTGTTAAGAGCTTAAGCATGTGATGGGACTTCAGGAGGTGCTAGATGATGGTTTAAAAAAAAAAAAAAAAAAAAAGGATTCCTTTCCCTTATTCTGAAATATTTAACTGGAAGCATTTAATCAGAAGTGAACAGTTATATTTATAAATGCCTTAAGTGTCTATTTTGAGATAACACAGTATATCATGTTTAGTTAAGAAGACTCCTACTAGGTCATTGGGAGGGGTTCCTTATTTTCATGGCTATATGTAGATTACTTTCAATTTGTAAGTTTAGAAAAATTTATCAGTGAATTCGTCAGGGCTGAGTGATCTTTGGGGGAGGACGTTTTTTGAAAAACTCCCTTCCTGTCTTGTTAGCTTGTTCACGTAACTTTCTTGTGGCATCACTTTCAGTATATTGTGCTTTGGCCATCTGTGATTCTCTTTATAGGAAAATGGCTATGATTTTGATTAATTATCAAAACCTATAAAAAATCTCCATCATCTTTTAGATTAATTGAATCCATTTTGTTAATAAAATTTTTTTTAATGTTTATTTTTGAGAGAGAGAGAGAGAGAGAGAGAGAGTGCAAGCAAGGAAGGGGCAGAGAGAGAGGGAGACACAGAATCCAAAGCAGGGTCCAGGCTCTGAGCTGTCAGCACAGAGCCCATTGTGATGCTCGAACTCATGAACTGTGAGATCATAACCTGAGCCAAAGTCAGACGCTTAACTGACTGAGCCACCCAGCACCCCTTGTTTATTTTTAGAGAGAGAGAGAGCGCGTGAGTGGAAGAGGGGCAGGGAGAGTGGGAGACAGAATCCCAAGCAGGCTCCACCCTCTCAGCGCGGAGCCAGATATGAGGCTCGATCCCACGAACCGTGAGAGAGGAAGAGAGGGAGAATTCCAAGCAGGCTCCATGCTGCCAGCACAGAGCCCAACTTGGGGCTTGAACTCAATGAAACTGTGAGATCATGACCTGAGCCTAAACCAACAGTCAGATGCTTAAGTGAGCCACCCAGGCACCGCGATTCTGACTTTTCTATATCCTTGCCAGTACTTGTTATTTTCTTTTTGTTTGATGTCCAAGAAGTATTTTTAATTTTAACTTTTTAATATTTTAGTTAATACACAGTGCAATATTAGTTTCAGAAGTAGAATTCATTGATTCATTACTTACATATAACATCCAGTGCTCATCACAACAAATGCCCTACTTAATACCCATCACCCACCTGGCCCATCTCCCACCCTCCATCAACCCTCAGCTTGTTCTCTATTGTTAAGAGTCTCTTGTGGTCAGGGCACCTGGGTGGCTCAGTCAGTTAAGCATCTGACTTTGGCTGAAGTCATGATCTCGTGGTTCGTGGGTTCGAGCCCTGCTGTGTGCTGACAGCTCAGAGCCTGGAGCCTGCTTTGGATTCTGTGTCTCCCTCTCAGTCTGCCCCTCTCCACCTCCCCCCCCCACCCGGCCTCAAAAATAAATAAACATTAAAAAGTCTCTTGTGGCTTCTTTTCCTTTCTTCTCTCCCCCTTCCCATATGAGTGGGAAATTCCACATATGAGTGAAATCATATATTTGTCTTTCTCTGACTTACTCTGCTTAGCATAATACATTCTAGTTCTGTCCACATCATTAAAAATGGCAAGATTTCATTTTTTGATGGCTGAGTAATATTCCATTTTGTGTATGTACTGTATGTGTATATATACACATACACACGTACACTACATCTTGTACGTGTATGTATATATGCATACATATACGTATGTATGTATATACATACACACACACTACATCTTCTCTGCATGTTAGGGCTCAGTGTTGTTGAACCAACTATAGGCTCACATTTAGTCATGTGAGGAAACAGACCTTTAGGGTTGTGGTCAGCTTGTGGAGCAGTATGTAGCTCAGTGGTTAAGAGCATGGACTCTGGAGCCACCCTCTGCATTTGTATCCTGGCATCCCGAGATAAGTTACTTAACTTCTCTGTGCTCAGTTCTCCTTATCTGTAAAATGGGAGTGATATTAGTACTTAACTCTTTTTTTTTTTTTTTTTCAACGTTTATTTATTTTTGGGACAGAGAGAGACAGAGCATGAACGGGGGAGGGGCAGAGAGAGAGGGAGACACAGAATCGGAAACAGGCTCCAGGTTCTGAGCCATCAGCCCAGAGCCCGACGCGGGGCTCGAACTCACGGACCGTGAGATCGTGACCTGGCTGAAGTCGGACGCTTAACCGACTGCGCCACCCAGGCGCCCCAGTACTTAACTCTTATATGGAATGGTTATGAGAATTTAGTGAGTTAATTCCTATAATGTGCTTAGAATAGTGCCTGATAAAAAGAGGGGTGCTGGGGCACCTGGGTGGTTCCGTCAGTGAAGTGTCTGACTCTTGATTTCAGCTCAGGTCATAATCTCACCCTGCTTTGGGCTTTGTCCCGAGTGTGGAACCTGCCTAAGTTTCCTTCCTGTCCCTCTTTCCCTATCCCATATGCACGGGGTGGGGGGAGGGGGGGCTTTCTAGTTTCCCCGCTTTCCCCCCCTCAAAAAAAGGGGGGGCATGCATGTTAGCTTTTGTTGTAATTGAAAAAAAGTATTTTTGGGGCGCCTGGGTGGCGCAGTCGGTTAAGCGTCCGACTTCAGCCAGGTCACGATCTCGCGGTCCGTGAGTTCGAGCCCCGCGTCAGGCTCTGGGCTGATGGCTCAGAGCCTGGAGCCTGTTTCCGATTCTGTGTCTCCCTCTCTCTCTGCCCCTCCCCCGTTCATGCTCTGTCTCTCTCTGTCCCAAAAATAAATAAACGTTGAAAAAAAATTAAAAAAAAAAGAAAAAAAGTATTTTTTTCTACCTGAGGAAGAAAGTATCTATACATTTAAAATTTTTTTTACAGGAGTGCCTGGGTGTCTCAGTCAGTTAAGCATCCGACTTTGGCTCAGGTCATGATCTCATGGTTTGTGGGTTCGAGCCCTGTGTCAGACTCTGTGCTGACAGCTCAGAGCCTGTTTCGGATTCTCTGTCTCCCTCTCTGCCCCTCTCCCACTCATGCTTTGTTTCTCTTTTTCTCTCAAAAATAAACATTTAAAAGTTTTTTTTAAAGATAAAGTTTTCAAATGTTTGTATATCGGAGTACAGTTAGGTGTAATTGAAACAGTATTTTCTGTCAGTGCTTGTGTTTTCTGTATTTGAGTAACCATGTTTAGTACCTGCTAGCTGGACTTGAATTATGGAGGGTGAAGATGGTACAGCAAACAAAGTCAGGAAGTTGGTATTTCAAGTATTTTCTTGTAGGCTTTCCTTTACTGGCTCAGCCAGGACATCTTTGCCTCTAGGGCTGTCACGAGTAGAGAATAGCCACTCTAGGGGTCTCACTTAGCCCTGGGGCAGATGATAACAGAGAGTACCTCTTGTATGAGACTGTGGTGGTCGGACTTTCCCAGGAGCATATGGACATGCCTTAGCTTGCATGGTTAGAAGTTTCTGTTGGAAGATGTGGAACTTTTGATGTTTACCTTTTGTAAGACTTTTTGGCCTCTGTTAAGTGTGAAACCAAGGAACAGTTGTGGTCCAAAATAAGAATGTCAGAATCCTTGGCCAAATGCCTTGAAAGCAGGGCAGGATGATCTATCTACAGGCAGGTGAGTACCTGCAGCCCAACCCTCCCATCATTGAGCTGGCAGCAAGCAGCATAGACTGGGATCCCTGGATTGAAGAAGCAAGGAGAAAAAGTCAGGGTTGTGGATAGAGTTTTGGGCTGCTTCTTATCTTGGGTGCTTTGAGGGGAGTGAGGATGGGATAGATCTTCCTTTTGTGCCTTGAACCTCAGAGAGGGCCAAGGAGACTTAGGCTGTGTTGTTCGGTAGCCCCATCTGCCTCATAGCTGGGCAGCTGATAATTTCCTCCTTGCCATTTCTGTGGAGGAGGCAGGTGTTCTCTTGGTGTGGCATATATTACCTTAATTACTGCAATCCTACAAAGGAGAACCCTTGGGGCACACTTTCTTCGAACTGTTGTAAAAGAAGCAGCTAGAAGAACCACAGCTGGGGACTGGGGGTGGGGGAGCATGTCTCCTGAAGCAGATGGCACCTTGCAATGAGGCCCTGGTAGGGGGGTTGGAGGGTAGTAAGGGGACTGTGTGCCTTGCTCCCACAGGATGGTCATGTTCAAGTAAGCATCTTTTCCCCCACCTAGAGCTTGCCTTGCCTAAGCCTGCCCTGAATGGTCTGTTAGGAGCATGTCCCTGGGACTGTTTGTGTCCTGATCTCTGTGGCTGGGGCCTGCTTCTACTGGGTGGGACACTTTCTGCAAACAGCTGATATTTCACATTTGCACGTGTCATGGGAGAGGAACAGCAGATAGCAGAGAAGAGGGCAGAACGTGGGTGTTTGTGCCAGGTTCACAAGTACAGAGGCTAGCCCCTGTCAGTGTGACAGGCACTGACAATAAGTAACAAGGTGTTCAATATCCTTTCTTTCTGCCCTCGTATCTTGTAGCATAAGGTGCCTATTCAGAGCAAATATCAATAGCAGTGGCTTTGCTCAGTCCCTCCGTGAGTCCAGTTGGGTGAATTGAACCATCAGAGCCCCACTGGAAATCTGGGTGTGCCTTCTCCTAACCCTGGTAGAGCACCTGGGAATAGTCCTCTGCAACACTGGCATGATTATAGATACCATACAAGCCTCCCAAGTGAGTACCAACTTAGGCTGGTAAAGGGAAGAGGCTGACTGGTGACGGCCTTGCAGTTCAGGCCTATAAGGTGCCTCAAAGTAGCCCTGCCTAGAAAAGGCAGGCAGCCAGGAGATTCTCTGAAACCAGGGGAACAGCTGCTCAGGACCGCAGCTGTGGGAAGAATAGGTTGGGGTTTGTGTGCATGGTGCTGCCCAGCCGTTCACTGCCTTGATCATTTTGTTTTGTCTCTGTCTGAGATATCCTTGGAAAGTGACCTGGAGGGGAGTGGAGGGGTAGATACCCACGTTCCACTGGGAAGTCCAGAGCAGAGGGTGGTTTGGCAGTTGGGGCCCAGGTAGCTGTACAAAATCCCTGGTGGTTTCCGTAGATGTTAATGGTGCCAGTGCTTTAAGACCCACCGTAGTCCCTACTGCAGAGCTGCTTTCATGTAAGAGGCTCTCTGCTTCCCTGCTACTCCTTCCTGAGCCAGCAGTGGCCTTGGCCCCATGGCCAGTTGAATCATGGTCCTTTTCTGTGGGCCTCTTTTCTCACTCACAGGAAGACCTGTATTAAGTTCTTTGAGGTAACAGGTTTCATTGACAGCAGAAGGGCCAGCTCTGAAACCTGAGTTTGTCAGTCTCTGAAAACAGAGATTCTCAAGTGTCCTCTGGTGTGGTTGGAGGCTGGGGCCACATCAGGGTGGAGCTGAGTGTAGACTAGTTACTGCTCAATCCCTTGCCTTACTAGTGTTGGGCAGGAATCTGTATCTAGGGGTCCTGGAAATACTGTACTACTATGCTGAGTCTCCTTTTGGGAAGGGTTTTGCACATGCCATCTCTCAGGATCTGGCAATGTGTGCAAAGTCACAGGCTCCTACACTACCAAGGGTCACCCATCCACTGACTTTCCCCTGAGGTTCAAAAGAAGTTCAGTGGAGACAAGGAGAAGCCAAACCTGGCTCCAGAGGAAAGATACCAAGGTCTCAGAGCTGAGCTTGCTCCTCAGTCTTGTGGGACAGTGCTATGCCTTTCCATAGCCTGATTCAGCATAGTAGATGACAGACCTAGCCTGTCCTGTGGGATCCTGAGATACAGGCCAGTAGCTCTGTTAGATATGGCAGATACTACTTGAGCCATGTTCTAGCCAGACCCAGCTATACCCATCCTGGCTTCCCTGGGCCTCCCCTGGCCATCAGGTATCTGTTTCTTTTGGGGTAGAGAAAAGGTATGACTCATGGAAGGCTGCTTTTATGCAGGTGCTGGCTATGTAGCCTCTCACCTTGCCCATGGTTTTGAGCTGACACCTGCCCCTATCTCAATATAGGGCCTGGGTACCCCTGCGAGGGCAAGCTCCACCTGGTATCAGTCCCTGGTGTCACCAGCTACCTACCTGCAGATAACCTTTTTCTCCTGCTCTCCTTACCTTGACTTCCATGCTGAGCAGACCCCCAAGGTACCCCTGACCCCTCTGGCCTGGAGCCGCCAGAGGCATAGCCCTAGGGTTGTGTGGATCCTGTTCCTTGGTTCCATGGTTCTGAGAGCTTGGGGTAACAGCCATGTGAGTACCAAAATGGACTCTCTGTAATGTCACTGCACTGTCTGCTGAGTGAAAAGATCTCTTTTGCTTTCCCATTGTCCATTGCTGAGCTGCTCCAGGCAGTGGATCCTATCAGATTTTTTTAAGATACTTGAGGTTTGGGGAAAAGCATTTATCTGATGGATTCCAGGGAGGGATGCCTCTGAGGAAGTGACCATCCTTGAGAAGCAGCCCTGCCAGGAGGTCTCCCAGGGCACATGTGCTCTCTCTATAGCAATCCCAGGCTCAATAAGCACCCTGACCAAGCTAGTCCAGCACCTTTCCTCTATAGCCAGTCTCATAAGTGACATTTTGAGAGCCACCGGGGATGGTTGTTGAGCTCTGTCAAGTGCTCTGAAGGCCAGATGGCCTCCCTGGGAAA
Organism: Leopardus geoffroyi; assembly: GCF_018350155.1. NCBI lineage: Eukaryota > Metazoa > Chordata > Mammalia > Carnivora > Felidae > Leopardus > Leopardus geoffroyi. The sequence goes on along the minus strand of NC_059335.1, from coordinate 43,324,840 downwards.
CCGGGGACAAGGAAGAGTGGAGCAGGCCTGGGGCTGCCATTGCTGGGTGTTAGTTAGGAGAGGTGGGTGGTGACCAGTTCCATCCCTGCTTGCTCCCTCAGGGAAGAAGGAAGTACGAAGTCTGAAGTGCCTAGGATTCACCATGGAACTGGTATTAGAAATGGAGAGGGAAGAGAAATTCGAGGGTGAGTGCCTCCTTTGGGCTGGTATTCCGTAGCCATTCTTGTTTAATTCTCTCACCAACCCTGAAAGAGTTCAGTCAAGAGAATTCAGTGGGCCAAGTGATAGAACTGGGATTCAAACCCAAGTCTGTCTAGTCCCAAAGCCCAATGGTGACTGGGACCCATTTCTTGGGGAGAGATGGCTGCCGTGGTGGCATGGAGGCCAAGGCTCAGGTTTACTTTGTGAGGCGTGGGCTGGACTCTGTGTGCTGGCTAGCCACAGGCCAGGACTAGAACCTCCTGGGCAGGCACAGCACCAGCCCCCTTCCAAGATTCTGTGTTAATGTGCTGCAGATGCAGAAAGAAGTCTTTCTACTTGGCAGTGGGAGTCCTCTCCAATTACTAGCTCCTTGGGACTAAGGCCCCTGACATGTCCTGGCAGATGGAAGTTGCAGTGGGTGGGCTCCTGGAGCAATTGTGTTGGAGTCCCTGGCACCCCCATGGGAGTCTTCTACCTCCAGGGCATTGTAACCAGGGATGGCGTCTGGGAGTGCCAAGATGATGAACCATTTCCTTTCCTCAGCCGCCCCCACACGTCTGTGATAGAGACTTCCCCTCTGAGTGATCATGGAAGGGGAAGTGGGTGGTGCCAGAACATCGGAAGTGGGCACCTAGGGCTCTCTGGCCCAAATGTGGCTTGGCTTCCCCTTGCATCACTGGCATCTAATAGGTGTCTGACATGGCAAGGGGTAGGCTTTTCTGTGTGGGCACCCATAGGCTGGCTACCCATTCGTTCTCTCTGGGAGTGTCAAGGCTCGTTCTCTTTGGAGAGGGAAGAATGATTAGTTGGGTGGCTCTTCTGTCAGAGTGTTTTCCCCATTGTATGGTCTCAGCTATCCTCTGACTCAGAGACACCTGGACCTGACTTCCTACAGGAGGGTGTGGTGGTCCGGGCAGCTGTGCCCCCTTGTTTTCTTCTGGCCCTCACCTCTCATTGTCCTCTCAGACAGCTGGTTCCAGCTCTGTGTGATAAATGTGACAACTCTCATTCCCGGGCCTATCACCCCAGCTTCACACCAAGCCCATCCAAAGAGGGTGATTGCTCCTGCTGCCAACTTAGAAAGCTGCTGACTTTGGGTCCAGAAGTTCTGTTTGGGGTTCTCTTCTGAAGCAGAGGGTGGTGGGGCTGGAGGGGAGGCTTACCCAGAGGTGTGGGAGTGACCATAGCTGCTGGACACTCTTAATGGGAAAGGGGACTTAGAACCATGGACTCTTCCAGAGCTGGCAGAGGTATTTACATCTGCTTCCTTGTTTCATAGATGAGAAAACTGAAAGAAGTTAAATGACTTACCCAGGTGTAGAGCCAGGTCTCCAGCCTATCTGTAGTCCTCTTGCCAGGACCCAGAAGTAGCTTCGTCATTAGTCTGTGTAAGTGGGGGCATGATGCAGGCAGACAGCTCTAATTGCTTTGCTTTTCTTACGAAGAAAAATGACAACAAAACTCCTTACACTCAAGCCTAGGATTGCCCACAGGCAGTGTGTCACAATATGGTCTGATCATTGACAGTCTTGTACTTCAGGCTTCTTGCCAGCCCTTGACTACATTTCCCTTTTTATTTCTTTCTTTTTCTTTTTTTTTTTTTTTTTAATTTTTTTTTTTCAATGTTTATTTATTTTTGGGACAGAGAGAGACAGAGCATGAACGGGGGAGGGGCAGAGAGAGAGGGAGACACAGAATCAGAAACAGGCTCCAGGCTCTGAGCCATCAGCCCAGAGCCCGACGCGGGGCTTGAACTCACGGACCGCAAGATCGTGACCTGGCTGAAGTCGGACGCTTAACCGACTGCGCCACCCAGGCGCCCCTCCCTTTTTATTTCAACAAACATTTCTTGAGCATGTACTCTGGGCCAGGTGTTATGCAAGGTGAACAAAAAGATGCTTAGATGTGGCCCCGATAGCCAGAGAACTTTGGTTGCTTCAAGGGAGAGAAACCCAGGGCACCTGGGTGGCTCACTTGGTTGAGTGTCTGATTCTTGATTTCGGCTCACGTCATGATGCCAGGGTCATGGGATCGAGCCCTGCATCAGGCTCTGTGCTGAGCCTGGAGCCTGCTTAAGATTCTCCCTCTCCCTCTCCCCAACTTGCTCTTCCTCCCTCTCCCTCTCTTCCTGCCTCCCTCTCTCCCACTCTCTTAAATAAATAAAATGATTTAAAAAATAGAAAAAAAAACAAAAAGGAGAGAAACCCATCTCTAACCAGCTGGTCAGCCAGAATTCAGGCAGGGCAAACAGAGGAGTGAGGTCTCAGGGATTCAAATGCTGTCTTGGACTTTCTTTCTCTGTCTCTTTCACCTGCTTTGTGCTTACTAGTTTTAGTCTGTCAAACTGGCATTCAACATAAGATTGGAACAATGGCAGCACAGAGCTTTGAGACCCACTCTCCTCCCAGCATCCTTGTAGAAAAATCAGGAAGATCTCTTATTGATCCAGTTTGGGTCAGGGAGGAGGAATTACTAGGATTAGTAGTCCATCCTGGAGACAGAATTGGTGTGGGGGTGGGGGGGGGTACTTCTTAAGAGAAGGTGAGTACTATCCCCTAAAGAAAGGGGGCTGGCTGGCAAATCCTAGCACTCCTTGTTCACCTACCCTACTGCTTGTTCTTGCAGCCTTGGGGGAGGGGTGACAGGAGGCTTTGTGCCCAGGATGGAACTCATCCAGATACCAGTAGGGAGTAGTGTTGGACAGGTCAGCCAAATCTGGAGTTCAGAAACCTTGTAGGGGTTACGTGAAGTGTTTTCTAATGGAGCCCAGTCTTTGAGGAACTCACACTGTTCCACTTTCAGAGCATCTTCCTTTTTCCTGAGATTGAATTGTGAGCCACCTCAAGAAGGAGGAGGTGGTAGCTTCACCCTTGTGGGTACCTGCTTGGTACACACCTGAATGTCCCTCAGAGGAAAGGAGAATTGAGCTTCTGAGAATGTTATCTACCAGACCACAAGCCTTCACGTAGCCTCGCAGTGACTCAGTTTTCTCAACCTTCAGATGGGGATTATTGTACCTGCTGATTGGTTAGAGACTCAGTGTTTCTTCTAAGTAGATCTTAGGGCTCTTTGACCACGCTAATTGCTCCCACCTCACTTGGTAGAGAAGGGAACCTAGGTCCAAGGAAGTGAGTGACTGCCGAGGAACCTAGGTCCAAGGAAGTGAGTGACTGCCGAGGAACTGCCATCTTGGAGGGACAGGGCTGTATCCAGGACCAGACTGCAGAAGGCTTTCAGGCCATACTGCTGCCCTACCACCAAGGGTGATAGTGTCTCTTTCTAATAGAGGCCAGACCGCCCTCTGCAGTACCCTAGATTGAGACTGACAACCACAGACTGTCTACAGAATGTGCAATGGCAATTTGACCTTGGCCTTATTGGTTTGTCTCCTGTCTGCCTGATTCCTCAAGAATGGCAGGAGAAGGACCTGCTCCTTTCTGCTGTACAGCTTCTCAAGGCCTGGGGAGAAGTTTCATTGAGAGCGGGGTAACTTAATCCGTTTAGAGTAACTTCGTGCCCTTTAACATCTCTTCTTCTATTTTGAGCATCTAGTGCCTTGCTCTGTGTTTGCTCTGCCCTTTCTAGTCTTTGGTCTGAATTTTTCACCAAAAGGAAAAACAGGAAGCCATTGTATCAAGACAACACAGTAGGAAAATCCTCCATTGACTTCATTTAAAATTTTCTGTTTATGCTACTGTTTGTTTCATGAGTGTTCCCCATCACAATTTTGAGTGTCTGGGATAAGCCACAGTCATGTCACTGGCCTTGTATAGCCACCCACCTACTCAAACTTAACATGTCCAAAAGGCCTGCTCCTTCTGTTAGTAGGTGGTACTACCATTCACCCTTTTGTCCAGGACAGAAACCTGGGAGGCATCCTTGTTCGCTTTCAGACCAGCAGCACACACATCCAGGGAGTCCTGTCAGCTCTGCCACCAGTCTTCTTAAATCTCTCTCCACTCCAGCCCAACTGGCCGCCTTTTCCCGTTTTTCAGACATGCTGAGCTCATTCACTTTACCCCTCAAGTTCTTTTTTCTTTTTTTGTTTTAAATGTTTGTTTATTTATTTTGAGAGAGAGAGAGAGAGAGAGAGAGAGAGAGAGAGAGAGAGAGAGGAAGTGCATGCGCACACATGCAGGGGAAAGGCAGAGAGAGGGAGATTGAGAACCCCAAGCAGGCTCTGAGCTGTCAGCACAGAGCCCGATGCAGGGCTTGAACTCACGAACCTTGAGGTCATGACCTGAGCTGAAGTCAGATGCTTAACCGACTGAGCCACCCAGGTGCCCTGAAGTTCTTATTTCTGATTTTCTCATCAAGCATGCCTCTGCTTAGGGATCACGTCTCGGCAAAGACTAACTTGACTACTCCATCCCAGTTAGTCCCTATCCCCACTCCCTTTTCTAGCCCATCACCTTGCTTTGTTTCCTTCAGAGCATGTTTTATCTAACAGGTGTTTTCTTGTTTGCTTATTGGTTTACTTATATATTATGTGTTCTCTGCTGCTTTTCCACCTCCCACCACCCCGTTTGTCAGCTCCATGGAATAGGCAGGCCTTTGTTAACTAATTGGTGGCAAGTGGGTTGGTTGCTCTTCCTTCCCAGAGAATGAGAAGGTAGCACAGTGGCCCTAAACCAAATTGCTGCCACAGCTGTTATTACTGAATGAGGTGTATAACATTCCGTTTTTCACCCCAGGCTGCCTTTCATATGCATACATAAACACTTTCTGTACATACTTTCTGTATTTAATTGTGTTTGGAAAAAATATCGGTTATAAAAATGATAGCTCCGAATGAAGATACATTATAGGCCTGTGATTTTCTTGGAAAAGCTTTTAACTTCATGGCACTTTGAGGAGCAAGAGACAAGGAGCTTGAGGTGTTGATTGTTTTACATTGATCGTTTCAGATGCTCAGTAGGTTCTTCTATAGCTATAAGGGACCATATTGGTTTTCTATTGCTGCTGTAATAATAATAGTGACTTAAAGTAATTGTTTTAGGGGCATCTGGCTGGTTCAGATGGTAGAACATTGGACTCTTGATCTTGGAGTTGTGAGTTCAAGCCCCACCTTGGGTGTAGAGATTACTTAAAAACAAAATCTTTAAATAAATAAGTAAAATAATCATTTTACAGTTCTGAAGGACAGAAGTCCTAAAACCAAGATGTCAGCAGGGTGGCATTCTTTTTAGAGACTCTGTGGGGAGAATCTGCTTCCTTGCCTTTTCTGGCTTCTAGTGTCCACCTACATTTCCTCACTTGTGTCCCCATCTCTCCATCTTCAAAGCCAACAGTGTAGCATCTTCCAGGCTCTCTCTGCCTTCACATCACCTTTTCTGACTAGACCCTCTTGCCTCCCTCTTACAAAGACCCTTGTGATTGCATTGCTTCTCCATCCAGATAATCCAGGACAATCCACTCTCCCATTTCAAGAGCCTTAATCACTTCTGCAAAATCTTTTGTACCATTAAGATAGCATATTCACAGGTTCTGGGATTAGGACTTGGACATCTTTGGGAAGCCTTACTCACTGTATGACAGGGACTATGCATTTTCTTCCTCTGGGTAAATCTATATAAATGGTAAGTGATTTGGGAATTGAAAACAAAAACAGGAAAACTTAACCTATTTTCCATACAAACCAAGATGATGGTGAATCTTAAATCAATTCTAAGTAAATACTTTGTTTTTTTTTTTATGAAGCTCTTCAGGTTTTTTTTTTTTTTTAATTTAAAATCTATATTTATAGCTCTATGGTAGTTTTTGTCAAAATAATTACATAGTTTATTTTTGAAGAAAAGTATTCAAAATACTTAAATTTCTGTATTAGGTCTTTGGAAATGTAAACCTCTGTTGTTTTGGTGACAGTTATTGAGCTCCTATACATGGCAACAAAAATAGCTTGCAGATATCCTTGAGTCATTGACTTAAGTAGGAACTGGTTCTTTTGGGCAATTTCACTATTTTTGATGGATCACATGGCTACATTTTTATTAAAATTGTTAGAGTAACTACCGCTTCAATCTGAGAAAGCTAAAACAAGGAAAATTTTCTAGTTCAAGTCTTGTACCTTCTAGCCAGTAAAATCTGTATACAAAATCTGTCATGCAGGGTCGGTCATCCTTGTGTGAGAGAGAAATGGGCTAGGACTGGTCACTACACACAAACACACAGACATGTGTATATGCATGTGTACCACCTCTCAGACTCCTGACATCCTGGGCACTGGAGGAACTTGTGATGAGATCATGTAGACCCTGCGTCAGGGAACTCCTGTCTTGGCCAAGGAAGATAGACAGGGACAGTCCCAGGACAAGTAACTACTGGTGACTGGAAAGGTTCAGTAGGATTCAGGATTGATCAGGGATGTGAGCAGTGTGCCAGGGCTAGGGGGAGGGGGGAACCAAACACTGTTATGGAAAACTTAAAGGAGCAAGCGTTGGGGTTGGATCATGATGCACTGGCACAAAGGGAGGACCCAGTGGGCATGAGCAGCTGTGGGCATGGTTCTGAGAGGGCACATAGGACAGCAAGCAACTCTCCCTAAGGATTCTTTGGGGAGGGCTAGAATGGGCAGTGGCTTTCCTGGGCAGTGTTCTCCCACAGCCACATGGCCTCAGGAGGTGGTGAGTGGTGGGCTTGTCTTTAGGGAAATCTTTTCTGCTCAAGCAGCATTGAGGAGAGCCACACCTCTGCCCCTGGCATCCCAGGCCCCTGGAGCAAAGTTTGGTCTCTAGTAGCTGTAGGGCTCTATAGCAGAGCAGCCCATCCTGGGGGGTTCCATGCTGAGAATTCAGGCCTGTGGCCTAAAGTCAAGTGCTGCTATCTTTGGCTGGATCATATGTATGTTCTTTATATGTGAGAAGCGGGGCTTTGTGCTTAGGAAGCCTTTTTTCAGTGGGCACTGGGTGGAAGTGTGTGTTCTGGTCAGCTGGCTGTGGCTGCCTGGTGAGGTGGGAAGGTGGGGGCTCCCTGGAGAGCAGAGACTGCCAGCTGTAGCCTTCAGACAGGAGGCACCAGTACCTTTGTCTTCCTCTAGGGCTGGGGTCTGGGCCTTGCCCCATTTCTGGCCTGATTCACTGCAAGTCAGAAATCCCAGGTCCACAGCTCCTTAAAACCAGTGCATCTGACCACTGTCTTCTGGTGATGGGATGGGGGCTTGGGGACAGTTTTACTGCCTGAGTGGTTACCACCTCAAATGAGACAAGACACATGACAGGAAAGATGTGGGTTTTGGAATCTGAAGATTTGGTCAAATCCCATTTCAACCATTTCTCAGCTTTGCGGGCTGGTGACCAAGGCCCCCAGTCTCTTGATGAGGTGGAAGTGGCAGTAACTGTTGTGCCACACACACGGGGTTATTGCTGTGCTGCTCTCTTAACAGGTTGTCATGTTGTGGTCAGTGACTGTGTTGCATGTGGGAAGCCCTTGTGCTCCGTCTGGAGGATCGAGGAGGGGAGCCCGGGGAGGCCTACTGTGACTGGTGTGGCATGTGGATGTGGATCCTGAGGCAGGGGAAGCTGGTGGGCATGCCCAGGGTCACCAAGTACAATCTGAGCCAGACCTAGAGGGATGATTGTCACTTTGGTCCTCACTGCTGTTCAGCTGGCACCCCTTCATTTGTAGCCTTCTGTGGCCCAGAGGAGCGGCTGCTACTGCAGCTGCTGCTGCCAGGAGCCATAGAGCCTACTGTGTTGAAGCCTGAGGAGAGGCATTGCCTATGGTAGCCTCATCATCCTACCTCTCAGGGCAGCAGTGGGCATCCCTGTGCCCGAGGAGAGCTGCTTCCCTGAGGCCAAATGATCTGTGTACTCACCAGCAGTAGAAAGGCCCCACCCACTCTTGGGGTTAAGGAGCTTAGAAGTTGGGTTGGTGCCCAGAGCAGCACCTTATCCCCTGAGCCAGGCAGTCCCAGTGTCTCTGGAGAATGGGAAAGGTGAGAACAGAGCCTGGCTCCAGGCCTTGGGCTTTCTAAAGCTAGCTCTGGGCAGTTCTCACAGTAGTTTCCTTCTGATTGGTGGAAAGCTATTAGGAGGGGAGCAGCAGGTCTCTAGGTCCTGTACCCGCTAGTGAGAGCCATTCAGCTTTGGCCTGTTGCCCACTATGGGTTCTGGGGAAGCTTCATTTAACCAGGAACCAGGGTTCCTGGCTGAAAAGACATGAAAGCTCAGGGTATACAAGCCTTGGGATGGATACTGTGATTATGAAGGACACCTTGCCCTTGAGCTCACCAGTCCAAATGCAGGGCAGAGTTTGGGTTCCAGGGTCTGGTCAGTTCTACCTCTCCAGCCTTGTCCTGTATCTCCCATGCCAACCACTGGCCCTGTCATCCATCTGTTTTCACCCACATACCTTTGCTTACAGCCTGCTCATACCTCCCTACCCTCTCTCTACCCGCCTTTCCTCACCACACGCATACTTACACACACTGAAAATGTTTGAACCCTGCCTTTCTTTGTGAGGTACTCAGATACTTAAGCACTCTGCCCCTCTGGAGAGAGCTTCCCTACCAGAGGAGAACATCTACCCATGCCACTTGGGGGTGGGGGGAGGGGAAGGATGTGCTTAAGTATGTTGACATGGGCATGCTGCTCAGACCCCAAGAAGGCAGCAGAGGCTAGGAAAGCTATTTGGAGAGGCTACTTTGGGGAGCAGACCTGCTTGTCAGCCAGTCAGGCTTGCCTACCCTGTGTGGGTCCTGGCTTGCCATGGCTCTGTGAGCTCTACTCCTATTCCTTAGCCAAGCAGGCAGGCAGACAGGTCCCTCTGTAGCTCACACCCTCTGGTCCCACCTGTGCTCATGACTTTACTGTACTTCTTCCCGGAATGACTTTTTCACTCTTTTCCCTGTACCAAAGTGTGGTGCACTTCACAGGTGTCACTTTTGCTCTATTTCTATTCAGGCAGGAAAAAGAAATAAAAGACATGCAGAGTAGAAAGCAAAAATACAATTGTTTTTATTTCTCAGACAGTATGTTTAGAAATCCCAAAGAATCTTCATAAAAGCTACTAGACCTAATTGGTGAGTTTTACAAGGTTTCAGGACACCAGGTGAATATATACAAAGTCAAATACATATGTGTGTGTGTGCTTAATAGCTTTATTGAGATAAGATTTTATGCCGTAAAAACCACCCATCTAAAGTGTATAAATCATGGGCCCCTGGGTGGCTCAGTTGGTTAAGTGTCTGAATCCTGATCTCAGCTCAGATCTTTTTTTTTTTTTTTTTTTTTAATTTTTAAAAAATGTTTATTTACTTATATTTGAGAGAGAGCTAGAGAGCGGGCAGGGGAGGAGCAGAGAGACAGGGGGAGACAGAGAATCCCAAGCAGGTTCTGCACTGTCAGTGCAGAGGCCCATGTGGGCCTCGAACTCATGAACCATGAGATCATGACCTCAGCCAAAGTCAAGAGATGGTCGCTTAACTGACTGAGCCACTCAAGCATCCTGTCTCAGCTCAGATCTTGATCTCAGGGTTGTGAGTTCAAACCCTGCATTGGGGTCTTCCCTGGGTGTGAAGTCTACTTTAAAAAATAAAATTAAAAACATTAAAAGCAAAAAAAAAACCCTGAAAGGTCAGTTGAAGCCCCCTCTCCATCATGAGACTTTCTCTGACCCCTTCCTTGCCGCGTGCATGGCCTTTCTGGTAAGTCTTTTCCAGGTCAGTCATGGTTTTGGTTCTTGTTAACCACAGGTTGGCCCCCTTGACTGCTTCAGCTACTCAGGGGTAGTGACCTGCTGGAGTCACTGCTCCTTTGGCGTAGCCAGAACCTGTCCACAGCCAGCTCTGAGAGTCCAAGAGTACTGACTGAGGTGTTGGCAGGCTGGGGAGAAGGGCTCAGACCCAGGCAGGCTTCTGTGGCTGTCTCAGGCACCTCCACTCAGCTGTTGCTATTCTCTTCCCCAACAGGTTGGGATAAACATTCCTATGGTTACCACGGCGATGATGGGCATTCGTTCTGCTCCTCTGGGACTGGCCAGCCCTACGGTCCCACATTCACCACAGGAGACGTGATTGGCTGCTGTGTCAACCTCATCAACAGCACGTGCTTCTACACCAAGAATGGCCACAGCCTTGGTGGGTGCACAGGAGACCTTAGAGGGTCTGCCCTGTAGAGCCACTTTGGTTGGTGAGAGGCCTAAGGGGAGGCTTTAAAGCCAAAGCAATGCCACTGATGCTCTCCTGAGCTCTGGGGAACTGCAGCCATTTCCAGGCATTGGAGCCCTGCCAGGTGTGAAGGGAAGGTAGCAGTGGTGCTTCCTTTGTTTTTTTTTTTTTTTTTTTAACGTTTATTTATTTTTTGAGACAGAGAGAGACAGAGCATGAACGGGGGAGGGTCAGAGAGAGGGAGACACAGAATCTGAAACAGGCTCCAGGCTCTGAGCTGTCAGCACAGAGCCCGACGCGGGGCTCGAACTCACGGACCGCGAGATCATGACCTGAGCCGAAGTCGGCCGCTTAACCGACTGAGCCACCCAGGCGCCCTGCTTCCTTTGTTAATCCATCCATTTAGCATTTATCAAGCCCAAGGTCAGTGCTGAGAAAGTAGCAATGTCATGGTCATGCTCCTGGCCTGTGTGACACTTGTTGGAACAGGTTTTGGCATTCATAAGAAGTGTGAGGGGCCCGAGTACATACCTGACAGTGGTCGGGGTTTGCCTGTGCGTGGCCTGGGCCCTGACTTTGCCTGGCCCTTCCAACATGCAAGATGCTGGTTGCTATGGAGCGAGCAATAGGAGGTCTGCTCTAGTATAGGAGGTAAACAGACAGGCTGGAATCAGGTGGAGCCAGGTCTCTTCTGGCCTTTTCACTGGTTAACAGATAGCAACCTGGACAGAGTTATATTTTAAAAGGTCCTTTGGTATAACTGCAAAAGATGGACTGACTGGAGGGAGGGCCTGGCGAAGAGGTTGTGATGTGTGCAGGGCATGGGGAGCAAACTTGATAAAGGCCAGGGTGACCCAGCAGGTTTTAGTGACAGATGCAGTGCACTAGCAAGAAAGGAGGATGGGAAAGTGGCTGGATGGTGGTGCTTTCGAACAGGATCAGGACCCAGGAGGAGCAGCAGTCAGTGGAGGGAGAGGGGGCCCTGGAGGATCTCGTGGAAGAGCAACCCTGTACATGTGAAGAGATTTAGGATAAAAGCCTGGGAGATAGAGGGACATTGGCTATTGTGATGCCTTGTCCTACTGAGGCTGACTGGTATATGGTCCTTGAGTAGTGAGAGGAGCCTTTGGCCACAGTGGCCCTGAGGTAGTGCCTAGCTGCTGGGCTTGCCTGCTTGGGTTTGCAGAGGTCTGATCTGGCAGAACCGTACCAGCCAAGCTGGCCACAGGCCTTGTCTAAAAAGAGAATTGGACATTTTACTTAGAAGCCTAAATTCTAGGAGGCCTGCATCCCTGGCCTGAGGGGCAGTAAAAAGATGGCTGTCAGTCCCCACAGAGACAACTTCTGTGTGGGTTCTCCATGAGATGAAACTGGGCTGAATTAGGGAACCTGAGTGGAAGTTGGGTTTGCTGGAGGCTGGGTGTCCAGGAGTCAGCATTCCTCAACAGGACAGATAGATGCCAGAGTGGGCAGCCAAGAGCATAGCACAGACACTGTAGAGGGGACCCAGGTGCATATCCAGAGGAACCCTCCTCTGAAATCCATAGCCAGCTAGCTGTAATTGCATCCAGCTGGCATCCAGCTGGTGAGCAAGCATTTAGGGGCAAGGTCTCAAGATGTCTTCTTGATCCCCACTCTGCTCTCTTACTACAACTATTTCCTGGCTCTCTTTCTGCTGTCCCAGGGGCCTCTGTTGTGGGTTCTTATTCTTTACCCAGGCCCCCCTGTACCTGTCCCAGTCTCGGTCCTTCCCCTCTGCTCTGGATACCTGCCCTCATCACATCCCTCCAGGTTGTCTGCACTTTCCTTGGAGCATGGCACCTTCCATGGGATGAAAAGTTTGGGACATACCCTGCTGTCCTCTCTGCACCTTCAGCTCCTTCATCTGGGCCCTACATGCATGCCAAGCCTCTGAGCTCTTTGTCAGTTGGGTCCCTAGTTCTGTAAGGAACACAGCCACCTTAATGTCAGCCCAAACCCTCTCATTCTTTTTAAACTCTTTTCTCCCTATTTCATGTGTTGTATAGACCTCCTTCAAGACCTCACTCTGCTTATACTTAAACTTCATGTAGGAGTCTGTTGCCTATTTTTCTGGCCTGTCAGGATCTTCTATGATCTTCCTTGTTCTTTCCCAAATATTTGATAGCCTTGTCAGCATTGTGTTAACCTAAAATTTGATAAATATGTTTATGTATGTTTTCATTAAGGTCTTAATAAAAAATAATGGAGGAGGACAGGCTGAGATTTGAGCCCTTCAGGATATATTAAGAATCACTTTATTGTGTTAGTTTGAAACTTGTGTTTTCTGTCTTGTCCATGAGGATATTAGAGAACTTATTAAAAAAAATGTATCTGGCCTGGGGCGCCTCGGTGGCTTAGTCCGTTGGGCGTCTGACTTTGGCTCTGGTCATGATCTTATGGTCCGTGAGTTCGAGCCCCACCTCGGGCTCTGTGCCAACAGCTCAGAGCCTGGAGCCTGCTTCAGATTCTGTGTCTCCCTCTCTTTGTGTCCCTCCCATGCTTGCTGTCTGTCTGTCTCTCTCTCAAAAATAAATAAAGATTAAAAAAAAATGTATCTGGCCTGTCCCCTGCATTTTCTAGATCACAAAATCTAATAGAAAGGCAGTGAACTTGGAGTAATAGACTACTTGGTGAATCCTTATTTATTTCATTATTTACTTATTTAAATTTTAGTTAATGTACCATGCAATATTGGTTTCAGGAGTAGAACTCAGTGTGATTTATTACTCACATACAACACCCAGTGCTCATTACAAGTGCCCTCCTAATACCCATCACCCATCTAGCCCATCCCCTACCCAGCTCCCTCTATCAACCCTCAGTTTGTTCTCTATTGTTAAGAGTCTCTTTTGGTTTGTTTCCCTCTCTCTTCTTCTTCCCCCTGATTTCCATGTGTTCATCTGTTTTGCTTCTTAGATTCCACATATGAGTGAAATCATATGATATTTGCCTTTCTCTGACTAATTTGTTTCACTTAGCAGAGTACATTCTAGCTGCATCCATGTTGTTGCAAATGGTAAGATTTCTTTTTTTTTTTTTTTTTTTTTTTTTGATGGTTGAGTAATATTCTGCTGTATATATACCACATCTTTATGCAATCATCAGTTGATGGACATTTGGGCTCTCTCCATAGTTTGGCTATTGTTGATAATGCTGCTATAAACATAGGGGTGCATGTACCCCTTTGACTCTGTATTTTTGTATCATTTGGGTAAATACTTAATAGTGCAGTTGCTGGGTTGTAGGATAGTTCTACTGTTAGTTTTCTGAGGAACCTTCATACTGTTCTCCAGAGTGGTTGCACCAGTTTGCATTCCCATCAGCAGTGCAAGAGGGTTCTCCTTTCTCCATATCTTTGCCAACACTTGTTGTTTCTTGTATTGTGGGGTGACTGAATGGCTCAGTCAGTTGAGTGTCCAACTTTGGCTCAGGTCATGAGCTTGTGGTTTGTGAATTCAAGCCCTGCATCGGGCTCCATACTGACAGTACAGAGCTTGTTTGGGATTCTCTCTCTGTCCCTCTCCCCTGCTCTCTTATACTCTCTCTCTCTCAAAGATCATAATAATAAAAATGAGGGCACCTGGGTGGCTCAGTCAGTTAAGCATCCAACTTCAGCTCAGGTAATGGTCTCACAGCTCATGAGTTCAAGCCCCACGTTGGACTCTGTGCTGACAGCTCAGAACCTGGAGCCTACTTTGGATTCTCTGTGTCCCTCTCTCTCTGCCCCTCTCCTGCTCTCTCTCTCTCAAAAATAAACATTAAAAAAAATAATATAAAAATAATTTTAAAAAGTCACCAATAACTGTTGTTTCTTGTGTTGTTAATTTTAGCCGTTCTGACAGGTGTGAGGTGGTGTCTCATCATGGTTTTGATTTGTATTTCCCTGATGATAAGTGATGTTGAGCATCTTTTCATGTGTCTGTTAGCCATCTGAATGTGTTCTTTGGAAAAGTGTCTATTCATGTCTTCTGCCCATTTCTTAACCGAGTTAATTTTTTTTTATTAATTTTATTTTTTTTCAATTTACATACAAATTAGTTAGCCTATAGTGCAACAGTGATTTCAGGAGTAGATTCCTTAATGCCCCTTCCCCATTTAGCCCATCCCCCCTGCCACAATCCCTCCAGTAACCTTCTGTTTGTTCTCTATATTTAAGAGTCTCTTCTGTTTTGTCCCCCTCCCTGTTTTTATATTATTTTTGTTTCCCTTCCCTTATGTTTGTCTGTTTTTTTTTTTTTTAATGTTTATTTATTTTTGAGACAGAGAGAGACAGAGCATGAACGGGGGAGGATCAGAGAGAGAGGGAGACACAGAATCTGAAACAGGCTCCAGGCTCTGAGCAGTCAGCACAGACCCCGACGTGGGGCTCGAACTCACATACCGCGAGATCATGACCTGAGCTGAAGTTGGACGCTTAACCGACTGAGCCACCCAGGCGCCCCTATGTTCGTCTGTTTTGTCTCTTAAAGTCCTCATATGAGTGAAGTCATATGATATTTGTCTTTCTCTGACTAATTTCACTTAGCATAATACCCTCCAGTTCTATCCATGTAGGGCAAATAGCAAGATTTCATTCTTTTTGATTGCCGAGTAATACTTCATTGTATATATGTACCACATTTTCTTTATCCATTCATCCATTGTTGGACATTTGGGCTCTTTCCATACTTTGGCTGTTGTTGATAGTGCTGTTATAAACATGGGGGTGCATGTGTCCCTTCGAAACAGCACACCTGTATCCTTTGGATAAATACTAGTAGTACAATTGCTGGGTCGTAGGCTAGTTCTATTTTTAGTTTTTTGAGGAACCTCCATACTGTTTTCCGAGTGGCTACACCAGCTTACATTCCCGTGAGTTAATTTTTTTTTTTTTTAATGTTTGTTTATTTTTGAGAGAGAGAGGCAGAGAGAGGGAGATAGAGGATCCAAAGCAGGCTGTGCGCTGTCAGTACAGAGTCTGATGCGGGGCTTGATCTCACAAACTGTGAGACTGTGACCTGAGCTGAAGTCGGATGCTTAACTGATTGAGCCACCCAGGCACCCCTGGGTTGTTTTTTGGGTTTTGAGTTTGATAAGTTTTTTACACATTTTGGATACTAAATCTTTATTGGATATATCGTTTGCAGGTATCTTCTACCATTCTGTAGGCTGCTTTTTAGTTTTGTTGACTGTTTCCTTTGCTGTGCAGAAGCTTTTTATCTTTTTTTTTTTTTTTTCCAGAGAGAAAGAGAAAGTGTGTGCACATACATGTGTGAGCGGGGTGGGGCGGGGCGGAGGGAATCTTAAGCAGGCTTCATGTTCAGCATGAAGCCCTGCTTGGGGCTCAGTCCCAAGACCCCAGGATCATGACCTGAGCTGAAATCAAGAGTCATATGCTCAACCAACTGAGTCACTCAGATGCCCAGAAGCGTTTTATCTTGATCAAGTCCCAATAGTTCATGTTTGCTTTGGTTTCCCTTGCCTTCGGTAATATATCTAAAAAGAAGTTGCTCAAACCGAGGTCAAAGAGGTTGCTCCCTGTGTTCTCCTCTAGGATTTTGATGGTTTCCTGTCTCACATTTGGGTCTTTCATCCATTTTTGCACTTATTTTTGTCTATGGTGTAAGAGAGTGGCCCAGTTTCATTCTTCTATGTGTTGCCATCCAGTTTTCCCAACTTGGTGAATCTTTTAATGACCTTGTTTCTTTTCCACAAGCCAGCTTATCAGTATTGTGCTTCAGAGCCTCACCTGGAATGAGTCACTGCTCTTAACCTCAGAACCCTAACCCTTTCCCCTTTAGAGAAGCAGAATTATGTTTCCTGCCTCTGGCCTCCCCACTCCTTTGCTTTGCTCCATCGTTCCTCTGTCATAGCACTTGCCCTTTGTGTCAATGGTCAGTTGCCTGTGTAATTATTAGTTGCGTGGAGCCAGTAGCACTTTCAGGGCCTGGCTCCTGGGAGGTCTCAGCAGATACTTGATAGAAGGATGAATGAGCAAATGAATGGAGACAGGAAACTGATGTCTCACCTACAAGTGGTCCATGAACTTGCATTTTTATACAGTTCTGTGTGCTTATAGGCTTTATACCCTCAGCCTCACTGACCCCTGACCTATGACTCTTTGGTTCAGAGCACTTCTTATCAGCAAGTTTGAATGTTCTGTTTGCATCCTGGATCTTTGCCTGACCTTTTCCCCAGATCTTGCCACTACATTGGCCTTGCACAGGCTCCCAGAGATCTGCAAGGCTGGGGGAGCAGGGTTGCCCTTGTCCAGTGCAATAGGGGGTGGAGTGGCCTCTTTCCTCATTTTCCTGGAAGCACCTCAAGGCCTTGTCCTTCCTGAGTGCCATTGTGAGGTAGATCTGGGCAAGCAAGGGTAGGTCATCCCCTGCCCAGAAATGTGGCAATCGCCTTACCCTGTGGCACAATTGCAGCCAGCTTGTACCAAGACCTCATAGTTTTTGAAGCAGCTTTCACCGAGTATCTCAGTTTCTCCTTTCTTTCTTTAAGTGTTAGGATTAATGTTCCCTCCTTTTTTCAGATGGGCTCAGAAAGATGGGGTAAATGATCAGGGTCACACTGCAAATAACTGATGGAGCCTCGACCTCCTTCCAGGGTCTGTAGGCCTTCTCCCTGAACTGGAGTGTAGCAGCAGCAGCAGCCTGACCACGCTGAGATCCACAAAGGCAGCTCCTGTGCAGACCTGGAGGGTGGACATGAGGTCTTCTCATGGGTGCACAGGGGCTTACAGATTCCATTCTGCCAGCTCTGTGACTGCCACTCTGCATGTGGGCCTGAGAAGTGGCCTCAGGCAGGTAGATCATGGAATTTATGAGCTTCCCTCCCTAAGGAGCATAATAACCTGGCAAAGAATGTAAACAGTTTCTCTGCACCTTGGTTTTTTAATCTGTAAACTAGTGTTAGAGATGGTATACACCTTCCAAGGTTGTTCTGAGGATTAAATGGTTCCTTGTAGGGCAGTGAGCCCAGGGCCCAGCTCAGTGGAAGCGCATGGTATACACTGGTTGGCTGTCAGGATTCTGACCCCAGGTTTACTAGGAGACCTATTATCAAACCCTCACCTGTTCTTCTATCTTGCTGGGTTTTGGTTTCTCTTCTGGGTAGGAGTTAGGGGAGCAGACTGGGACCTCTAAGGAGTGGTTTAGAAACTTCTCAGTCCAAAAGCTCAGGAGCTTCTAGAAGACATAAGAAATTTTCTAAAAATGGGAGGGCTGTGAGTCCTTGGAAGAGTCTCCTTTGGCCGTGAGTCATTTGTCACTCTAAAGAACATGAGTATTCTGGTGGATATTCTGAGGTTCCTGCTCTGCTCGTTTATTTGAGATCCCACGTCCCTCCATTCTCACTTCCAACTCAAGGCTGAGGTACCTGGGAACAGCCCCTTCTCTTTGCAGAAGGGTTCAGAGGGTACACAGGTCATTTGTCAACTTGAAACCTCTGGAGACTCTGGATGGGTGTGGGATGGAGATCGGCAGCTGCCACCCTCCCTGTCTCCACCTAGAGCTGTCTCTGTCAGCTGTCTCTGTCAACTTAGGATGTTGGAGTGTTAGACTAGGAATGAGTCCAGGCCAAACACTTCAGCTAGCTTTATGACTGTTGGGAAATCTTTCAACCTCTGAGGCTTACTTTCCTCATTTGTAAAATGGGGATAAGAAAGCCTGCTCCCCAGAGCTGTTATGCAGATCAGATGAGATGATGGATGGAAAAGGGCTTGGCATACACAGTAAGTCTCCATAAATACATGTTGGATCAAAAGAAGGATCAGACTTGAAGAGGACTTAGGGTAGATCATTTGAGTTTAGTCCTTCCTAGTGGGCTTTCCCTGAGAGGGTGGAAGAACTGTGGGTGAATATTCAAGTATTTGACTTTACTTCCAGTCAGACCCAGCAAATGGAAGGCCAAGGTCTAAACCTACCAGGCCCTAGCACATGCTTGGCCTCCATCATAGGGAGATGTGGTGACCAGCCCCTCCCCAGCCATCGTGATGGACCCTCTGTGGTCGCACAGAGGGGTAGGAGACCAAGTAGCCTGATTTCTGTTCTTTCCCTTTGCAGGTATAGCCTTCACAGACCTCCCGGTGAGTACTATTATTGGGTCTTCTCCCTCTGGGCTCTTTGGGGCTAACTGGGTTGGAGTATGGTGGAACCTGCAAGTACAGGGTGTGGAGTCTGGCTCTTTCCCCAAACAGGGATGTATGCTATGCTGTCAGCTTGAGAGTACCAGTAGGGGTACCTCTTGGCCTTCCTCTCTCTCCAGCAGCAAGGCCTGGTCTTCCTCCATGACTTTTAGCAGATGACAGTGATTTGTGGCATTTCCAAAGGCAGCTGGGGGGATGGCATGGGTGGAGATGAGGGTGGCTCCATGGTTTAGCTAGTCTGGGCCAGTTCTGTGTGGCTTACAGCCAGTGGACTGGGGTGTATAGAGAATTGTTCTTGAACTGTCTTGGAGCCCAGTCCCAGTGCCTACTCATCAGAGATCCCTGAGGAAGGCCACTACCCTAGGGGACTAGGCCTGCTACTGTACAAGGTTCACCCAAACCAGAGAGGTGAGCTTTTTCAGGTTTTCTTTTCTTAGAAAAGGGTGAGGTTTCTTGTTGGCTGAGTTCAGGACTCATCCCCATCTCTTGCACCCTAGTCCTTCATTATTAATGAGTCATCACAGGCCTTGTCACATGCAAGGCCTCCACCCAGACTTCTGGGAGTCTGGACTGGCTCTGTGTACCCTGGCTGGGTTCTGGAAGGAGGAGAGGTTTGCTGACTCCAGTGGTAGCCTTGGGATCCTGAGCACCCCTGTGATGCCCTAGCAATGCCCTTGTATCTGCAAGGCCTTCTGAAGCCCAGACTACAGCTCCCAAGATCCTGTTAGAAACTCTTATCTGTAGATCAGAATCCTTCTCTCCTTACCTGGAAGCACCAGAGAGGGGCTGTGGTCTCAGGCAAAGAGAACAGACAGGAGAATTCTGACCTTGGCTAGGGAATGGTCTAGTTTTAGAGCTATGAATGTGGGCAGTCATCAGGTGCTAGAAAGTGTATGGCTGCTTCAAGGTAGGGGGCGTCACTGAGGGCATTGATAGGTAAGATTTGCTGGAGAGGGTGGGCTTTGCCTATGGCATGGAGGTTGGGAGGGGAAAGGAAGGAAGGAAGCTAGAGATCTTAGGATTCAAGATTGTGGTGGGCTGAACCCAGTATTCAGTAAACCCAGTGTTCAGTAAAGTAAAGCACGTGATACTGAGGAATGACAGACAAATGGCCAGAGGATGGAAGGTGGGAGAGAGGACTGGGGCCCAGTGACAATGAGGAGGAGGCTGGCGAGACACTTGACTAGCAATGGGGAGCCACAGGAAGCACTGAGTGAGGGAGTGATCTGGCAAAAACTGGCCATGGCAGCGTATAATGGAAAACAGGGAGCCCCACACCCACAGAGGGACATGACCAAACCTCACTGGCCAGAAGATCCTCCTCTTAGTGAGCCTTTGACAGGAAGGGCAGTGGCCTCTCTTTACCCTTTGCCAGCGTCTGGGGGTCCAAACCACCTACCCCCTTTTGCCATGCTCTCCTCCTCCCCGCCTTCCTTTCCTGTCTCCCATATACCTTCCTGCCCTGTCATATACTCCTTTTTTTTGTGGCAAAGGGATCCTTGGTCTTAGATCATTCTGAAAGGAGCCATTATCCGCCCATGTAGCAGATCTTCATGGGTACACCTGCAGGGTTGTGGAGCCTGGCCTTCCTCCCATGTGTCCTGGATGAGCCCCAAAGGGGGACCTTGGGCTTTGGGGACACCATAACCTCTGATGCAGGGCAGGAGACTCCACTTCGAGCCTGGCTTGATTTTCTTTTGCTTTCTCTCCTGAAGCTTTGGGGAACAGTGTCTCTGGTAGGCAGGTGGGCAGAATGTGGCTTAGCCCTGCCTCCTCCAGCCTTACTGCAATTCTCTCAAAGCCGGAGTAGTGGCCTGCAGGAGCCAGCGCCTTCCCTCTCTGCACCAGAGGTAAGGCGAGGTCCTGCTGCCCCTTTGCACTCAGGGCCCAACTGACATTTCATTCTCCTCCTCAGGCCAACCTCTACCCCACCGTAGGCCTGCAGACACCTGGGGAGATTGTGGACGCCAACTTTGGGCAGCAGCCCTTCCTGTTTGACATTGAGGACTACATGCGGGAGTGGCGTGCCAAGGTCCAAGGCACTGTCCATTGCTTCCCCATCAGTGCCCGGCTTGGAGAGTGGCAGGCGGTGCTGCAGAAGTGAGTGCCCCACTCCCACCCTTACCCAGCCCTGGCCCATCCCAAGGGCCTCATTCTCCTCCTATAGGCCCCTGTACTGCTTCAAACTACACCTATGAACTCTAGTGGGTAGCTGTTCCTTCTGGAAAGCACTCCCAGGGTGACTCTGCCTGCTGCTCTCTTGCTTCCCTCTTAGTGAATGGACAGCTTCTGCTCAGTTCTCCAGATCTGTTCCTAACTAAACCTTTGCCCCCTCAACTGGATTGGAAGGCTCTGCCATATAGTATCACCAGCAGAGCTGTTTTCCTTCCCCACGTTATTTTGCAGAGGATGTACTAGGATGCCCTGTGGTCTCTTCATTTGTGGACTTTTTTCCACCATAGGGAATATCCATCATGCTGTGACTCTTGCCTGAGATCACCTCTCAGGGTCATCATCTAGCTAAGTTCCACACATTCCTGGCAGTAGTGGTGGGAAGAGAATCATCCTGAGGCCAGCCTATCTGGCTCTTGGATGATTAATTGCTAAACTGTCCTGGAAACCAGTCTTGCTGCATCCCAAGGGAGGTGAGGTTTGGGTCTCCCTTCTACTTGCCAGCTGCAGGCCTGAGTGAGGCAGTAACCAGTACCTTCTCTTCCAGGAGGTGGGTTAGCTTATTAGCTTGGCTCCCAAGGGTGATCAGGGAAGGTCTGGGCTTCCGCTAGCCCTGGTTATTGTCCCACAGAGGCACCCAGGTAGCAGAGTCTCTCAGGTGGGGCTGGGTTGCACACTGGGCTCTTTGTGCAGTCTTCCTTTCTTAAAGGATTAATGTTGAGGCAGGTTATAGGGGAGGGCTGAGGCAGGGGCTATGTGGCCAGACCCTTCTCAGAAGGAGCAGCACGGTCTTGTTTTCAGCCCTCAGAACTATTGAGAAGCCCTTCCTTGGAGGACTAGCCAGTATATGCCAGTCCCTGACACAGGCTTGCTGGGACAGGCAAGGGGAGAGGTGGAGCTGCTCCAGCTATTTGGGGGAGGGAATGATAGTCTCAGCTTACAGTGTGTTTGTTTATATGTGTGTATATGTGTGCCGGTGGGTGTTCATATGGAGTGTTTGCCACGACCTACATATAAGCTGTATCCTGTGATTTCATACGACTTCATTTTATGAACATTGTTAATGGCTGTATTATCTTGGAGACAAATTTACCACAAGCTCCTTGGTGAGCTTGGTGAGCTCCTTGGTGGTTCAGGTTATTTCCTCTCTTTTGCTTGTATAGGCAACATTTTTGTAGGTAAAGAGTTTTTCATATTTAAGATTACTTTCTTGGTGTCCTTTCAAGAAGTGGAATTATTGAGTCACTGGACCAATTATTGAGTCACTGGACCATCATATTAGTGGCATCTGATGTGCATGTGGACCATTCATCTGAACCATGTTTTGTCAAAAATGTTTGCTCTTGTGTTTATAATAATAATAATAATAATAATAATATAGTTATTATAATTATTATTTAGGAGGTTTATTTCATTGACTTCTTTGTGCTGGGCACTTTATATGTATCATCTCATTTACCCTTTAAAACATGAGGGGACACACACCTGAACTTCTGTGCCTTTCACATTTGTGTTTGGCAATTACAATAAGGACATCAGACACATATTTACACCAAGGTATTCACTTCCGTACACATCAGATATGAGGGCTCATCCTTCTGCTCTGCGTGTGTGCATACACATATACGCACATGTGCCACCACTCAGCCAGCTGTGGTGGGATTAAATGGCTACTGGGTGTTGGGCTTCTCCAGGCCATTTCCCAAAAATTGTGTTCCTGTTGGCTGCATCAATGCCTATATCTTGGCTTCCTGAGCCCCTGACTTGTGGCATATTGTGGAATAATTTGGGTCATGGGTAGCTTCCCATCACCCGCTAGAGCCAGCACTCCTGAGGGCTAAGTTCACTGGGTGAGCTGCAGTGCTTATGCTGGGCACACGGGGCAGCCTGCAGAG
Source organism: Leopardus geoffroyi (assembly GCF_018350155.1). Taxonomy (NCBI): domain Eukaryota; kingdom Metazoa; phylum Chordata; class Mammalia; order Carnivora; family Felidae; genus Leopardus; species Leopardus geoffroyi. Next base: position 43,302,312 of record NC_059335.1, on the reverse strand, counting down.
GAGTTTCTGTGTCTACAGAGGGTACGCACATGGCACACATCGTCTCTGTCTGGGCAGCTCCCGGGCTGATTGGCCAGCTGCCATTCCAGGAAGCCCTCAGAGAGCCTATCAGCCAGCTCTGGGCTTGCTGCAGTTCACAGGAGGCACCTGTTTCTGTAAGGAGATGGTATGTGCCTGTGTGTGTATTTTTGTTATCATATTTGCCCACTTGTGGGCAGCATATTGCAGAGAAACTGCATCCCCTCCTCCAAGCTACCAGGACAGCTCTGGTGACCAGCCCTTCTCCAGCCTGACTGCATGAGCACTGGGGGAAGTTTTCATTTTGTTTCAGCCTCTTTATTCTTATTCTGTGGAGGTTGGACCTCCATGATGTGTGTAAGGGAGCCCAGACAGGGAGATAGTTTGTCCCTTCAGGTGGTCAGTGAGAAATGCAGTTCTAAAGTGTCACCTTGAGCATTTCCTTTCTTCTAGCATGGTCTCATCTTACCTGGTGCATCATGGGTATTGTGCCACGGCCACAGCTTTTGCCCGAATGACTGAAACCCCGATTCAGGAAGAACAAGCATCCATAAAGAACAGACAAAGTAAGGTTGATTCTCCTTTCCTCTCTCCCTCCCTCCCTCCCTCCCTCCCTCACCTATCCCTAACTCTGCTCTCTGGCTCATGCCAGCCTTCGGTAACCTGTCAGGAGTCCATTCAGCTCTGGTCCTTACCACCAGGAGACTAGCCCACAGCCCCAGCCCAGCAGCATGGGAATGAATGTCTCAGTGCAGCCTCTTCACTACACACTCTGATGGCCCAGCACAGGCTGGGGCCTGGCATGGCTGGATCCCACTCCTCCATGCTTGTTTCCTTCCCCCAAATCCTGGCCTCTACTCAGCCTCCTGTTCATGGTCTTTTGGAAGAGTGTGTTTGCATCTTACCAGACCAATGTCCTGCCTTTCCCATTTACTCAGCTTTAGTAGTTCTGCTTGTTCCTGGCCAGAAAAAGGACTGAAGTAGTCAGACAGGGTGAAGGCTGGTTCTCAGTGGCTGCTGCGGTGGCACCTCTCTCTGCTCCCACCTCTGGTCCTGCCTTTTGCAGACAACCGAAGGAAGGAGTCAAAGGAAACTTTCCCAGTGTACATACTGGCCTGCATACTGTGTGTTTGGGGCTCTTTTGTGGAAGGAGGGTGTTGGGAAAGAGGAAACAGAGCCCAGTAAGGAGATAGAAAGAGGAGAGGAGAGTGAGGGAGAATGGGTGTGTGTGGATGTGTGTCTGTGTGTGCCTGCTTGCGTCTCTCTGAGCCTGTCGTCTCTGTGTATGTGCATGTGTCTGTGTCTCCCAGAGAAGCTACGCCCAGCCAGACAGACGGAAAGGGATCCCAGACTTGGGATCTACGAATGAGAGCCTCAGACCCAGAAGTCGCTCCCAGCAAGATGCACCAGGCCCCAGAGCAAGAGCAAGATGCTGATGGCCTGAAAGGTGTCAACGTCAGAGATGCCAGTGTGAGGAGGATGACCTCCTCTCCCAGCAGGGAGCATTCTGCAGCCCCTGAAGACTGCCAAGACTTGGGTCCTGGCCCAGAAACCATTGTGCTCCCTTTGCCACCCCCTGTGAAGCCTGACAGGAGAGAAGTCTATCTGAAGAGGAGCCCCTAGGGCCACCAAGCTGCCTGGGTGCCCAACCCCAGATCATGTTCCCACAGCCAGAGCCCTTCCCCATGCCCAGGTCCCTGGCAAACTGACCTCCACAGGAGCAAGCCTCCAAATTTGCTCTCCTGCCTCTGCACTGAGTCCCACTTGTTTTCCCCTGTTATTCTTTGAAGACTCCCGACACTTGACAGAAACCAGGGTCTATTTTGGGGCTGGGAGGCCAGTTTCTTTCTTCAGCCTCTTCTGTGAGCATCTCAACCATCATGCTACTCTGAGCTGGCCCACCTGACCATTGGCTAGTCCATGCTCGGGGCTGGTAGTATTGTAGGCATGTGACTATGAAGGAGCTCTACAGCCCCTCACTCGCTGCCATGCTTTTGCTCTCTGCAGAGATCCAGAAGCTGGTGCTGGAGGGCCGTGTGGGTGAGGCCATTGAGACCACACAACGCTTCTATCCAGGACTGCTGGAGCATAACCCTAACCTGCTCTTCATGCTCAAGTAAGTTTTGGGCACCACCAGCTGCCCCATAGCCCAGTCCCTCCCAGCTGGTGGTCGGAACATATAGCCCAGACCAAGCCCAGAGCATTGCCGCTCTGCTCCCTCTGCAGGTGCCGACAATTTGTGGAGATGGTGAATGGGACTGACAGTGAGGTCCGCAGCTTGAGCTCCCGAAGCCCCAAGTCCCAGGACAGCTACCCTGGCTCCCCCAGCCTCAGCCCCCGACACGGCCCTAGTAGTTCCCACATGCACAACACAGGTCAGCCACTCTCCAGAGGGCTCGGGGAAGAACTGGTGTGGAGAAGAAAGGCCACCCATATGCCCTTCCCTGGGCTGGGCTCAGGGCTCGCTGCTGGATTTGGGGGAAGGGAAATGGGACCACTGTGGTTATTCCTGAGACCCCATTTGATGGCAAACTGCCCCTCTTCTTCTGACTACCCCCTGGTTTCTAGGAGCAGACAGTCCCAGCTGCAGCAATGGCGTCGCATCCACGAAGAGCAAACAGAACCACAGTAAATACCCTGCACCCAGCTCCTCCTCCTCCTCCTCATCCTCCTCGTCCTCCTCATCCCCATCCTCCGTCAATTACTCCGAGTCCAACTCAACAGATTCCACCAAGTCCCAGCCCCACAGCAGCACCAGTAACCAGGAGACCAGGTGCCTGTCCTGCTCTGCTTCTTCCTCCTGCTTTCTGCTCTGCACCAGCTGGGCTCACTGAAGCCTGTCCTTTAAGTGCCACCCCCTGTCTCTCACCCCCACCTTCATCCCAGGTCTGTGCCTGGAGTAGTGGCTGCTGACCTGCGAGACCAGGCATTGGCTCCAGCTTCTGGCCCTACCCATGATCCAGCTGCCACTTTCCTTGGCCCTGACTTTTTCCAGAGGCACTGGTACTGCCAGGCTGAGAATGTGGCCTCCTGGGAGCAGACCTGGCAGAACCCCTAGGGTCTACACTAAAGAAGCTTTTGCTGGGTGGGGCTTGAGGTCAGATAGGTTGGGCAGCAGAGGTATTAGGCTATAGACTACAGGTGACTTTCAGCAGCCCCCCAGGCATGCCTCAGGTTTGACCTGGGTTTGACACCTAGAGATTCTTATCAGGGGTCTCTGGTCACTGGGGGGTAGGGGAGGAATGTATAGAAGGGGTGCACCAACTCAGAGGAAGTCCAGGAAGGGGAGAGCCGCAGAGGCAGCTTTGAGACAAGAGTGAGAATCAGATGACAGGCCCCTGGGGATAGCTGGTGTCACACTAGGGTCCGAGTGTTGGAGCCTGGGAAGCCTTTCATGCTCCTAGGGTCCTTTGGTTTACCCACAGCAATCTGTGGCTAAAGCCTGAATGGAAGCCCAACCAGGTTGCTCCAGCCACATCCCTCTGGCCAACTCCCACCTCAACTCTTCTCCACAGTGACAGTGAGATGGAGATGGAAGCAGAGCATTACCCCAATGGTGTGCTGGAGAGTGTGTCCACACACATTGTCAATGGCGCCTACAAGCATGAGGACCTGCAGACAGATGAGTCCAGCATGGGTAAGAATGATGGCTCAGCATGGTGATCCCTGGGTGGTAATGGCTCTATCCAGATGTCTTCTGTCCCCCAGGAAGGGATTGGGAAGGGCAGGCTTTGACAGCCTGAGAAACTCTAACCAGACCTGGTCCACTGCCGCCTTAGCCGATCATGAATGGGTGGTTGAAACGGGAAGGCCCCTGGCCTGCTGCCAAGATCAGGGCCCCTGTGTCTGAGGCTAGAGGCAGTTGGTGAGGGTGGGCACTCTTATGAACACCCGTGCATCTGTACGGGGTGGGAGAAGGGAAAGGTTCTAAGTCCAGACCCCTAGACGATGTGCTTGGTGGACTAAAAGCACCTTAGCTACAGATGATCCACCTGTTCTTCCCAGCCCTAACTTGCCTCTGGCAGTCTCCCCAAAGTCCTTCTCGCCATGTTCCTTTTGGGGTCCCCACCCCAGTTCTCCCCTTCTCTCCTTACTCTTCCTGATTTGTTCTGTGCTGGGCTCTGGGTGCAGATGATGGGCATCCTCGGCGGCAGCTCTGTGGGGGCAACCAGGCTGCCACAGAAAGGATTATCCTGTTTGGTCGCGAGTTGCAAGCACTGAGTGAGCAGCTGGGCCGGGAGTATGGCAAGAATTTGGCCCACACAGAGATGCTGCAGGTATAGAACAACCTGACCTTCATACAGAGCAGGCCTCCATTGTGGGGGAGGGAGCAGGGTGACTCTGGGAGGGCTGTGGGGGCAGCAGCAGCAGGACAGAGCGGGTTCTAGTGAAGTCCACAATGGGAAGCAGGACTTTGGGGGTGTATGCTACTCTCTCTAGGCTCTGGGGAAGGCACAGTCCTTTCTGACCCTATGCTCACAGGGCACCATGCAGGACTCTGTATGCCCCTGGAGTCATGGAGGTGTGTATGTGTGTGGCGTGTGCCACAGTCCTCTCAAGAATGTCCTGTCCCTTAGGATGCATTTAGCCTGCTGGCATACTCAGATCCCTGGAGCTGCCCAGTTGGCCAGCAGCTTGACCCCATCCAGAGGGAGCCTGTGTGTGCTGCCCTCAACAGCGCCATTTTAGGTAAGCAGATCTAACAAAAACAGAAGCTGGTCCATGAATGCCTAGGGTGGCTCCTCCCTCTCTCCCTGGGGATTGCTGGTATTTGTCCAAATTAGGGCAGTGTGCTCTGCCCAGGCACTCTCTGGTAGCCCACAGGACTTGGGCTTCCATGGCTGAACCTAAATCTTGACCTCTCTCTGCCCAGCTGAATTGGCTGGCTAGATCATGATAGACTCTGGCCTGTGTCTATAGGCCTGGGCCAACACATTGCTCTAAAGAAAGTTAAGGTCCTCAGGTTCCTAGCATGGCTGCATGGCCATGGGCTGGTGGCTGGGACATACTCACACAGAGATATGTGAACACCATGTTCTAAGAGATTCTGTCCACTGCCCCTACTTTGTGCTTCCAAGGGAACTTTGACCTGAGCCCAGTTCCTGGGCAGAGCATTTACCAGGCCTGTCTCTCCTTCACAGAGTCTCAGAACCTGCCAAAGCAGCCCCCTCTGATGCTCGCCCTGGGTCAGGCATCTGAATGTCTACGGCTCATGGCCAGAGCGGGCCTGGGATCTTGCTCCTTTGCCAGAGTCGACGATTACTTGCACTAGCTGACAACGCTGGCTGGCCCCACCTGGCCCTTCCTCAGCCCCAGGGCTGGAGCAGCCCTGCCCTCCATAGGCATCTGGCGCAGGGACCTGGAAGCCATGGGCAGAGTCCATTCCTCCTGCCTGGCCTCCCCAACTCCGTTTAGTTTTCTTTTTTCTTTTTTCTTTTCTTTTCTTTTCTTTTCTTTTCTTTTCTTTTCTTTTCTTTTCTTTTCTTTTCTTTTCTTTTCTTTTCTTTTCTTTTCTCTTCTCTTCTCTCTTCTCTTTTCTTTTCTTTTCTTGTTTTCTCTTCTCTTTCCTTTCTTCTCTTTCTTCTCTTCTCTTCCCTTTCTTCCTTCCTCCCTTCCCGCCCCCCCCCCCCCCCGGCCCCCGCCAGCCCTCAGTCTCTGTCTTCACGTGCAGCGGCCTCTGACACAGTATTGGCTGGTTACTCTCATGTAGCGCCTTCTAGTTTGAAAGGGGGGTTTTGTTTTGAGGAGGGGTTGGGGTTTTTTAAATCTTTTTGTTTTTTTCCTCCTGACTGAGCCACCAGTATTTATCTCTGGAGAGCTTGTGCTGAGCTGGTTTCTGCTCATTTAGTGATGAAGCCTATCCAAGTTGGTGATAGCTTACTATTTTCATAAGTAAAAAAAAAAAAAAAAATGAGATTATATATATAAATATATATATTAAAAAAAGACACAGTATTTATCGTAGTGTTAGTGATCCAGCACCTCTTGGGTGAGGCTGTCCGGACACCATATGTTTTTATTTGAGACCAACTCATTAAAAAAGAATCATCTCTGTCACCTCAGCCAAGTGATTTGTTTATTTCAGGCTTCCCCTTTGTTGAGCCACAGGCCCAGCTGCAGCTCCTGGAAGCCCAGTAGGCTTTGGGGGGCCACTTAGTGGGCAGGTCAGGCTAAGCTGGTTTGCAGCATCTGAAAGGTGTGGGTCCCTAGGCCCCTGAGAGTTGGGCTGGGTGGACAACTATAGGGCTGAGGCTTCAGAGAAGGAATGAGTTGGTTGGCCCAGGGCTACACAGCAAAGCAAGGGAGTAGAGGGTCCTTGGCCAGCACGCTATCTACCGTTCTACCCTGCCTCTCACTGCCTACCTTGCCCCTCCCTTTCTCCCCCCACTCAGCATCCTGTTTTCCCTTGTTAAGATGGCCAAATAATTCATTTACTCTAAATTAATTGCCTGGAAACTACCTGCCTTTGACTCGAGAGCTGCTGTGTGTCAGGCTGCGGGGAGGATGTCTCCATTCCAGGACAGACGCCCTTGAGTACAGGGACTGCCTTCTTTCTGCCTGGATCTTCACCATCTCTGCACAGCTCTGATGGAATCCATGCTTTCTGTTGTGAAGCTAGGACCTTGTGGAGGCAGATACTTGGGCCACCAGTTGCTGGAGTGGATGGAACTCTTGACCTACTAAGCCAGGCTTCACTGCAGCTGTGCCAGACAGCTCCCTGCAGCTTGGTCCCAGCCACTCTTAGAAAAGACTATTATGAGTATTTGTTGGTCAGAGGAAGGGACCTCATGGGCTCTACAAATGTCCCACCAGCCGTTTCAGATGGATCTTCACAGCTGGTGGGGTAGAAACAATCCCGGTACTGCCATCAGGGAATCAGGAGAGGAAGGGCTGAGATGACTGTTGGGACTTGAGCAAGCCATCAGTGGAGAGGACTGACTGCCCAGGAGGAAGAAAAGGAGGAGGCCTACCCAGAGGAGCACCAGGAGGGGCTGGGCTTTCCCTACCTGCTTCATAGTGAGAGGGAGTGCACAGGTAGCCCTTGCCAAGGGGCAAGGCCAGAAATTGAACTTTGAGTCCCTGCCTGGGAAAAGGCTAGATAAGCTCCTGCTCTCTGGCAGCAGACATAGGGATGGTTGGTACAGCCTGAGATTCATTGCCTGTCACGCCCATAGCTGGACAAGAAATGTGACTCAGTTGGACCAACTGCTCGTAATGGGGGTAAGGGCCCTGGCCCTGTGCTTTCCCCGAGTTCTGCCTTGGGGCATGATCCTAGAAGCTGCTGCTTTTTCTTGGTCCCCACCAGGGCCTTGGCTGGCACCCCACAGACCATGGCCTGTTGGAGAGGTGTTGTCATGTCTGTAAAGGGAAACTCATCCTGTGCGAGGCTGGGGATGGCTAGCTCCCAAATGCAGAGGTTAAAAACATCAAGGTGTTAAAATGATCAGAGCTGAGCAGGATTGGGCATTAAAACCAGAGGCTTTTTTTAGCTGGAATGGGGTTCAGAGACCATCTACTCCACCAGTCCTCTCGTTTAATAAGGAAACAGGCCTGGGAGATTAAATGACTTAGCCAAAGTCACAGAGCAGGTTAGTGGCAGAGCTGGGACTAACCTCATCCCCATGGGCTGTACGACACTGTTTAGTCTTGAAGCCAAATGGTGAGTGAAAGGCTTAGGCTGGTGAGGCCCCCAGCAGTGTCTAAGCAGCTGGTATCTTCCGGGGTGTGTCAGGGATGGGGATGGGTGGCTGGGCTTGAATTGTGGAGCAGCTGAGAGAGGGCCCAAGAGGGCCCGGGACAGCTGTGTGCTGCTTGGGGTTGAGTGTCCACCTGGCTCGCGTTCAGTTCCCATGGCCATCTCCCCATTTTCTGTGCCTTATCTCTCTGTTTCAGCTGAGTCCAAGTTGTTTACTCTGTTCCTCTCCAGAGGGGCTCTCTGTCTCAATTGGACAGCTTACCTTTGGGACATAAGCCTTTGCCCCACAAGCCATGGAGAGGATCAAAACCAAGCTGCTTGAGTCCACTATCTTGCTGATAGTCCAGGGCTGCCTGCCAGCCAGAGGAGCCCCTTATGCACACCCAGTCCTACCAGCCTGTTGTCTGGGAGCCAACAGTGGGGAAGGCACCTGGGAGGAGCCCCAGTGAAGGGCTGGACCTGACCCAAGAGGACAGGAAGAAGACCTGGCTCTGTTGGGTCATCCAGCCCTGGGGGAGCATCCTTCCCTGTTTACCTTTTCCCCTTGTGCCACCAGATGTTACCTTCCAGAGCGGACACTGGCAGATGATGCAAAGAAAGCCAGAACCTCTGATCCTCACCCACATGGGTCTGTGGCTGGGGGGTAGGCTGCCAGAACAGGGACACTAAGAGATGGGGAAGTGGGGACTGCCCAGCCACCCAGCACCTTCCTACCCCTTAAGCACAAAGATGATGAGTCAGAGAATTGTCAGCGCTGAAAGTTCCTTTGGTTGCTCACAACTCAGGTATGCATGCATGTGGCAGCCAGGCAGCAGAGCCCCCACTTGACTGCCAGTCCCGTGCACCGGACCTGTGGCCAGTTCATGGACTCTGGCTGCCTCAGGTGCCACCTCTTTGCATAGGGTTTTCCTCCATTAGTAACTACAGCTGAAACAGATGTCCTCCACATTGTGCACACTGGTTCTGCCTTTGTCCTTGCGAGTTGATACTTGGCATTAGCATGAAACTTGTGGGAGGGTTTAGAGAGAATTCTAACACAAAACATCCTATTAAATTGTACTTGAGAAATGAAAAAACTCCTGTTGTATTTTGACAGAATTATTTTTATTAAAATATACATCCATGAGCAGTCACGAGTGTCTAGTCTCTGTTTTGAGTCTTATTGGGGTTTGTACCCTTTGTGTGGCACAGTCTGTTTTGACAGTTTGGCCCCTTCTCAGCCCACCTCTTAGGTTGCCAGGCCCCTGGTACCCTTCAGGAACCTTCAAGACTTCAGGTGTTTGCGAGAGCCCAAAGAGGATAGGAACTTAGGCTTCAGCTTTCTCCCCCCAGACAGCTTTCATCTAAGACAAACAAGGAGCAAATTCAGCTTCCAAAAGGTGGCCACAGGTCCTCCTGTCCACAGGGTAAGATTTTAATGGACTCCAAATACACTAATCCCAAACACTGGGTAGTCAGAGCTCTTCTGAGGGTTATTGAATTAGCTTCCAGGCAGTTTGAGGAGAAAGCACTCATACTCCAAATCCTAGTTCTGTTTACTAACTCTGGAAAATTAACTTTTTTCAGCTTCAGTTTCCCCACCCTTAAAATGTGATTAATCCTACCCCACGGAGGTAGGGGATTATAGCACATATAGGGCAGGCTTGACAGAGAGGAATACAGTACATGCGTGCTTCACTCGGTTATTTTATAAGACTATTACTCGACAGAACTCTCTTAGGGAAAAGTTACTGTGGAGGGAAGAATGGAATGTTAGATTAAGAACAAAAGTCCTGGGGCGCCTGGGTGGCGCAGTCGGTTAAGCGTCCGACTTCAGCCAGGTCACGATCTCACGGTCCGTGAGTTCGAGCCCCGCGTCGGGCTCTGGGCTGATGGCTCAGAGCCTGGAGCCTGTTTCCGATTCTGTGTCTCCCTCTCTCTCTGCCCCTCCCCCATTCATGCTCTGTCTCTCTCTGTCCCAAAAATAAATAAACGTTGAAAAAAAAAAAAAAAAAAAAAAGAACAAAAGTCCTGGTTCCATAAAGCCAGAGTAGATTAATTTCTCTCCAGTGGTTCTCTACAGGGAGTGATTTTATCCACCCTCCCACCCCTACCCCCCCAGGGAACACTTGGCAGTGACTGGAGATATTGTTGGTAGTCACAACTTGGGTGGAGTGCTAGGCTAGTGGCATCTACTGGGTAGAGGCCAGGGATGCTATAAACATCCTACAATGCATAGACAGCTCCCAACAACAAAGAATTATCAGACTCAAAATGTCAACAGTGCCACTGTTGAGAAACCCTGTTCTAGGGTGAATCTTGGGACAGAAACAGAAATATCAAGCACAAGCACAAGCACATTTTGATTCTGCATGGCTGTTCAGAATCCAGGGGAAAAGATTAAGGGGATAAAACCCTATCAGAAGAGGGAGGTTAGAGGTTACAATTTCTCATCACTCTGGGAGTCTTCCATGCTCGGAAGGTGGCAGCAGTGGCAGGAAGTCCTGTCTCCTAAAGCAGCTGGACCCGGTTGGTCAGCAGTTCTGAGAATAACTGCCTCAGCTCAACTGACATATTCTATTGTCACAGGTTGCTCTGGAACCATGGCTGGGACACCTTCCTAATACCACCTGAGTGGGGGTCCAGACTCACCAGGAGTCAGAAAAGCAGGGGAGGGGCTCCCCATGTAGGAACAACCCCTAATCCTACATTTCCAACATAGCCTGTTTTACAGTAAGGCTTACAGGTTTCACTACTCCAGCGGACAATATGGTGAACTAAAGAGAAGTCTTGTTACAAAACGGTATTGACTTGGGAGGACACAGGCTCCAGTAAAGAGATCAGGGGCACTGAGGTCACGGTAGGACCACTAACATGTAAGTAACAACCGAAGAACACGCAAAGGAAGAGAAAGGAAAGAAAACAGGAACCAGAGAACAGAAAAGACAGAGTCATTAGTAGGAGTCAGGAGGCCAGGAAGTACGGCGAGTTCAAGAGAACTACCGCTTGCAACGACAGGTCGTTGTGTCCAACACCAGACCTTCCTTCATTCCAGAACAACCAAGGCCCACCACAGTTCCCAGAACCTGGTTGTTTTTGATGCCGGACGGAGGCCCGAAACAAGTAGACGCGGTAACACACTCACTCGCCCACCAGCCACCACCGCCGGAAATAAAGGACCTAGCCCTTCGGCTAACTAAGACACTTAACCGCCGCCCCTAAAGTGCGAGCATGCGTGCATGCGCAGCCCTCAATCACGGCCCATCCCAGCGCTGGCCCACCCCCCGTCAAGGAGCATGCGCAGACTACTCGCTGTCCCGCCCCTCCCTTTCCAGAGCTCCCGGTTCCTTAGAAACCAGGCGGCGCGTTCCCGGTGGCTGCGCTTTAGATTCCGGGGCCCGCGCGTCCCCGCCAGCCTACCTCTTGGCGGGCGGGTGGTGGGCGAGACCGGTCCGGACCCATGGTCTCTGGTACAGCGCGGGACGGGCGATGCCAGCATGCCAGGTGAGAGGCGGGCCCGCGGCGGCGGGTGAGGATGAAGGAGAGCGCGGGCATGGCGCGGCAGCCAGCGGGCGTCGACCGGGCCTCCGCGGCCCGGCGCCCGAGGTCGGAGGCGGGGCTACTCATAGCCTGGGCTGGAGGGGGCAGTTCTAACTGCCACCGCGGTCGCCGAGTTCGGGGGTCGCCCCGGAGTTTGTCCTCCCCACCGCAGAAATAGGACCTACAGATTTGGTCATAGAATTGTAGAATTTTGTGTCCTGAAAGGACCTCGGCCATGACCCATCCCTTTACCGGACGCGGAAACCTAGGATCCCCTGCCTCGTGCCGAACAGACCCTACCTGTGTGAGGACTGACGCTTTGTGGACGAGGATGTGAGGTGTAGAAGCCTCAGACAAAGGGCGCATAGGGTAGCTGGTACATCGTCTTTCAGAGTGAGATGGGACTTGTAGAAGGTAAATACTTTAAGGAAAGAGAGTTCAGGTGGCAGATGGGAGAAAGGACACTCCAGAAAGTGCAGGTGGCTCTGCCAGTTACAAAATGCCCACTGGCCAGGTCTCAATGGCCCTGGCCTAGCTTTGAAGCCCAGGAAGGAAGCAAATGGACTAGCGGAGACAAAAGGTGAGGTAAGGTGTTCCCATCAAGATGTTATCACACGAATGAGGTGGAAGGAAATGGGGGTGGGGAGATCAGGACTTGTGAATGGTTGTGTGAAAAGTTTACCTTCCCTCTGCTGCCAAAGGTAAAGAATGGGACAAGAATAGAAAAGTTTAAAGTTGCATTAGCTAGACAGCAGGAAAGGTTATAAACCATCTTATAGAAGAAAGTGGGTGCCCTGTGAGTATCCAGAACCAAGTTGGGGCACTGCCCAGAAGACTTTTGTAGGCTGTGGGGCATAAAGGTCTCAGAAGGAAGAGCCTGTAGAGTATGACCCTTCATTTGAAGGGAACGCTATTTAAGTTAGAAAAGACACTTAACACATTATTGAGATATGGAGAAGACAGTTGTCTTTGTGTTGGGGAAGCTAGATTCATTCTTGATAAGCAAACTCCTTTTCTTCTGAAAAGCTATGTGCACCAGGGAACAAAAGACTTTTTTTTTTAACGTTTATTTTTGAGAGACAGAGCACGAGTGGGGGAGGGGCAGAGAGAGCGGGAGACACAGAAACCAAAGCAGGCTCCAGGATCTGAGCTGTCAGCACAGAGCTGACTCGGGGCTCCAACCCACAAACTGCGAGATCAAGACCTAAGCTGAAGTTGGACGCTTAACCAACTGAGCCACCCAGGCACCCCAAACAAAAGAGTTTTTTAATTAAGGCCATCCATTTTACAGAAAATGTAAAAAAGTACTGGGTTTTGACTTGGAATATGGAGACTGGACCAACAGATGAAAATTTTCAGCAGACAGTTCTGTTGGACTCCCCATTTTTACAGTTAAAAATTCTGTTGTCAGGCTTTCTCTTAGCACCCGGTTGTCCTACTTTTCCTATGGAATGATTGGTCTAAGTCTGATCACTTATATTTATTTGAGGGGGAAATTCAGATATACGATTTCTTTAAGTATTACTAGAATCCACTAGTAGTAAGATTAGCAATAACACCCCTTATCCCCCTTCAAAGACATAAAGATTTGTAATATAGTTAAAAGAAGTGTGTGATTTTTAGAAGATGGTCCCTGATTCTAATCATCAAAATCAATTTCTTACTAGCTTGATGAAACTAATTATCAACGTATATTCGATTTTGCAGTATGTTTTCTTTCCCCCTCAGAGCGATGAGATACATTTAAAGTATGATGGTGTTAATAGGTCAGATTAGTTTAAGAAACAAAACTTTGCCTTAGGTTCATAAATCACTGCCAGACCTTATCTGTGATGTTGTGGCTGTGCATTTTATTGATTTTTCTTTCATCTGTGGAAATATTTTGTATAAAATATATCAAGAGATATAATGTGGTGTTATTAGAAGGGTTTGTAATCTGTGCGGAAAATTGGCACTGTTAATCAGATCCTGTCAGAAAAGCTTTATGAAAATCATTGTATTCTTTGTAGAAACTCAAATTACTTTAGCGCTGGCCCAGATAGAAGACAGGCTAATAGGCCAAAATCAAGGTAAGATGGAAGGGAGTAATTACCATCTGTGGAGCTGGATGCTGTGTGGGATGCTTTGAATGTAAGTGCAAATACTTTCTTGAATGCGCAGTTGAAGAAGATATTGCATAAATGTGGTGAGTGTGCCCCATTGATTGGTGTACATTTTTTGAGCTCCTCTGTATAATCAGAAAGACACTGATTTTCTTTTCGATTTTCAAACGAAAAGACGGACTTACAGACTCTTAAAGTGTTTCTGCGTTGCTATAGCAATGAAACTTCGGACAAATAATTGCTTAATATCAGCTCTGTTTTCTGGGGCAGCTGAGGGCAGTTATCAAATCTGACCTGTAATAAACTAATCAGCAGTATTTAACAGGCCAACATACCAGATAAACCAGTAATGTTAACAGGATCTACTTTCACTGAACTGATTTTCTGGTTATACAGTAAGAGGAGAAATGCAGTAGAGATGCAGTGCCATCTGATAAAAGAAGTTGTAACACAGACGGTGTTCAGAAAACACGGGAATTGGAGACCACTAACTTAGAAGTAGGAGAAGAGCCTTTCTGATGTCTGACAAGTCACTCAGGCATATTTATAGTAGGAGGTCCAATTCCTGGATAAATTCACTGTTGGAATAGGACAGTCTCTAGGAAAAAATTTCAGATTTTGCTATTTTTGAGAATTCATGTACAACATAGCAATGGAACATTATTTTTCTTAAATTAAAAAGTAGCAACTTTGTATTCCAAGAGAGTCCAAATATCCAAGTTTGGATGGGAATAAACACTTAGATAATACAGTTTAAATAAACATTCAGAAGGAAGAAATGAATATTCCTGCATTACTTAAATACACTCAAACTCTATCCTTAAGCACTTGTTCTTTAGATCCTTCTCTTAGAAGGAAAGTTGCAAGTAGTGCCTTTGTCCTAGATACTCGCAGTTTTCAGAGTAGCCATTGACAAAATGCCACATTTTTTTGGACCCAGGATAGACAGGAATTGCGGGAGAGATAGCTCTCCCCTGCCACTTCTCACAGCTATTCCATAAGGGTTTCTACCCGTCCTCTACCATGAAAGATTAGGAATGAAGTCTGTGAGGAATGGGAATGGAGTATCGAATGCAGTCCTTTTTCCTAGCTGGAGATAACTGGTACTCTCACACTGTCAGCTCTCAATTTCTCATGAGAACAGATAACCCCAAAACAGAACCTGCAACACTTCTACTTGGCTTTGGGATTTACCATATCACTTTGCAACGTCAGAATCTTTTGTTATTTACTTTCACAATTACATTTTGCTTAGAATGCTGGGGCACCTGCCTGGTTCTTTTGGTAGTAGAGCATGTTACTCTTGATCTCGGGGTTGTGAGTTCCAGCCCCACATTGGGTGGAGAGGTTACTTAAAAATAAAATTTTAGGATGACTGGGTGGTTCAGTCAGTTAAGCATCCAGCTCAGGTCATGATCTCACAGCTTGGGGGATCAAGCCCCGCATCAGGCTCTGCCCTGACAGTGCAAGAGCCTGCTTGGGATTCACTCTCTCTGTCTCTCTCTGCCCCTCCTCACCTCACTCCCTCTCTGTCTTTCAAAATAAGTAGATTAAAAAATTAGTTTTTAAAAAATCTTAAAAAAAAAAAATAATGTTAGGCAAGTCTTACAACTTGTGGACCATAATTTCATAATGTGTATAGTTTGTAGCAAAATAAATTGAAAATAGTACAGTTGTCTAACACTAGAGAAATAAAAAGCTGGTTCATGGAGTCAGTGAAATATGCAACCCTTAAAAACTGTGGTAACATAAAAAATGCTTATGTCAGAATGGGTACGTGAAAAAATCAGGATACAAAGTTATGAATACAGTTTAATCACAATATATTAAACAAATCTAAAAAAAAAAAAAACCCAAAAAACAGAAGAACACAGAATAATTGTCTATGATGAGTATATATTTTAAAATACAAACCTTCCGGGGCGCCTGGGTGGCGCAGTCGGTTAAGCGTCTGACTTCAGCCAGGTCACAATCTCGCGGTCCGTGAGTTCGAGCCCCGCGTCGGGCTCTGGGCTGATGGCTCAGAGCCTGGAGCCTGTTTCCGATTCTGTGTCTCCCTCTCTCTCTGCCCCTCCCCCGTTCATGCTCTGTCTCTCTCTGTCCCAAAAATAAATAAATGTTGAAAAAAAAAAATTAAAAAAAAAATAAAATACAAACCTTCCTGGGGCGCCTGGGTGGCTCAGTCAGTTAAGCGTCTGACTTCAGCTCACGTCATGATCTCACAGTTTGTGAGTTCGAGCCCCGTGTTGGGCTCTGTGCTAACAGCTCAGAGCCTGGAGCCTCCTTCACATTCTGTGTCTCCTCCTCTCTCTGCCCCTCCCATGCTCATGCTCTGTCTCTCTCTGTCAATAATAAATAAACATTTTAAAAAAATAAAAAATAAATAAAATACAAACCTTCCTAAGAGTTTCTTGCTGATGTAAAAGATGATTTGGAACTTTCTTTTTGCAGGCCTTCATCCCTTCATACTCTTTGACTGTATTAAAGTTCTGGGGAGGAGGACTGGCAGAGGACAGCACTGTTGTTTCCTGTCTCAGGTGTCAGGGAACCAAACAGTAGTGTGGTTACCTAGATAATGAATTTTCATGTATATAAATGAAGGGTACACTGTACATCTTATGTGTTCTCTAAGACTTTTTTTGTTGTTTTAAGATTTTTTACTTGTAAGTAATCTCTATACCCAACATGGGCTCCGACTCACAACCCTGAGATGAAGGGTTACATGCTCTTCTTTCTGAGCCAATTAGGCACCGCCTAAGACTGTTTCATTGTTGTTGTTGTTTTTGGTGCTTGTTGATAGATAGTCTTGAGCCTGAGGGTCTCTTCAGTGTGTTTTGATGGATGCTTTGGTAGCATAGTGTTCCAAAGTATATTAGAGGATGTTCCATGTGGTTAATGTTTTCTGCCTGGTGGTGTGGTGGTTCCTGCTAGGAAATGGTTATCATCTCTGGGAGACCTCTCTGGGAGTAGCCCTGGGAGCATGTGAGATAGAATGTTTGTCTTCTCAGGCATCCTTTGTTTGTCCGGGAGAAGGGGGGGTGGTAGAGACAGCCATATTTCCTGTTACTTTTCAGCCTTTTGCATTGGATGACAATCCTGTGCCAGTGGCTTATGTTTTGGAACAATGGAGAAAATGATTGAACACAGTATTCCTTATCCAATGTTATTTTCAAAATTAAATCAGTATGCTTAAATGGCTTGTTTTGGTTCCTCCAGGCCTGAGCTTGCTTCTGGTCATGGTGGTTATTCTTTTAAAACTATCTCTGTTTCTCTTTTCCTTTAATGGCTAATAACCCTAATATACTAAGGTTGTTATTCAAAGAACACTTAAATGTCTTTAAGTAATTTCCAAAGTGTTCTGGGATTGTTACCAAAATACCTTGAAGTGTGAGGTTTCAGGGACCTGTTTTCTTCTTAAAACCGTATAAAACCCAGTCTTGGTCCCAAAAGAGCTTAGAGTCTCAATAGTGAGACAAGACATTGTGTGTATCATTTAAATAATAACCAAAAAATCCTAAAATATAAAATGAATGGCTGTTTCAGGAATGCATATCCCATATACATGCTGTGTTTTATAACTGGTCTTCTCCATTACACATTAAACATCTCCCCTCTCCCCTGCCCCCCCCCCCAAAAAAAAAGGTAAAAAGAAGAAAAGGTGGTATGACAAAGACTGTCCTGAGATTAGATTATTTTAGATTTCACATGTAATAGCTAGATGATCGTTAAATGAAACCACAGCTGAGTGTGGTCATGGCCTAGTTGATAAGCAGTTTTCTTGCATATAAGAAGGAGATACGTGGGGCGCCTAGGTGGCTTAGTCAGTTAGTGTCCAACTTTTGATTTCGGCTGAATTCATGATCTTATTGATTGTGAGATTGAGCCCCAGGTTGGGCTCTGTGCTGACAGTGTGGAGCCTTCTTGGGGTTAGGTAGGTAGGTAGGTAGGTAGGTAGGTAGATAGATAGATAGATAGATACATAGATAAACTTAAAAAAAAAAAAGGAGATGTTTGTGAAGGGCTTTGGGCATTTCCATTCACCAGAGAACCACTTCATATTTAAACTGTTTGGTGACCAGAAGCCATGTAACACAGAGTTAGAGAATGACAGTCTGAGTTGCTGTGCTCCAGGGTGCCCTACAAACGTCCTATACCCAAGGGACTCCTGGCTGGCTCAGTTGGTGGAATGTGCACCTCTTGATCTCTGGGTTGCAAATTTGAGCCCCACATTGGGTATGGAGATTATTTTAAATCTTAAAAAAAAGTCCTAAACTGAAATCCAGTGTCTATTACTGTCATAGATAAACCAGTTTTCCCAGGAGAAGAGTACTTTTCTCCATGTTGAAGGTGGAAAACACTTAGAAAACTTCAGTAAATTAAGTGTGCATTCTTGGTCCCTAGGTAAAACCAAAGTATGTAATACACCTCTCTGCAGTTGGCTGTTTCACATGCATCACGGCCAAATATGCTTTACCTAAGTGATTTAAAATTAAAGGCAGAGTCTTTGTTCACATGCCTGCTACAGTGAAAGATCTCTGAACACTCATTGTGTTTCTGTGTCAGATCAGTCCTTGGTATTCGGCTATGGGTGTAGCAAGAAATAGAAACTAAGCTCCAGGGACCTAGCCTGCCTGTCTAGATCACTGCTCTGTGTCCCACCTCCTGGCATAATGCCTGACTCATCGTGGTGCTTATAAATATTAGGGAATAAATGAGAAGAGGACTCTGGTGACTGGATAGTGTGCCACTGAAATGGGTGGGGGTGTGCAGAAGGAGGTTTGTGTTTGAGAGGAAAGACAAATTTGGGATGGGAGCAGCTGGTAGGTCACTTATGTGGGGATTTCCAGTCGACACTTAGACATTTAGTAGAGATAGAGCTGGAACAAGTTGTTGAGGCTGGGAATTGGAAGTTAATATTTGCATGAAGGTTATAGTGAAATTGAAGGATTAGATTATGTTGCTTCAAAAGAGAGAGGACTGAGGATGGAATTTTCAGGTTGATGTCAACCTGGAACTCACTGTTAAAGTAGTCTTAGCAAAAAAATAATCTTCTTGTTCTTGCCAGATTTTCAAAAGCAATAAAGAACTAATATGGAGGGGGTGGTGCCTGAGTGGCTCAGTATGTTAATTGTCCAACTCTTGATTTTGGCTCAGGTCATGATCTCATGGTTCATGAGATCGATCCCCACGTTGGGCTCCATGCTGGGCGTGGAGCCTGCTTGGGATTCTCTCTCTCCCCCTCTCCTTCTGTCCCACCTCCCGCCCCTATGCGCTCTCTCTCTCTCTCTCTCTCTCTGTAATAAAATAAAATCTTAAAAAAAAAACTTAATGTAGCCAGTAAATAAGTACTTTTTCCTACTGTAATCATCAGCTGAAGCTAACTTTTAGACCTGATAGCAATCCAGATATTTCTGTGGGTGTTAAATTTTTTCTTTATGACCCAATTTAGCTGACCCTTTTGTAGCTTGGGTAGTTATGCCTCATTGAACAGGTCATTAGGTCTTTCATTAGTGCCCTCGTAGGACACTCTGTGGACTGGAGCAGGGGGGCAAGGAACTGTCGTCTTTGGCCAGCTCTGGGTGTGCCCCATCACGTGGTAGCTGCCTAACAGTTTACCATCATATCAGCTTGTGGACCTGAGGAAATAGCACATCTGTCCTTTGTCCTGTTTGTGTTTTTGCTGACAATGAGAAGGTAGGAATCTGTGACCATGTCACTGAGTCAGTGTGGGCACTGTTAAAATAAAAGACAAATCATAGGAAAATGAAACCTTCTCCAGAGAGCCTCTGGATTTTTGAAACCCAGGGACCAAAACATTTATCATAACTAATTTGTAAAACTCAACACCTGTTTCTTTAGTTTGGCTTTTATTTTTTAATGGGAACATAAATGCAAGTAAAGAAACACTTTCACACATCTATCTGAAAGCAGTCCTGCCGAAAGCGTTCATATTATCATATCAGACTCTTAAGTACATGCTGTAGGTAGTCCCTCTGCTATGAACTTGAAGTTTAGAACTCAGGCTGCATATCCCCACTCCCCCTCATGTTTATGCTCTGATGATGGGGTGTGGTCGTCTTTCCTCTTTGGGTCTGGCTCTTGTACTCAGGCATTGACCGCCTGTCTGCCATACTGGCTCAATTCCAGGTGTTAGGAGGGGCCAAAAGGAAGGCTGGGGGACAGTTAGACACCTCTTTCTAACTAATTCTTGGTACATGACTGGCGTTGAAGGCCTGATAGAAGGCATTCCTGCTTATTTCCCCAATAGGTCCTAAGTTTTGCAAAACAACAATTAAAATTGACCTTCATGGGGCGCCTGGGTGGCGCAGTCGGTTAAGCGTCCGACTTCAGCCAGGTCACAATCTCGCGGTCCGTGAGTTCGAGCCCCGCGTCGGGCTCTGGGCTGATGGCTCAGAGCCTGGAGCCTGTTTCCGATTCTGTGTCTCCCTCTCTCTCTGCCCTTCCCCCGTTCATGCTCTGTCTCTCTCTGTCCCAAAAATAAATAAACGTTGAAAAAAAAAAAATAAATTAAAAAAAAATAAATAAATAAATAAATAAATAAATAAAATTGACCTTCATGGTTTTATTTTATCTCCTTTATCATGCTCAAAAATTAAGCTTGATGCCTGGATGGCTCAGTTGGTTAAGCCTCTGGTTCTTGATTTCAGCTCATGTCCTGATCTCACAGTTTGTGGGTTTGAACTGCATCGGGATCCTCTGCTTGGGATTCTCTCTCCCCTCCTCTGTCTGCCTCTCCTCTGCTTACTCTCCCTGTCTCTCTCTCAAAAATAAATAAATAAGCTTGAAGAGAGGGAGGGAGGCAGGGAAGGCAAAGAAGGAATTAGACACAAAAAGCTATTGTCCTCTAACCAGTGCACCATCTATACAGGTTTAACCCTACTTCCCGATCTTTTCATTCTCACACTTATTTGTACATTCATTCTTCAATGATTACTCAGCACCTACTCTGTCAGCACTCTTTTGTCCTGGTGACAGCAGTGTGTGAGGTAGGCAAGATCCTGCTATCATGACAGATGCTAAATAGGTGATCCCAGTGAATCATGATGGGCACTGTGAAAACCAAAGCCCAGGCTGCTGGGAACTGTAAGCTGAATCACTTAACCCAGCCTAGGCCATGCTGGGTTAAGATGTAAAGAAGTAGTGTTTAAGTGGAGACCTGACAAATCTCCTGAGAATTAGCCTGCCAAAGTAAGAAAAGATTGTTCCAAGCAGAGCAAAGAGCTTGGACCAAAATCTCAGAGCAAGACTGAAAGAGATGTAGTAGCTGCTAGCATGTCAGGTACAGTGTAAGGGGAAAGTGGTAAGGTGGAGAGGTGGGGAGGGGTCCAGCTCATACTGGGAGATGCTTTGTGGACCTCATCAAGGAATTTAGGGTTTATCCTGGGGGCACTTAAAGTCTAGGGAAGGAAATGGTCAGGACAAGGAAAAACGTTAGGTGTCTGTTAGGGGACCAGAACAGTGGATGAATTCCAGGGGCATTGAATCCAGTTGGTGAGATGTAGTGACAGACTGGCTGTGGGGCAAATGGCTTCACTGCAGCCAGAGTGATTTCTTATGAACTGGTTAGGACTGAATCACTGTCACCTGTTTGAGCTACTCTCACTTGCCTTCCCTTCACAATTATCTGTTGGTGTTTGACTGAACATAGTCACTGGGTCATTGTGGTCTTGTAAGGCCCTTAACATACAGTACACTTCTGTTAGATGGAGGAAGCTTGACTGCAAGGGGATTGAGCTAACGAGTAATCATGAGCCATGTCATGTGGAGGAGGGACGTTAGTTGAAGGGACAGCTCTAGATGAGGGTGCCCTCTTAGCAGGTCAAATTGTAGTTTAAGACTGAAAGTAGCAGCTCGTTTTCCTAATCCTAAGTGGCAGGCAGAGCTATTCTATTATCATATCATGCTTGTTTTCTTTCCTGAACTATTAAATCAGATTTTGCCCCAAACTACTTAAATTCGTGA
Source organism: Leopardus geoffroyi (assembly GCF_018350155.1). NCBI lineage: Eukaryota > Metazoa > Chordata > Mammalia > Carnivora > Felidae > Leopardus > Leopardus geoffroyi. Next base: position 43,280,994 of record NC_059335.1, on the reverse strand, counting down.
CATAAGTAATCTCTCTTATATATATTTTTTTTAATTTATTTTTTTTTTCAACGTTTATTTATTTTTGGGACAGAGAGAGACAGAGCATGAACGGGGGAGGGACAGAGAGAGAGGGAGACACAGAATCGGAAACAGGCTCCAGGCTCTGAGCCATCAGCCCAGAGCCCGACGCGGGGCTCAAACTCCCGGACCGCGAGATCGTGACCCGGCTGAAGTCGGACGCTTAACCGACTGCGCCACCCAGGCGCCCCAATCTCTCTTATATTGATGAACATATCCCAAGACCCTACTAAATTATATGCAGTTTTGATGAGTTCAGTATATGCATCCTGGTTTATTAACTAACTGTGCAGGACAAGATCTGCAATCTTTATTTTTTCAGCAGTATGCATTGAATACCCACTATATATCAGGGCTTGTTCTAGGCACTGGGGATGCAACAATGAATAAACAGACAAAAAATCTCCTGTCTTAAAGAAGCATACATTCTAGCAGGGGTGATTGGTGGAATCAAACAATGAGGCAAGTGAGGGAGAGAGTAAGCCAAGTGAATATCTGTACAGAAAAGGGAACTGCAAGTGCAAAGGCCCTGAGACAGGAGCATACCTGGCATGTTTGAGATGTATTTAGTACTGAGCCACTGTTGCGGAGGCAGAATAAGCAAGGGAAAGAGAGATAGGACATAAGGTGAGAGATGTAAAAGGAGGAAGGGAATGAGGGCAGACTATGTAGGACCTTGTAGGTCAGTGGAAGAGCTTGGCCTTTTATTCCAAGAGAGATGGGAAGCCTGTGGAGAGCTTGAACAGAGGAATGACTTTTTACTCTAACTTAATTTGAGTCATTCTCAATGCTATGTTGAGACTAGATTGGGGTGCAGTATGGGGTGGAGGAGCAGGGTAGAACCTGGGAGGTCACCTAAGCTGTTGCAGTAATGTAGGTGAGAAAGGTGGTTGTGACTTGAACTGAGATAGCAGTAGGTGTAGTGGATGCATCTTGAAGGTAGAAAGCCAGCAAGATTTGTTAACACATCAAATGTGAAGTGTGAGAGAAAAATAATAATCAAGGATTACTCCAAGATTTTGACTTGAGCTGTTGGAAAGTTTGTTACCAATTTCAGAGACGAAGCCATTGTGCACAAGTTTGGCGGGGGCGGGGGATGGAGGATTGGCAGGGGGTGGCATGGGAATTCCAGGAGTTTAATTCTGGACACTTAAAGTTTGGGATGCCTATTAAAATAAGCATCCAAGTAGAAATATCGGATAGGGAGTTGTTGTTTATACTAGTCTGGAGCTGAAGAAAGAGGACCTGGCTAAAATCTTTGGGAGTCCTCAGAAAATAGTGTGTATTTAAGCCATGAGACTGAATAGGATCATCATGGTTACCACGGGAGATTGGGAAGGAGCCAGAGAGATAGGAGAATAGCAGGAGAAATTTGTGTTCTGGAAATTAAGAGTGTTGCAAAGAGGGTGGAACATGCTATATCAGATGCTACTGCTGTGTCAGCACAAAGTGGAATGAAGATGAGAATTGGCCCTTGGATTTTGGGATTTTGGATTTTGGATTTTACAACATTTTAATTGTATTTGACAAATATCGGGTAGCTGAAGTATTTATGACCATTCCTATGGGGTTGTCAGCCATGATGCCTTGAATACATAAGATACACAATTACAGTTTGAAGTTCTGAACATTTCATTCTTCTCCTACTTCCTTTGGCCCATTTTATTTTACCTTTTATTTATTTTTTTGTTTTTTAAGTAAACTCTTTGCCCAGTGTGGGACTTGAATGCATGACCCCGAGATCAAGAGTCGCATGCTCTACTGACTGAGCCATTGGGCGCCCCGGACCCATTTCATACTGAGGAAATACTGTTAGGTAGAGGCTTGAACACTACTCTAGGAGACGGGAGTGTCTGCCAATTACAAATTGACTTTTTAATGTGCTTGGACTGCTGTGCTCTTTACTGAACTACCCATATGTCAGTGTTTTTTCATAATTCAATCCTGCAGGGTGAGTAATGCCTTCCTCATGTGGAACTCGGAGTGCATTACAGATATGTCATTTAACTTTTTTTTAAAGTTTATTTATTTTGAGAGAGAGAGAGCATGCGTGTGAGAGTGGGGGTTGGGGAGAGAGAGAGAGGGAGAGAGAGAATCCCAAGTAGGGTCCACACCATCAGTGCAGAGCCCGATGTGGGGCTCAAACTCACCCAACTGTGAGATCGTGACATGAGCCGAAACCGGACACTTAACCAATGGAGCCACCCAGATGCCCCTAACGTTTTTTTAAATATGAAGTTAATTCATATCCTGTTGAATGCTCTTATAGTACCCTCTTTGCCTTTATAATGCTTTTCTCAAATTATAATGACGTATTTATGTGATGATTTGTCTTCTCGCTCCTGCTAAACTGTAAACTCTATGCAAACAGAAACTATGCTTTGCTCACCAATATAACCTGTGCGTTGCCTTGGCCTGGCCAATAGTATGTAATTAAAATAAGTATTTATTAATGAATCAATGTGCATAAATTACAGGTGTCATTTTATACATGAGCATCTGAAACACAGACTGTGATTAGCTAAGCTAATGTCATAATCTGTTTTAAAACTAGGTTGAGGGCCCATCTCACTTAATAACTAGGGTCCTGGCCTCACCTCTGGCCACAGTACTTTATTTTAGCATATTTTATATGAAGATATAATTACTAGAAAAACTCATCCACAGAAAAAGCTGGCCTCTTGATACTGGCCCTTTGGAATGTTTGAAGGGTCAGAGATCTGTGGCAGTCTGTAGAGGCATCTCAGAGGAAGAAGGAGTGCCCTAAGGATACACAGCTTGGGATGGCTGCTTGCACTGGGGAACTGCAGGTGTAAGGCTGGTTCCGGGAAAAGATGGGGGTGGGCACTGAGTGAAGTCTTCTCACTCTTGTGGTGTTCCAGGTCTTGTTGCCCAACTGTACAGCTACAGCCACAAACTGTTACACATCATTTCTCACTTAGAACCATCATTAACTTTATTTGCCTAAAGCAATACACAAGAATTCATTTTGAACCCTCCCTTCCTTAGTATGAGTTGTTCGTGAGTGGTAAGGACTTACTTACCTAATACCTGAAGCTCAGTAGCTTGTCCAGTTTGGCATTGGTTAGTGGAAAGTGCCATCTTCAGATACCCTCAGCAAGTGCTGAGACTGACTAGATCATTGGGCCTTGAAGTTAATTCATCAGAAAACTTAACTCTCTTGGCTCCAGCCGTGGTCTCTGTACTGTTGATATCTCCAAAAGTAAGCTGACAAGGTTTTATGTTGTTTTTAAGGAAAGAGACTTTTAGTTCACATGTATCCATCTTGTTTGATTATGAACCTGAATCTTCAAGATGTGAACAGGTTGTTCTGTGCTCTTAGAAACAACAACTTCTGATTAAAAATTGAGGTATAATTTACTTAGAAGTAATGCACAGATCTTAAGTATTCAGTTTGATGAGTTGTTAACAGTTGCATCACCATGTAAGTACAGTGCAACAAGAATGTAGAATATTTCCATCACTCGAAAATGTCTCCTTGTGCCCCTTTCCAGTCAGTCCCATACCCCTACCACCACCAATACCTTCTGCTATCACTATAAATAAAGTTCACCTGTTCCTATACTTCAGATTAGTGGGATGCTACAGTATGGGGTGTTTTTTTTTTTTTTTTTGGTGTGTGTGTCTGGAATCTTTCACTAAACGTATTTTTTAGATTCATACCTGTTGTTGCATGTATTCATAGTCCATTCATTTTTATTGCTTTACTATATTGTATTGAATGATTCTACCGTAACTTGTTTATCCAGTCTCCTATTGATAAATATTTGGATTTGTTTCCAGTTTGGGGCTATAATGAATAATGCTAGTGTGAACATTTTATTTTTATTTTATTTTATTTTTTAATGTTTATTTATTTTTGAGAGACAGCGAGCATGAGTGGGGGAGGTGCAGAGACAGGGGGTACAGAGGATCCAAAGCGGGCTCTGTGCTGACAACTGGGAGCCTGATGCAGGGCCTGAATTCACGAACCATGAGATCATGACCTGAGCCGAAGTCAGATGCTCAACCTACTGAGCCACCGAGGTGCCCTTACTGTGAACATTTTATGTAAGTTTTTGTGGACATACATTTTTGTTTTCTTGGGCAAATATCTACAAGTGGAATTGCTATGTTATTGGGTTAATATATGCAGGGTTGTTTTAATGTTTATTTATTTATCTTTGAGAGTAGGGAAAGGGCAGAGAGAGGGAGCGGGAAAGAGAATCCCAAGCAGGCTCTGCACTGTCAGCACAGATCCGGACCCGGGGCTTGATCTCAAGAGATGGAGATTATGACCTGAGCCAAAATCAAGAGTCAGCTGTCAGCACGGAGCCTGACATAGGGCTCAAACGCATGAAACTATGAGATCATGAGCTGAAATCAAGAGTCAGATGCTCAAACAAGCCACCTGGGCACCTCCCGACACTATTTCTTTAAGAGTTTCTTTTTAGGGCACCTGGGTGCCTCTCTGCCCCTCCCCTGCTCGTTCTCTCTTTCTAACTAAATAAACTTAAAAAAATTTTTTTAAATAGTTTCTTTTCCCCATTGAATTGATTTAATACTTCAGTTGAAGATCAGTTGACTGCATTTGTGTGGCTTGCAGGGTAAATATAGTATTACAAGGCAGTAACTTTGTCTATAGAAATCCCTAATGGCTCTTTTTGAAGCCTCGTGCTGAAAAGTAGAAAGGTAAAATGTGGAAGCAACCCAAGTGTCCCTGGTCAGATGAATGGATAAACAAAAAATGTAGCGTATACATAAAATGGAATACTATTCAGCCTTAAATAAGGAAGGAAATTCTGACACACCCTACAACATGGGTGAACCTTGAGGACATGATACTAAGTGAAATAAGCCAGTCACAAAGGTACAAGTATTATATGATTGCACTTATAGAGAATCAAACTCATAAAGTAGAATGATGGTTGCTGAAGGTTGGAGGGGATAGGATGTTCTTGTGTAATGGATCTAGATTTTCACTTTTACAAGGTAAAAAGAGTTCTGTGGGTGGTGGTTGGTGGTGATGGTTGTGCAACAATGTGAATGTTACTAATGCAGCTGACCCATACGTTTAAAAATGGTTAAGATGGCAAATTTTATGTTGATGTGTATTTTGCCACAATTAAACATTTTTAAAACCTAACGATATAAGTACAGAATAGTTCTTAGGACATGTGATTCCTACTGTGTATTAGGATGACAAGGCTGTCTAAATTCTATAATGAATGTAAGCTGCTTAATAGGAGTATAATATCTAAAGGAAGAAGGTCAGACAGAGTATGCTCAGGATATGGCATTTAGTTCTGGGGGCCCCATTTCAGGAGGATTTTGGCAAACCAGAGATGGGGCAAGCCAGAGCGACCTTGGCTATTCTTTTGATAGAGAGTATGAGGAAGGCCCGAGGGAATTAGAGTTCTGTCTGTAAAGGAGTATATCAGTAAGCTTTTGCTATATAACAAACAACCTCAAAATTCAGTAGCTTAAGACAAATATTATGTCTCATGATTCTTTTTCCTCCCCAGCTTTATTGAAATATAATTGACATATAACATTGGGTAAGGTAAAGGTTTACAGTGTATTAGTCCGGTTTTCTTATGATTTTGGGGGAGATCTGGATGGTTCTGGGTTAGGTGGTCTCAGCTGGAACTGGATGACATGAGATGATCTCACTCATATAACTGGCGTTTGGCTCAGTGCCAGGTGGGGCAGTGAGGATGACTTTGGTCGCATGTCTCTTGTGATCTAGCAGGATGGCCTAGGCTTGTTCACATGGTGATGGTCCCAGAGAACCCACGAGCAGTGTGAGAGAGCAAGCCTCCATGCACAAGTACTTTTCAAACATCTTGTGTCATTTTGCTAATTTCCCATTGGCCAGAGCAAATGGCATGGCTAAGTCCAGAGTCACTGTGGGAGGTGATTGACTATCTGATGGCATGAAAACAGAAAAGGGAGTTATTGTGGCCGTTTTGCAAACAGCCCACCACCACCTATGAAGTTTAGAGGAAACATGACAGTTTCATTAGAAACATCACAGATAGTTCCACAGTGTAGAAGACCAAGGACTTCCAAGTCCATCCACAGAAGAGTTTTCGGACTGAAATGGCCACAGAACAGAATCAGGCCACTAATAAAGGGAAGGTTTTGTCATTGGATGGGTTGGACAGGCTGTGTGACCTCTTGTCTTTCTGACCAACTTGGACCTGTTACATCATCTCTTCCAGGAAGCCTTTCCTGCTTGCATACCACCTGTGGCCCCTGTTGTTAATGATGGCTGTTCTCCATGTGACACACAGATTTGTTGCTCTACCTGTTGTAATGAATAACAAATGTGTTTACATGCCTGTCTAGTCCATGAAATGGAGTTCCTTAGGGTGATTCACCATTTTAGTACCAATGTCTGTGGGAAATTGTGTTCCATCCTCAGGTTGCCTCCTGGTGGTCATTTGACTGTGGCAACTCCAGCCATAGAATCTTGCACTTAAAGCCGAAAGGAAGGAGAAGGAGGGGGGGAAAGTGCCTGTCAATGGAGATTACCTCCTTACCTCCCTTAAAGAATGTTCTCAGAAGCTCGGCCAAACTGTATCTTCATCCTATATTTATCTTCTTTGGTGCGTCTTTTTTGCAGGAGAGGCTGGGAAATACAGGTTTTAGTTCTGCATGTCGCATCTAGTAGTAAAGTATTCATAGGCACCTTCTGCCCAGGGTCTGACTCCTACTCAAGCTGCCTAATCGATGAATGACCTCTCTGACATTATTCAGTTAACACCAGAATTCCCAGAATCTGTGACTCCTCAAACAATGAGGTAGAATGGTTTTTAATCATAATCCTGACTACCTTCATGATTAAATTCTGTCATTTGAAGCTCCTAGCTTCATAACTCATGGGATAGGGCAGGAGTCAGCAAATCTTTTCTGTTAAGCGCCAGATGGTAAATATTTTCAATTTTGTGGGCCATATGCTCACTGTTGCACCTACTTTGCTGTTATATTACAAAAGTAGCCATAGATAAAGGAATGGATATGACTTGTGTTCCAGAATTTATAAAAACAGGGGTAAGACTGGATTTGGCCTACCCCTATGGTGGGGAATGGGTCTCTTCCTATGATTTTGCAGAAGCTGTGGCTCCATGGACCAGGCATACAGAAGGTAAGATGATATCCCACCAGTCTGGGAAGAGCAGAATCCACAAATCCCAGCTTCTGCACAAGTTTCAACAAGTCAGGCCTTTTGGGTTCCCTGTTTCTCTAAATGACACTACAACTTGTCATTTTATGCTTAGAACGTCGGTGTCATTTTTAGGGTGTCATATTTATTTATTTATTTATTTATTTATTTATTTATTTATTTATTTAAATATAGTTTACATATCAGTAAGTTTACTCCTTTTAAGTATACAGTTCTATGAGGTTTGTTTGTTTGTTTGTTTTTCAACGTTTATTTATTTTTGGGACAGAGAGAGACAAAGCATGAACGGGGGAGGGGCAGAGAGAGAGGGAGACACAGAATCGGAAACAGGCTCCAGGCTCTGAGCCATCAGCCCATAGCCTGACGCGGGGCTCGAACTCACGGACCGCGAGATCGTGACCTGGCTGAAGTCGGACGCTTAACCGACTGCGCCACCCAGGTGCCCCGAGTTCTATGAGTTTTGACATGCACACAGTCATGTAACTAACAACCTTGTCAAGATAGAGAACAGTTCCTTTACCACCTACCCCCCAAAATTCCCTGTAGCCCTTTGCAGTTGACTCATTACCTTTGGCAATCACTATTTTCTGTCCCTGTTTGCTTTTTCTGTAATGTCATGTAAATGGAATCACACAGTATAGAGCCTCCTGAGTCTGGCATCTTTTAGTTAGCATAATGCACTGGAGATTCATTTTGTCATTGAGTCCATTAGTAGTTTGCTTTTTTGCATTACTGAGTAGTATTCCATTGCATGATACACTACTATTTGTTTATCCATTAACCACCAGTTGAAGGACATTTGTGCTGGTTCTAAGTTTAGGCAGTTACAAATGAAACTAGTGTTAAACATTAGAAGATAGACATTCACATACGGGTTTTTGTGTAAAAATCAGTTTTGTTTTTCTTGGTAAAAACCCAGAAGTGGGGCTACTAGATTATATGATAAGTGTATATTTAACTTTGTAAGATGACAAACTGTTTCCAAAGTGGCTCTACCATTTTTCATTTTCACCAAGAATGAACAGTTGCTTTATGGCCTTGCCAGTATTTGATACCAGGTTTTCTGATTTTTAGACATTTTAGTAGGTGCGTAGTTGTATTAAATAAGTTTTAATTTGCATTTCTTTTTTTTACACAAAAATTTTTAACGTTTACTCACTTTTTTTTTTTTTTTTCAACGTTTATTTATTTTTGGGACAGAGAGAGACAGAGCATGAACGGGGGAGGGGCAGAGAGAGAGGGAGACACAGAATCGGAAACAGTCTCCAGGCTCTGAGCCATCAGCCCAGAGCCTGACGCGGGGCTCGAACTCACGGACCGCGAGATCGTGACCTGGCTGAAGTCGGATGCTTAACTGACTGTGCCACCCAGGCGCCCCAACGTTTACTCACTTTTGACAGAGAGACAGAGACAGAGTGTGAGTGGGGGAGGAGCAGAGAGAAAAGGAGACACAGAATCCAAAGCTCGAACTCCAAGCTCTGAGCTATCAGCACAGAGCGCAACATGGGGCTCAAACTCACAGGTGGCGAGATCATGACCTGAGCCGAAGTCGGACACTTAACTGACCAAGCCACCCAGGAGCCCCTAATTTGCATTTCTAATTAATGCAGTCTAATAACTAACTACTATTGATGTGGTGGATTATAGTAATTGATTTTAGAATGTTGAACCAGCCATACATTCCTGGGATTAAATTCTCTTAGTCATGCTAAGACTCTGATCTCCTTGAGGTACTTCCCATTGGCTGGACCCAGAAAGTCCAAACTCAGGTTAGTGCTTGGTGCCACCAGCTCTGGCTCCTACACACTTTTCTGACTTATTGGCCCCAAAATTGGGGTGTTTTGTTGTTGTTGTTTTAATCTTTTTGTCTCCACAGCCTCCCTGTTAGGCCCTCAGTAAAGGTGTGATGTATGAACAGATCAACATTGGTTTGAGTGGTGGATCTGAGGCAAGCACTTGCCGATCCAGGCAACAGAATGAACTTTCCTGGCTCATACTTCTCACAAAAGAATGAAAGATTTATTCCACACATATAAAACCTCTGTTTTTACAGAGGCTCAGAGAAGCTAAGTAATCTGCCCAGGGCTTCACAGCTGGTTGTGGCAGCTCTAACATACACAGCCAGCTGCAGAACCTTGGAAAAGTTGTCTAGCCTCTTTGAGCTTCTGTATCCTCATCTGCAAAATGGGATTGTGTGGACTTAGATGTACTATATGTTATACTAAACATTGTTTGGCCTATTGCATTTCGCTGCATATTAGCTCAGAATATTATCTTCGTATTCCTACACAGCTTTTGAAAAGGAGACATCTAAGTCAGTCATAGAAATCTTTTTAAAAATTATGGATGTATGGGGCTTCCTGGCTGGCTCAGTTGGAAGAGCATGTGACCCTTGATCACAGGGTTGTGAGTTCAAACCCCACGTTGGGTGTAGAGATTACTTAAAAAAGAAAAGTTGGTTCTTTGAAAAGATCAACAAAATTGACACACTTTTAAAAATTAAATTAGGGACACCTGGGTGGTTCAGTCGATTGAGCGTCCGACTTCAGCTCAGGTCATGATCTCGCAGTTCCTGAGTTTGAACCCCGCATTGGGCTCAGGGCTGACAGCTTGGAGCCTGGAGCCTGGAGCTTGGAGCCTGCTTCAGATTCTGTGTCTCCCTTTCTCTCTGCCCCTCTCCCACTCATTCTCTCTCTCTCTCTCTCTCTCTCTCTCTCTCTCAAGGTAAATAAACGTTAAAAATTTTTTTAATTAAATTAAATTTTTAAAAATGGTGTATACAGTGACTTACTATCTATAATAGTAAGCCCTGTAAGAAATGCTTTACAAATATTAACTCGTTTAATCCTTAACTCCCCTATGAGGTAGATACAATTATCCCCATTTTACAGATGAGGAAACAGAAGCATAGAATGATTAAGAATTAAGAAACCTATCTGAGGTTACCTAGCTGGTAAGTGGTAGAGTCAAAACTTGAGCCAGGCAAGGTGGCTTTAGATTCCATGCCTCTAACCTCTGTGCTATCTTCCCCATAGCCTTGTGAAGGTGTATATAGCCAGTCCTGTCCCAACCAGTGTGTGGTGATTGGAATGCATGTGAGCTAGGTAGGGTTGAGTTTATAGAGATCTTTGGAGAATGCAAAAGGTCTACATATATACAAGAAAGTTAGGGACTGGGAGTTGGGAAATTTTAGGGGTTAGAAAAGGGTAGTCACTGAAAAAAAAAAAAAAGGGGGGGAAACCAGCTCTGCCTGCTTGAACAGGAAATACCTAGTATCAAGCCTGCCTAGCTTCATGCCATCTGGCTTCCTCAGAGGCCAGCTGATGCCCCTTTATGGGTGTTGATGAAGCTGCCCTTTAAGTCATTGTAGTAAAACAGAGGTTATTAAAATGTCTTCTAATCCATTCTGTTCTTTTAAACCGCCCATGCAAACATACATCCACATATAACTACAGCATGAAGGAGTGAAGTGGGAGAGAGGAGTAAGTGTGCCCTGGGCATGAATTTTGAGAGAACGTGGACGTCTTTGCTTATAGTGGCTGTGTTTCACTCCTCTGGCCCTTATAGCTGTTGGTAATTAATGACCCATAAAATTTATGCAGAACCTTACTTGTCTAGTGCTACAGATTTGACACTCAGGCTCCCAGAATATCCATGATCTGAAAGTAGAAAAACAACAACAACAAAAACAAAAACAATAACAAACTGCAAATGCAGAAGGTGACCAAAATAGCTGAAGAGGAGAAGTCCAGGACATGATAATAATAGAAAATACTGTGTGACTTACCTGTTTCTAACTAGAAAGGAAGCCTCTAAGGGCAGAATTAATCAGCAAAGAGGAAAGAGACATAGCTGAGAGTCCACAGAATTATTCATCATTATTAGAAAGAAAGATGATTAAGATAAAACCCAATGGTAGAGTACAGGAGGCAAGCCAAGATCCACAGCCCCAGAGGATAGAGACAGGAGCACAGGAAGCTGACTGGGGTCTGGAGTTAGCCCCAGTCATGCTTGTTTCAGTGGTTCACAGAGGCACAGGTGTCCTTCAGGTAGGGTCAAGCAGTATAGGATGCTGTATTGGGCAATACCAGCCAACCAACCCCTAAGATAGACATGTAGTTTACATAGTACATTTGTATCTATACTAAAAGCAAAAGAACTGAAATGAAATTAAGAAAACAATTCCATTTACAATAGCATCAAACAAAATTAAATACTTAGAAAAAAATTTAACCAAAAAGTGTGTTACTCTCTAAAAACTATAGAATATCATTGAAGGAAATTAAAGACCTAAGTAAATGGAAAAGCATACCATGTTCATGGATCAGAAAACCTAATATTATGATGACAGCGTTCCCCAAATTGATCTACAGATTCAAAACAATCTCTACCAAAATCCCAGATTGAACCTAGATTTTATAGGAAAATGCAAAGGACCCAGAATAGCAAGAACAATATTGAAAAAGAACAAAGTTGGAAGACTCACACTGACTTCAGAACTTACTGTAAAGCTAAAGTAATCAAGACAGGGTGGTACTAGCATAAGGACAGACAAATTGAGCAGTGAAATAAAATTGAGAGTCTGTAAATAAACCCATACATTTATGGTGAACTGTTTTTCAACAAAGATATCAGAGTCATTCAAGGGAAAGAATAGTCTCTTCAACAAGTGGTACTGAATAACCTCATGAGGCAGAATAAAGTTGGACCCCCCCCCATACCTCCCAAATCCTCCATCCCTGCTATCCCCTGCCACTAATTTACTTTCTGTCTTCATGGATTGCCTGTTCTGAACATTTTCTATAAATGGAATCATACAATAAATGGCCTTCTGTGACTAGCATCTTTCACTTAGCATAATGAAGGTTCATCCTTGTTGTAATTTGTATCAGTACTTCATTACTTTTTGTGGTTGAAGAATACTACATTGCATGGATATACCACATTTTGTGTACCCATTTAGCAGTTGATAGACATTGGGTGTCAACTTTTTGGCTATTAAGAAAGATTGTCCTATGAACATTCATGTACAAGTTTTTGTGAGATGATATGCTTTTAATATGATATAAAAGGGTCCAAATAAACAACTGTTCTCCACTATTTAATTTTCTCAGAAAGAAAAAACATACTCTTCATCAGTTACTCTGAAGCCATTTTTGTGATTTTGAGTAACTGTCTCCCCAACTTTTAGTTGATTTATACCTGACAATTTTGCAGAGTGTTCTTCTTACTCTGTTATTTAACTATGTGTTTTGAAACCCATTTCTCTTTGAGATAATCTTTGAAAGTGACCCTGTACAAAGCTAGACCTGTCTGAAGATTTCTGGATCATGCAGGACCTTATAAGTCATACTGAAGAATCAGGACTTTGTGAAGTGTTTTGTTTGTTTGTTTGTTTTAAGGATCCATTTTATTTTATTTTATTTATTATTATTATTATTTTATTTTATTTTTTTTAGAGAATGCAAATGGGTGAGAGGGACAGAGGGAGAGAGAGAGAATCTTAAGCAGGCTCCACACTGAGCTTGGAGCCTGACGAGGGGCTCAATCCCACAACCCTGGGATCATGACCTGAGCCAAAATCAAGAGTCGGACACTCAACCAACTGAGCTACCCAGGCAGGTGCTATTTAAGAATCTGGACTTTATAGAGGCGCTTGGGTGGCTCAGTCAGTTAAGCTTCCGACTTCAGCTCATGTCATGATCTCACGGTTCGTGAGTTCGAGCCCCGCGTCTGGCTCTGTGCTGACAGCTCAGAGCCTGGAGCCTGCTTCGGCTTCTGTGTCTCCCTCTCTCTCTCTCTACCCCTCCTCAACTCGTTCTCTCTCTCTCTCTCTCTCTCTCTCTCTCTCTCTCAAAAGTAAATAAACAAAAAAATTTTTTTAAAGAATCCAGACTTTATAGTGAGTCCAGTGAGAAGTCAAAAAAGGTTTAAAAAGGAAGGAAGTGATGTGATCCCATTTGCATTTTAGAAAGATCTCTTTACAATATGAGGATTAGTTGAAGGAAGGAAAGGATGGAAGGAAGAGAGATAAAGTAGAAGTTGTTGCAGTCATCCAGGTGAGTGGTACTCAGGGCTAGACTAGGGCAGTGACAGAGGGGATAACAATGAAGGGATGGATTTAAGAGGTAATAAAGAGATAGGATCAATAAGACTTGATGAATTACTTGTACGGGTAAGAGAATAGAGAAGTTATGGATGATGGCCAGCTTTCTGGGCTAAAGAATTGAGTTGATGATAGTAACATTCCATAAGAGAGAGAATATGGAAAGAAAATGTTTGAGTGAGGGTTTATGATAATTATTAAATGCTGACCATATATACTTGGCTAGGCACTTAAAACTGGACCTCATTTGGGGCACCTGAGTGGCTCAGCCAGTTGAGCGTCTGTCTTTGGCTCAGAGTGTGATTTTATAGTTGGTGGATTTGAGCCCCACATCGGGCTCTGTGCTGATAGCTCAGAGCCTGGAGCCTGCTTTGGATTCTATGTCTCCTGCTCTCTGCCCCTCCCCCACTCACACTCTGTCTCTCAAAAATGAATAAATGTTTAAAAACAATTAAAAAAAACACTTGACCTCATTTAATCTTCAGAAGACCCTGGGAGCTAAATAGCATTAGGCCTGTTTTACCCATGAAAAGGGTTGCATAAGAACTGGTGAAGCCAGAATTTGAACTCAGGTATCTCGGAAGCCTTCACTTCAGGTGCTCTCACCATCTCACTTTACTCTTTCTGTTCAGATTTAGTCATGTGGGGTGTGTGGGTTATGGAAACTATAGAACATCAGTGTATATTCAGGAGTAAAATATGTGGATGTGAAACTCTGGAGGGAAATCTGGGCTTATTCTGCAGATTTGGGAGTCCCTGGTATACTGATAAAGCTTTGGACATGAGTGGAAAGAGTACGTGGAACAAGAAGAAAAGAAGACACCTATGACTTGAACCTCAAAAACCTCAGGATTGGAGGAGCTGGGAACCCCAAAAGTGGCACTCAGAAATGGACCAGAAAGGTGGGAGGATGTTGTGGATGGGGAGGAAAGAGATGTATATCCCTAGTACTTGGAGTTACTAAAGGAACACCATGTCTCCTTTAAACTGTAAATAGGTTGGGGCATCTGGGTAGCTCAGTCGGTTAAGCGTCTGACTCTTGGTTTTGGCTTGGGTCATGATCTCTTGGTTCATGGGTTTGAGCCCCCCATTGGGCTCTGCGCTGACAGTACAGAGTCTGCTTGGGATTCTCTCTGCCACTCCCCGCTTGCTCTCTCTCTCTCTCTCTCTCTCTCTCTCTCTCAAAATAAATAAACTTAAAAAAAACTGAAAATAGGTGGACTCTGATCTGTGAGGAGATGCAAATGAAGCAGTGTTATTGTGGATTAAAGTAGAACAGCAAAGTTGTGTGTTTGGATAAAACTTCTTAAAATTTAGGATTTGTGGTGAGCAAGATCAGTGGTAAGGTTTTTAAAAGATAGTTGGAAGACTAAGGGAATGTAAAGTGTTTATAAAATTATTATTTAAAATAGGGCGCCTGGATGGCTCAGTTGGTTAAGCGGCCGACTTCGGCTCAGGTCACCATCTTGCAGTCCGTGAGTTCGAGCCCCACGTCGGGCTCTGTGCTGACAGCTCAGAGCCTGGAGCCTGTTTCAGATTCTGTGTCTCCCTCTCTCAGACCCTCCCCTGTTCATGCTCTGTCTCTCTCTGTCTCAAAAATTAAGAAAAACAAAACAAAACAAAACAAAAACGTTAAAATGGTACAGCCCCAATGGGAAACAGTATGGTGGTTCCTCAAAAACTTAAAAATCTACCGTATGATCTAGCAATTCTACTTCGGGGTATAAATGCAAAAGAATTGAAAGCGGGATCTTGAAGACGTATTTGAACACCCATGTTCATAGCCGCATTATCTGTTGTGGCTAAAATACAGAAGCAACCCAAGTGTCTGAACAGATGAATGGATAAGTAAAATGTGGTATATACATATGGAATGGAATATTATTTGAATTTAAAAGGGGAGGAAGTTCTGACACATGCTAAAACATGGATGAACTTTGAGGACATTATGCTAAGTGAAATAAGCCAATCACAAAAAAACAAACACTGTGACTCCCCTTCTATGAGGTACCTAGCATAGTCAGAGTCATAGAGACAGAAAGTAGAATGGTTAGAGCACCTGGCTGCTGTCAGTAGAGCATATGACTCTTGATCTTGGGGTAATAGGGTCTTGGGTTTGAAGCCCATGTTGGGTGTACAGATTACTTAAAAAAAAAAAAAAAGAAAAGAAAAAAAAAATATATATATATACATACACACAGTGACTAGGGAGAGGGACTGGAAAGAGGAGTTACTGTTTAATGAGTATAGAGTTTCAGTTTTGCAAGATGAAAAGTTTTGGAGGTAGGTGGTGGTGATGGTTGCACAATATGAATGTATCACTGAACCTGTACACTTAAAAATAGTTAAGATGGGGCACCTGGGGGGCTCAGTAAATTAAGTGTCTGACTCTTGATCTCAGCTCAGGTTATGATCTCAGGGTTGTGAGTTCAAGCCCTGTGTTGGGCTCTGCACTGGGTGTGGAGCCTACTTAAATTAAAATTTGGGGCACCTGGGTGGCTCAGTCAGTTGAACATCCGACTCTTGATTTTGTCTCAGGTCATGATCGTGCAGTTTGTGGGTTCGAGCCCCATGTTGGGCTCTGCACTGACAGAGCGGAACCTGCTTGGGATTCTCTCTCCATCTCTGTCCCTCCCCTGCTCGTTCTCCGTCTCTCTTATTCTTCCTCTCTCTCTCTGTGTCAAAATAAATAAACATTTAAAAAGTTAAAATTTAAAAAATGTGTTAAGGGGTGCCTGGGTGGCTTAGTTGGGTTAGCATCCGACTTGATTTCAGCTCAGGTCATGATCTCATAGTCATGAGATCGAGCCCCTTGTGGGGCTCCCCACTGAGCATGGAGCCTGCTTAAGATTCTCTCTCCCCCCTGGCCCTACTCCACTCCCCAACTTGTGCTTGCTTGCTCGCTCGCTCTCTCAATCTCTCTCTCTAAAAAAAAAAAAAAAAAAGTTTAAGATGGTAAATTTTATGTGTATTTTACCACACACAAAAAAAGAATTTAATTTACTATGACAAGAAAATGACAGTGACACAGCTTCATCCCTTTATATGACTCAGTGGGTATGGAGTTACCATTGACCTAACACACAGCCAGAGTGGGTACCACTGGTTTAGCAGAGGGGCTGCTGTATGGGGAAACCTGATACCCTAAGCACACCTAAATCTCATCTTGGTTTCCAAGAAGACTTTTGTTTGTTTGTTATTTCATTTAATAACCCTTGTGATCAGAAGGAAAAATTCCACAGTAAGACATATTCATTGTATAAAATTTGGCAATGTTTGAAAAACAAAATTCATCCATAATCTCATAATTTAAGTAATCATTATTAAATTCAGGTGTATTCTGGTCCTTCTAGTGTCATGTGTGAAATATATTTACAGATAATATTATAGATATCCTTATATGTTTTCATTCATATATATTTATTTTTTTCTGTGCTTTAAAAAAATGGATATCATACTTCACATATTGTTTTGTTTTCCCTCTTTTCAGTGAACATATGGTGATGTCTTGCAGGTCATTGAGGGCTTTCTATCCCCTTGGTTTTCAATGACTGCATAGTGTTATTTATCTTACCCATTACTGTTATTCAGCATCTAGATTGTTTCCCAGTTTTTCACCTATCATAGCCAATGTTGGAGTGAATATCCTTATACAAAAAATACCATTTTAAACTTCCTGTTACTGTTATTGCCAGTTTGGTAGTTGAAAAAAAATTTTTGTTTGTTTCTAGTGAACGTTCTCTATGCTTGCTACCATAAACTTTTAAATTATAATCTGCACAGCACTTAGGTAGTTCTCTTCCAACTTGTATTGGTTTTTGTTTCCCACTCCTCTTTTCCTTTTTCTAATCTAATATCATAGAATCATGAACTTTTACAGTTAAGGCCCTGATGGTTAAATGATTGGACCAGAGTCACACAAAACATTAAGTAACAGAACAGAGATTTAACCCAGCTTTACTCATTTTTCATTTTTCTTCCTTTCAGTAGATGTATATTGCTAATATCCTTAAGTCTCCATGGGAAAAGCTTTTGCAGCTTTTCATTTTGGAGCAGTATTTCATTTGTGCTTTTGTGGCAGAGAACTTGTTGCTTCCAAATAAGTCCAGAAGATAGCCTCGGCTGAGTATGCCATCCACTAATAGCCAGTATAATGCTTGCTGTTCCAGGAGCCATGTTTGACCAGGACTGTGGGAAGGTCGTATTCATGCTGGAGGCTCTTGTGAGGAGATGAGTTGGTGAACAGAGAAGCCGGCATGAAGATGCTCCCAGGAGTGGGCGTGTTTGGGACCGGCAGCTCTGCCCGGGTTCTGGTCCCACTGCTGAGGGCAGAAGGGTTCACCGTGGAGGCCCTGTGGGGGAAGACTGAGGAGGAAGCAAAGCAGCTTGCCGAGGAGATGAACATCACCTTCTACACCAGCCGTACCGATGATGTCTTGCTGCATCAAGACGTGGATCTTGTGTGCATCAATATCCCCCCTCCACTCACCCGGCAAATATCTGTGAAGGCTCTAGGTACGGATAGTCAGACGATAGCAAGGGTAGGATGTATCTCCCTCTGGGTGGTGTCTTGTGTGTCACTGTTCTCCTCTTGGGCCTCTGTGGTCCTTCTTGGGCTTTGGTCTGCAGGTAATGGTACTCTGGGACAACACTCACCCTTAAAGCCGTCCTGGGGAGGGCACACTGGGGGTGTTACAGCTGTGGAAAGAAATGCTCCAGGCTTACCTGCCTCCCATAAGTAACTCCCTGAGCAAAAATGAAGCATATGCCAAGAGTTGTCTTGTCACAGGGACCAGAGATCATTACATTTCATGCAATGTAAAGTTGGCCTGTTTGAAGTCGGAGTTCAAAGACTTGGGCAATGGGAAATTGTGACTGATGTATTTGTTCTTCCATTTCCGTGGCACGTAGCACCTCAGAAAGGATGGAGAGGAGGGTGTAACGAGGCTGCCATTTCCCATGTTTTGCCAGTCCTTCACTAGATTGAGTGCACACCCTTCCTGCCACATTTTGCAATCTTGTGTTCCAGAAGTCAGGAAGGCCCTCGGACAGTGCTGGGCTTCCCTGACAGGATCCACAGGACAGCCAGCTCACATGTCTGCCCCCTTGGGAAGCCAAGGCAGTATAGGGCTTGCTGAGCTGTTCTCCTGCAATTCCTGTTGGGCATCTCTTCCCAGTCAACTCCGGGCGACCTTTTCTCTTTTTCTAATGTAAATCAGAATCTAATTTAGTAGGAAAACAAGCCAGTAAATAGTCATCCAGCATGTTTGTTGTTGTTGTTGTTGCTGTTTGGTGTTTGTTTTTTTAATGCCTTCTAGGTGCCAGGCACTGTCCTGATGTCATTCAGGACATTCAAAGCAGTGTTGAATCAGAGCCCTCCCTGTCTTCAGATTTCACAGTTCAGTTGGAGAGACTAGAGATAACACACATTACAAAGTAAATGAGACAATTCAGGTAGCATATAATTAATTGACAGAGAAATTATTTAATGAAGATGATAGGAGCAAAATATTTCTCTGATGCAGTCAGAGATCTCTGGGCCCAGAAACTGGTATGCCACTAGGCTTGACCACTCCTCCTGGACACTACCATGATGGAGAGTCCAAGCCACTGCTACTTGTTTCCCTTGTTCTGAGGAGAAGAGGATGTCTGTCACCTCTTGCCTAATGCATTGGTAAGGACAAACGTTCATTGGAGTGAGTAAGAACATGAGTGTCTGGTTGTTGATTTGGGGGCATGTACATTTTGGCCAAAAATTGTAGATGGTTTGTCTTTTCCAGAGAGCACTCTAAGGATATGTGACACTGGAGCTATTCACTAGACACTAGATTCTTAGGAGGGCAAGTAATGGCTTTCAGATTGAGTTTAGAAGTAGGCCTATGCCAACACTTTAACAGAAGGCTAATTCAGGGGGATCAAGCTATTGTGGTCACTTGACTTCCTGCCATCCCTGTGACATGAATACAGGCTGGTGATGCCAGGTGTATCCAGAGGCAGAGTTCTAGAGGCTCTCAGTCTGCTTATATATTAGGGTTCTCACAGAGACCGTTGCCAAGCTGTGTAGGAAGAAAGAGGAAATCCTAAGTTCTTTGGCTACAAGCCTGCTGTTTTCTGGTTCCTGGTATAGGAAAGCACCAGACTTTGGATCTTTTAATACAAATAGGAAGGACAGGAATGACCAGAGGCTTCTGGAATCTTATGTCCCAGCCCTCAGTGAAGCAGGGTCATCTGTCTTCTCACTCTCAGGAGGAAGAGGGTGTGAATGAGTCCTTGGTCTGTTCTTATAGACACACAGTCCCAGGGTCAAGTTGGTGGGACTGGGAGAGCCATGTCAGCTGGACCTGCCTTGAGGCACTGCCCACTCAAACCCCAAAGGAGTCACTGAGCATACTGTGACCATGAAGTTTACTTCCTGTGAACAAAGAGGTGCTCTGGGGCACTTCACTCCTGGGTAATCTGGAGAATATGAGCTGGAGAAAAGATTGCAGCTTGAAATTTGTTCACCCTCCAAAAAATCTGAGCTAATAAGCACTCAGCATTCATGCTTTTCCCACTCCCTGGAGACAAAAATCAGTTCCCAGCTTCTCTGATCTCTCCTTTGGCTTCCTAGCAGGAATGCTAGATAACTTTAAAAAAAAAAATTTTTTTTAATGTTTATTTATTTCTGAGGAGACAGAGACAGAATGTGAGGGGGTTAGGGGCAGAGAGAGAGAAAGACACAGAATCCGAAGCAGGCTCCAGGCTCCGAGCTGTTAGCACAGAGCCCGACACGGGGCTCGAACTCACTAGCTGTGAGATCATGACCTGAGCTGAAGTTGGACATAACCGGCTGAGCCACCCAGGTACCCCGGGAATGCTAGATAACTTAAATATGTCTTTCAAGATAACCCAGGTCCTCCTAAAGTTAAAGACCCTGTGCGGCTGGCCTTGCAGGAGCCTGTTTAAGATGGCCTTTAGCTCCCCTACTGA
Organism: Leopardus geoffroyi; assembly: GCF_018350155.1. Lineage (NCBI taxonomy): Eukaryota > Metazoa > Chordata > Mammalia > Carnivora > Felidae > Leopardus > Leopardus geoffroyi. Next base: position 43,260,670 of record NC_059335.1, on the reverse strand, counting down.
TAATACTACTGAGTCTTAAGTTAAAAAGCATCCCTGTTGTTTGGGCTCAAAATGGGAGGTCTCTCCCCTTTCCCTGACCTCTCATGACATGGAACAGAAATTTCCTTATCCTGGTTTTACCGTCACCAAACTCCCAGGAGCCACAAAAGTCCTTTTCCCCCTTGCCCACCTCCTTTCTGCCCCATGCTGCAGTGTCCACCCCAATTCCTACAGTGAATAGTTAACAGCAGGTAGTTTCTGGGTTGGCCAGAGCTACAGCCCTCAGATGAGGTGTTTGTGTCTGAGAATCTAATTTCCTCATTACTTTCCTGGTCAGCTCTATGTGTTCTGCACTCAGGTGGCCAATTTGTCACCCAGTATGGTGATTCTCCAGTCCCTAATCCTAAAATCTCACATGTGTAAGGAAGCATTAGAGATTCTCCGAGAGCAGATCATGATAACAGTCAGGGGCTATTCTCCCCGAAGGGCCCCCTCCTGCAAGACCCCAGTGTAAGGACCTCTTCTTCCCTTGGTTTGGCACCCACTACTTCTTTGGAGGTATTAACATAGGGAACCACCCCAAGCTCTCAGGAGTATCCCAGGTATTGTTGTCTTGTGACTGCTCATACCCTCATGAGCTTTCATCTTAAAACATCTTAAAAATACTGATCCTTTCTGCTTCCTAAAACAGAAGCTGCCCAGTTCTAGCTCTCTTCGGGGCTTTTTCTAAGGCTTTTTTTGCTCTCTTAGTCCATCCCACTTATAGTATACTCGGAACAGGCATGAGAGCATAAGGGTTAATTTTACTTTCTTTCCCTTCCTACCAGAGCCAAACATTTTCTGGCCTTTTGACTACACTAAATTGTTGGATCAGTGTTTTTAGAGAACAATCTTTGGGAAATCTTAGAGCCCTTTCTGCAATTGCAACTGAGAGTACAGAGCCCATCCCCTAGAGTATAGATTAAATACTTTTGCCCAAAGCTGGTGATCTACTAAATGTATGAAGGTACACAAGCATGTCCTCTCTCCAGCCCATCTGTATTAGGCAGTGTTCTTCAGAGAAACAGAACCAATGAGGGTATATATAGAGAGAAAGGAATTTATTTTAAAGAATCCTCTCGTGATTGTAGGAGTTGACAAATTTGAAATCCACAGGGTAAGACAACAGGATGGAAATTCCAACAAGAGCTGATGTTGCAAACTTGAGTCTGAAGGCAGAATTCCTTCCTCTCCATGGAACCCCAGTCTTTTGAGGCCTTCAACTGATTAGATAAAGTCCACCCACATTGTGGAGAGTGATCTGATGTACTCAAAATATACTGGTTTAAATGCTAATCACATCTAGGGGCTCCTGGGTGGTTCATTTGGTTAAGCATCTGACTTCAGCTCAGTTCATGATCTTATGGTTCGTGAGTTTGAGTCCCGCATCGGGTGAGCTCAAGCCCTGCTTTGGGTGAACACAAGCCCTGCTTCTCTCTCTCTCTCTCCCTCTCCCCCTTGTGGGTTTTTCTCTCTCTCCTTCTTTCTCCACCTTCACTCACTTGTGCCATCTCTCTCTCTCAATTAAAAAAAAATAAAATAGGGGCACCTGCGTGGCTCAGTTAGTTGAGCATCTGGCTTTCGCTCAGGTCGTGATCTCACAATTCATAAATTGGAGCCCCGCGTCGGGCTTTGTGCTGACGGCTCCGAACTTGGAGCCTGCTTCGGATTCTGTGTCTCCCTCTCGCTCTCTGCCTCTCTCTCTCTTTCTCTCAAAAAATAAACATTAAAGAAGTTTTTAAATAAATGCTATTTACATCTAAAAAATACCTTCATAGCAATGTCCAGACTGGTATTTGATGGACACCACAGCCTAGCTGGGTTGGCACATAAAATTACAGATTTTTTAAAAAATTTTTAATGTTTATTTATTTTTGAGAGAGAGACAGAGCGTGAGTGGGGGAGGGGCAGAGAGAGAGGGAGACACAGAATCTGAAGCAGGCTCCAGGCTCCAAGCTGTCAGCACAGAGCCTGACACAGGACTCAAACTCACCAGCTGTGAGATCATGACCTGAGCAGAAGTTGGTCGCTCAACCGACTGAGCCATCCAGGCACCCCATAAAATTACATATTATACCTCCTCTCTTTACTTGCCATTCCTGGTTTGTACCTTCTACCTCTACTCCTTTCATTTTCCCTTAAGAATTTACTCTTCATTCTGCAGTCTATAGCTTGTTCTCCAGTCCCAGTCACCAGGTACCATTTTTATCCAACCTGTTGCCTTTCCTCTACTCTTGTCCCAGGCCACCATCTGATACAGGAGGCTTTTCTGAGTTCATGTGCCTTCAAGAAAATATTTTTTCCTTCATTGTAAATCCCTTGGAACTTTGAGACTTTTTGGTGTGTTTTATTCTCAGGTATTGGGAAGAATGTGGTTTGTGAGAAGGCAGCAACTTCGGTGGATGCATTCCGGATGGTGACAGCCTCGCGCTACTACCCACAGCTGATGAGTCTGGTGGGGAATGTGCTGCGCTTTCTGCCTGCCTTTGTGCGCATGAAGCAGCTGATCGCGGAGCACTACGTGGGCGCGGTAATGATCTGCGATGCACGCATCTACTCAGGCAGCCTGCTCAGCCCCAACTATGGCTGGATCTGCGACGAGCTTATGGGTGGTGGGGGCCTGCACACCATGGGCACCTACATCGTGGACCTGCTGACCCACCTGACTGGCCGGAGAGCTGAGAAGGTGCATGGGCTGCTCAAGACCTTTGTGAGGCAGAATGCAGCCATCCGTGGCATCCGACATGTCACCAGTGATGACTTCTGCTTCTTCCAGATGCTCATGGGTGGAGGCGTGTGCAGCACGGTAACACTTAACTTCAACATGCCAGGTGCCTTTGTGCACGAGGTCATGGTGGTGGGCTCTGCAGGACGCCTTGTTGCCAGAGGAGCTGACCTGTATGGGCAAAAGAACTCTGCCACACAAGAGGAGCTGCTCCTGAGAGACTCACTGGCTGTGGGTGCAGGGCTGCCCGAGCAGGGGCCCCAGGATGTTCCACTGCTCTACCTGAAGGGCATGGTCTACATGGTGCAGGCCCTGCGCCAGTCCTTCCAGGGGCAGGGGGACCGCCGCACGTGGGACCACATCCCTGTTTCCATGGCCGCGTCGTTCGAGGATGGGCTGTACATGCAGAGTGTGGTGGATGCCATCAAAAGGTCGAGCAGATCTGGGGAGTGGGAGGCCGTGGAAGTGATGACGGAAGAACCTGACGCCAACCAGAACCTATGCGAAGCTCTCCAACGGAATAACCTGTGAGCCTGCACATGGGCTCCCTGCCATGGGGCAGAAGGGATGGGAAGGGACCAGAAGGATGAGACAGGAGGTCTTGGCCATTGCATACATAGTGTATTTCATTTCATGAGTCAACTTGGGCAGGGTCCAGGTGAAGCCCAAGGTGGCCTTGGGAAAACACCCCCTCCAATGCTCAGACTTGGAGGGTGGTGGTATAGCTGAGGGCTAGCAGCTCCCACAGTGTAGCCAAGTAGAGCTGCCCCCAGGTCTCTGCATAGTCATGCTGGTGAGCAGAGCCAGCAAAAGCTTGACTTGGAGGCTGCTTCAGCCTATTTGTGGCCCTAACTAGGTGAGAAAGCACAGCAAGGACCCAGCTTGGCTGATTCCTCAGGCCTGAGGGAAAACGACAAGAAGCCTTGTTTTCATGCCCTTCCTGGGCTAGAGCATCTCAGGAATGGTGAGGGCAGCAAGCCATCCCTCAGGGATCCGTACCTGCCCTCCTTTCCATATGCCCAGGCCTTTCCAGCCTCCAGGCTGCCCCTTCCCTGGCAGGGAGGAGTGGGTTCTTCATTGGGTGAGCTCTCAGGAGCTATTGACCTGGGACAAAGGGTCCCTGATTTGGTGGAGAGGAGACAGGGAGAGTTCTGGAATATCTGATAAATATTAATAAATCAGAAAGTCTGACACTATGGCAATTGGTTGTTTGGTAAGTTCTGTTTCTTTAATAATGAGAGGCTTGTTTATTGTAGTTTGTTTATATTTTTCTCTCTCCTTGTGGCCACAGCAGATCTGGCCTGCCCTGGATCCATCATGGTCTGGTGGGCATATTCCCTTGTGACAGAATCTCAGGAGTCCTCCAAGGAAAAGTCTTTTCTCAGGGAACAAGACTCAAGACTTCCTTAACCTCAAGACTTCCCTGACCTGGTAGGCAGGTCAGGGAGATAGGGAGAGTTTAAGGCCTTCCCGGGCTGGAGGTCAGGAAGAGTTCTGTTCCTACAACCATGGATTTGGCTCCGGGAAACCCTGGGAGAGGGGAGGTGAGAAGTGGTTCCGGGGAGCCTGGATGCACTGCCCTTGGAGTAGGTACAGCCTAACGCTGCCTGACCTAGATAGGTAGTCACCAACCATGCTTTTTATTAACTATTCTACACTGGGACTGCCTTTTAACGAAGTCAATCAGAGGTGAGGTGGGTCGGGGGTTCGGGGAAGTGGACACACACACCCCCTTCGTTTCCTCTGCCAGCCTGCCAGGATTAAGCCTAGACTGAACTCTTCCCTTCTCTAAACTTCACTCTCTCTGCCTTGCCCTGGGCTCCTTGCCAGAGAGAGAAAGGCTCAGGGAAATCTCCCTCTTCTTGGCACCCTTTCTAGAAGTCAGTAGGCCTATTTTCCTGTGTGTGGTCCTGATTTAAAACTTTGTCGGGGCGCCTGGGTGGTGCAGTCGGTTAAGCGTCCGACTTCAGCCAGGTCACGATCTCGCGGTCCGTGAGTTCGAGCCCCGCGTCGGGCTCTGGGCGATGGCTCAGAGCCTGGAGCCTGTTTCCAATTCTGTGTCTCCCTCTCTCTCTGCCCCTCCCCCGTTCATGCTCTCTCTCTGTCCCAAAAATAAATAAACGTTGAAAAAAAAAAAATTAAAAAAAAAAAAAAAACTTTGTCCTTGTGAGCTAAAATAACAGTGACTAGTGCTGGGGAGTGTGCTTACTGAATGCTCCTCCCCCGGAGACACTTCACACATATTTCATTTGATATCCAAACCACTCTGTGAAGTCCTACTATTAATATTCTCGTTATTCAGATCATGAAACTGAGGCAGAGAGGGGCAAAGTTACTTGCCTCCTGTAAGTTAAAAGTGATGGAGCCAAGGAGGAGCATGATCAGGGTCATCTGACTACAGAGACTGACCCTGACCTACTCTTTCCCCAGCACTTAAAGATCTCAGAGACTGAGGGGCGCCTGGGTGGCGCAGTCGGTTAAGCGTCCGACTTCAGCCAGGTCACGATCTCACGGCCCGTGAGTTCGAGCCCTGCGTCGGGCTCTGGGCTGATGGCTCAGAGCCTGGAGCCTGTTTCCGATTCTGTGTCTCCCTCTCTCTCTGCCCCTCCCCCGTTCATGCTCTGTCTCTCTCTGTCCCAAAAATAAATAAACGTTGAAAAAAAAAAAATTAAAAAAAAAAAAAAAAAGATCTCAGAGACTGAGTGCCCAGACATTGCCCCTCCCCATTGCCCCTCCCCGCTCAGGTCCTGCCCTCCAGGTTACTGCCTTCTCTGTGCAGCAGAAATCTGTCTGCCCTCAACTAGGAGAAGGAAGGACTACAGAGAGCCCTGCGAGGCAGGATGCTGGTAGAGTTCAGAGAGGCTGTTCCCTTCCTCCTGACTCCAGGTCAGTCCCTCTGTGTGTTACTAGGAAGATGGGATCCCTCCTAAATTGGGGGATTTACTAAGAAAGCTCATGCACCTTTCCCAGTTGTACCTGACTCAGGTTTACTGCCCCAGTGGCACTTCTTAGGTTTTATAGGGCTCTACAACAAACCCCTTGTTGACAAAGACAGGTTCCCAGAAGCCCTAGGGCAGAGTGCAGTGGGCTTGGTGCACAGCTACTTTTGTGAGGGCCCTGGGGTCCTCTGTTGGTACTCGCTAGAGCCTAGGTCCATGGCCATCCTTCAGACATCTTTACCATTATAAATTTCATGGGTTGGTCCTGGGGAGGAGATGTACCTTAAAATGGCCCAGGTGCCTGTGGCCTAGGAAGTCAGCAGGGTTCTGGCCCTCAGGATGGACTGTGCCTGCACATGGATTCAGGCTTGTCCTGCACCGCCCCCTCCTGGAGGAAAGCAGCATCACCTCCCAGGTCCTGTTTCCTAAATTTCAGGATCTTCCTGGAGTCAGAGTGAATGAAGTTTTTCCAGGCTTCTGAAAATGGAGTTTGTTTTTCCTCTCTCTAACAACAACCAGAAAATAACTTACTTTTTTTTTTTTTTTTTTTTTGCTTTTATTTGCATTTATTTTATGCAGAATTTACTCCCAGGCCATAAGTTTTGTTACTTCAGTTTCTTCTGGGGTACCTTTTTTTTCTGTGCAACTTCCTCTTCTGGTTTAGGAACAATCTGTTTTTTGTTTTTGTTTTTCAGTAAGGATCATCTCAATGTGGCAGGGAGAGCTCATGTATGGATTAATCTGACCACGAGCCCTGTAAGTTCTTTGCCACATCTTGGGGGCTTTATTCACCTGGATGTGCTCAATGACCAGAGAATCTACATCTAAACCCTTAAGTTCAGCATTACTCTCTGCATTTTTAAGCATGTGCAATAAAAATTCAGCACTCTTTTTGGCCACCAACCCTGTGTCCAGCCCCACTGTTTGGCCTGGGTACAGCTACCAACTCCACCATTGTAGCGACAGAATGGCACACACTGCTTCTGCAAAGTGACATCTTTCAGATACTTGGTGGCTTTTCGGATATATTACCCTTGATTACCTGGGAAGTTTCACATGTGTTCTTAAAGTGACACAATTTTGTTGGCATGATTTTGTCAGGTTTTCCAGGTCAAGTGAACAGCGAACCATTTTCAGAGATCACCTCAGGCCGCTTACAGGAAGAGCCAGAAAAGAACTTTCAAAATACTTTTTGCTTATTTCTCAACCCCCCAACCAAATGTAGGCCTCATACTCACTCAGACTCAGCAGTCTCCTCACCTCCCTGTCCCCAGTCTCCTTTCCTCATTCTGCCCTTCTCACTGCTGCCCACATGACCTCTCCAAAATATCAGGCCAAGATCCCTCCTTGCCTGCACCCCTTCTCATCACTCCCAGACTTGTCTAACCTGGTCTCCTGATGTCCATGCCTCTGCTTCAGCCATGCTAAATGGCCCTCCTGAGTGAGGCTGACGTCTTCTATACTAGCAAGGCTTTGTGTCTGGTGTATCCCCTGCTTGGAAAGCCACCCAAACCTCCTTCAAGAGTCAGCTGAAGGGCTGCCTCTTCATTGCTTCCCTAGGCAAAACAGCAGTCCCAACGCCCACACCCACCTCAAGGTCCCACAGCCTTGGTCCTCTGCTCTTCTGTGATACCTGTCTCCTTGCATCCTACTCAGCATTTCCCCCTTAGATTGAGCTTCTAGGAACAATAGTAGTTACTTGTTCCTTTCTGTGGCTATTGTCACCCACCCTGCTTTAGGAAAACTTATCAGGTAATAGACCTGCAAATATAGATCAGTTCTTTGCTGGTTACTGAGTATTTCCTGTGCCACTTGTTGGAAGAGAGGAACAGAGTTTCCTTGTCAGTGCTGGCCTGGGTCAGGCCTTAGCCAGAGTTTTCAGGGCCACAAATCTACAGGGTTCAGGAAAGTGTGCTGCCTCCCTGGTGCCCAGGGTGTGATTTCATGTAAGGCCACTTCTCTCCAGGTCTCTCCTCCCTCATCCATAAAGTGAGGCAGTCAACTCAGTTATGTGAAGAGTCCTTTACCTCTGAGAAATTCCAAAGAATCCATGCTCATCCCTATGGACAAGATTTGGTCTGCATGGTCCCTGTGGACAGTATCTTCTGGGGTGGTTCAGTCACTAACCAGGGAAACGTATTGGCAAAAATGTCCTGACCCCATGACGTGCCCTGTAGTCTTGCCACCAGGCCAGTGAGCTTCCAAGTGATTCCTAAACATAGAAGCAGCCTGGGATGATGCGCATTTTCTTCCTACTTCTATCTGGGCTTGCCCACCCTATCCCTTCCAATGACCTTGCCAAACCAGTATTCGAGGGGCCCTGCACATGGTTCTGGACTTTGGATGCCCTCAGCCTTTCAGATCCTGACCTGCCCTCTGCGACTTCCTCAGCTCCCCACCTCGGTCTCCTTATCTTTGTGTCTTTTATGGGGGCTCTCCACTAGATGGGTGCAATGCAATGATGTATGCCCTTGGGGAGTTCACAACCTAGTTCCAAGAACAGTTCTAACCCACAACGGCAGTAATATGTAAATGCTATGACATAGGGCAACACTGGGTACTGCCTGGCTCAGCACGAAGTAAAGTGCCCGAGTCTTCAAGGTAAGAGTGCACTAGTCAGGTGGAGGGGTAAAGGAATGAAGGCACTTTAGGCAGGAGAAGGCCCATGTGCACAGTGAAAGTAAGAAAGTTGTGGCTGGTCAGGGACTTATAGAAGCCACTGAAAAGTTATGTTTTGTTTTGTTTTTTAAGTTTATATATTTTGAGAGAGAGAGCAGGGGAGGGGCAAAGAGAGAGGTAGAATTCCCAGCAGGCTCCGCACTATCAGCCTGGAGCCCGATGTGGGGCTCGAACTCCCAAACCGCAAGATCAACCACGAGATCATAACCTGAGCTGAAATCAAGAGTCAGATGCTTAACTGACTGAGTCACCCAGGCGCCCCGCCACTGGAAAGTTTTTAAGGCACTTGGAGCAAGAGGAGCAACATGCCAGGGAGAAGCAACACCGTCAGGTTCAGGTGTGTGTGTACCAGGATCAGTGGGGTGAATTGGTTGGGGAAGGAACCACAGGCAGAGAAACTAGTGAGCTCTCACCTGGGAATAACAGTGTCCCAAGGCAAAAGTGCTGACTATGAGATACGAAAGGTTCTCAATCTAGAGGGCACATTCACCAGCCTTGATGCCTGATTAGCTTGTAGGAGTCAATGAGCAAAGAACAGGATGGGGTCTGGGGTGACACCCAGGATTTTGGCTTGAACAGTTGTGTAGATGAGACACAGGAGGGAAAGCAGATTGGAGGGAGGAGAAGTTACTCATTTAATTTTAAATTCTTTATGTTTAAGGTATCTGAGGTACGTTCAGGAGGATGAGGAGGTGGCACAATATGAGGGTTTCCAAAGTGGCCAAACTGGATAATTTCAGTTATCCAGTGGCTTGGCTGCAGGGCTCCAGGAGAACATTCACATCCACCACCACCCCCTGGCTGCTAGGAAAAAGTCACAGATGCCTCTGTTGGCAGGGCCACTCTGGGGGCAAAGTCTGGTCCAGCTGTAGTCCCCAGTATGTGGAAAACATTCCAAAGACACCACTCTTGGGGCAGGCAAATGAACTCTTGACACCTCGTTGGGAGATCCCAAGTATTGATCCCCTGAGGTCAGACCAAATGCAGGCCCCTTCCCTGGAAGACAGGGAGCAAAGCCAAGCACCTGCTTCCTGTGACCTGACAGTCCCTTTCCTTTTTCCGCCTCGTTTCTCCCTTATCACCTCCCTCTGCATCCCCACTGTTACCCTATCTGACCTTCAGGTTCATGTGAAGAGCCTTTAAATGCACAGAACTAGGCCCCACCCCTGCAGATTCTGATTCAGTTATGTCTGGGATAGTGCCCAAGAACCTGTATGTTTGTCAAGTTCTTGGATGATCCAGGTGACCAATCAGGCTTCACACCCTGCACCCACCTTCCCAGCCTCTCTTCAGCCATCTATTTTGGGAAATCATGAAGTCTGAGAAAAGGAAAAATGTTTATTTTCAGTAAGTCCAAGGCCCCAAGTAGGGAGAAGGGCCAAATTTTCCCCTCCTCCTGAGGCCTAGGCTGCTGCTCTGGTTTGGGCTTGGGAGAAGGGGAGACTCCAGTGGAGGCGGGAAAGTCACTTGTACTGAGGAGAGAGTGGAGGTACAAGTGGGGCGGCACAAACACTCAGCATCTTATCAATGTCCACCTGGGTTGACTTATCCACCTCAGCCTTGAGGCGGCCACTGATCCCCAACTTGGGCAAACACCCTGGCTCTTCTCCAACCTCCTCTCCCAGGGGAGCCAGTGCATGGGTGGGGGACACGAATGTACTGGGGCAGGGCAGAGTGAGGCCTGACCCCAGCTCACCTGTCACGGGCAGCAAAGCCTGCAGTTGCTCCACACCTGCCTCCTCGGGGACCAGGGCCAACTCCAACTCAGGCTCCACGTCCACCTCAGCCTCCCTGTCCCCCTCCCCTGCCTGATTCAGCTCAGGATTGCAATAGTTGATGTACTGGTACAGGGGCCGCAGGCGCTGGGCCTTTCCTGCAAACAGCCAGGGCAGGGCAGGGGCTGGAGCACCAAGCTGTGCCATGACAGGGGTCGATCAGGCAGGAGAAAAAGGGAGGGCCCAGGGGCTGCCACTCACGCTCCAGCCCCAAGGTCTCTGGAGGTGCAGACACTGTGCTGGCCACAGCTGGGAGCACTGGAGCTCCCAGACTCTTGCGCTTCTTGGCTTTTTTGTGCTGTTTGGCAGATGGTGAGGGCTCAGTCTGGCTACCCTCTGGCTCCTCCCTCTGCGGTGGCAGCCCCTGTGGCATCTCAGCTTCAGCTTTGGGATGGACTTGGTGGCTAGGCCCTGGGAGGCTGGGGGGACAGGAGGCCTAAGGAGCCAGCCTCCAGCTTTGGCTCCTGTGCCCTGACCATAGGGAATAACCCTGCCTATCCACCACCCCCGGCCCAGATTCTTGTCCCTTTCCTGGTCAGCGAGGCTCTGGGCTGGACAGGGAACTAAAGCTCATGTGAGCTTAGTACCCTACAAGGCCTGAGACCCCTCCTCTGGATGCTCCCTATGCCAGGGTTCCTCAGGGACAGAAGGAGTGAGGAGTGATGGTGGTGGCAGGAGATAAGGATGCACTATGTAAGAGTGCAGGATTTAGGGATCCTGCTGGAGTGTGAGCCCACCCTTCCCACCAGCCCTATAGCTCCTTCCCTCTGAAAGCCCCCTCACTTGACTGGCTTCCTCTTCGGACCAGGACTGGGCCTCACAATGGAGGCCATAGGCCTGGGAGGGCCTCTCTCCTCTAGTGACTCCACCTCTGGCTTGAGCCTCTCTTCCTTCAGCTTGAGTCGTTCCTCCTGGAGCTCTGGCTCTGAGACTTGGACTGTTGGGCACTTGTCTTCACCCAGGGTCTGGCAAGCCTCATAGTGTGGTACCAGGCACTGGTCTGCCATCACTGGACACTAAGGGTGACACATAGGTAACTGGTCACCAGGCAAAGGACACAGGGATCAGTAATTAGACACCCGAGGAGGAGCTTGTCCCGGCATTTAGGGGGGCCTCGCACAGAGTCTGGCCTCCCAGAGCGCCGCGGACAGTCGCTTGGAGACCACAGCCTGACGGTCACCTCGGAGGTCTAAGCGTGGCCGCCAGGCGACTCTACGAGCTGTGCCTGCCCCGCGGCCGTCCTCTCCTGGGACCCTGACCGCCTCTCGACCCCTGCTGAAGCTACGGCTGCGCAGGGTCAGTACCTCCTCGACGGTTGCTTTCGGGGAGCGGAGCGAGGTGCCGGACCTGTGGACCTGGCGCTGACCCCAGAGACCGGCCGGGCGGCGAGGGCAGGCGGGTGAAAAGGGTGCCTGACCGTGGCTCTGCCCCACTCTCCAAAGCTGGAACTACAAGCCCCAGAAGGCTTTGCGCCAGGGGGCCTTGGCCTCTGACCTCAGGGACGGAAATTATTGTTGCCCGGCAACAGCAAGCCCGTCGGGTCGCAGCAGTCGGCGGCAAAACTGCTCCGGTGAGCCCCCTGTCAGAGTGTTGCGGGGAAGGGGTCGCGAACGAAGCAGGGAAGTGGGTTAGGAGAGGAGGCGGCAAGCGCTTTGCGGGGTGAGACGGCGGGGCAGGTGCAGGGAATGGAGGGGCACCGTTGGGGTCAGGGTCTGGGTCCAGAATCCGGGAGGAGGCACGGGGCTGGGAAAGGGGCCAGGGGCCGGAAATGTGCAGCTCAGCAGGCCTCGGTACACCGTTGCAGGGTGACGAAGGCGGCATGTGCGAGGGCCCGTCCCGTATCTCGGGGCCAATCCCCCCAGACCCTACGCTCTTCCCTGACTACTACCGGCGGCCGGCCTCGGGTGAGTTAGGGGGTGGCACGGCTGGGTGAGGCCCCAGTGAGGGTCTGGCTCTGATCCACCACTGAGCCCCGCGCTCAGCCCCATCTGGCTTCTCAGCCCAAGGACGCCTTGAGGGAAACGCGCTGAAGCTGGACCTGGTCACTTCGGACCTCGAATTGGACGCCACACCTCCGCGCGGTCCCCGCATAGGTCCTGGAGCCAGACAGATCCTGAACCGTGGCAGGCATGGCATCGGAGGAGTGCTGCTGCAATTTGGGGGCATCTCCCTAAGCCCAGGGGCCTCTTCCAAGAGTAAGTTCGGATACAAGGGGCAATGAAGCTAGTACGATGAGGTCAAACGCTGAGATCAAAAGCGTTGCTTCTCCTTGCTAGATTCTGGGCTCAGGGTTTGCCTCTCTGAGTGTCAGTTTCCCCAACTATGAAAGGAGGGGGAAATGCGCTACTTCCTCAAAGAAGAGGACTGAATGCAGTAGTGCCTGGGAAACCCAAGCTCAGCTTAATGAATTCATGCATCAGCAAAACGTGGTCTGTTGAGTGCCTACTGTGTGCCCTCTTTATAGGTGCTAGAAAAACAGTAAACAAGTAAAGAGATGGCTATGATAGACAAAATGATTAATGGTGTACTTCACAATAAAAATGTAGAAAATAATCAGGGACAGAAGAAGGTAATGACTATGTCAGGAAGGGAACAAAGTGATGAGGCAGAGTATGTGTATACTGTTTTAGATGGAGAGGTCATGGAGATCTTTCTGTAGGAGGCAAGGTGTGGGCCTTTGTGTGAACTGATGGGAGTTGGATCTCATGGGCTGTATGTAGGGCAGAGTCTGGCAACATCTTTTTCCCAGGGAAGGACCCTAAAGACTATGAGAAGGAGAACCTGAAGCGGATCAGAGAGATTCAGAAGCGCTTCCGTGAGCAGGAGCGCAGCCGGGAGCAGGGCCAGCCCAGGCCGCTGAAGGCTCTGTGGCGTTCACCCAAATATGACAAGGTGGAGTCCCGGGTCAAGGCCCAGCTGCAGGTACCTGCCTTGGAGAGCCAGAAGCATTGTTCATCTTGTTGACCAACAAGCAGTTATACTCTGATCTGAGTTATGGAGATGAAAATCACAGGGAACTAGGGAAACAGGGGCTAAGAGATAGCCGGCCTGCTGCAGAGTCGGGCTGGGGGCTTCCTCAGGAGTGGTGATGGCTTGGGTCATCCTGCGGGGCAAATAGGTATTAGGCAAGGGGAGAATTGAAGAGAACCATTCTAGTGAGATGGAACCTCACAGATAGAAGTCCTAAGACCAGAGGGAGTATGCGCAGTGGGATGTTATGTTCAGATCAATGTGAAGGGAGAAGAGCATGAGGTTAGGCTAAGAAGTCAGCTGGACCCACATCATTTAAAAAAAAAATTTTTTTTTCAACCTTTATTTCTAAGGGCAGTGAGAAGGGCAAGTGCAGGGGTATGGTGGTGGATTGTCTTGGGTAGATAGTACCATTTCTCTGTCCAGGGTTCTCAGAAGGAGGAGCAGAATTGAGAAAAGAGACAATAAGGTCATATGTGAATTTGTTGAAGCTGAAGCATTTGTGGGATTCCCAGGGGGTAGGAGTGTGTCCAGGAAGCAGATGGAGAGTCAGGTCTGGATCTGAGGAGTGAGACCCAGGAGTTATTGAGCATTGGGCTGAGGACAATGATACCAGGGAAGTGACCCTGGATTTAATGGCTTGGAAGCCAGCAGTGAGTGACCTTGGTGGGGACAGAGCCAGGAGGCTTGGCAGGGAAAGAGAAAAAGAGAATGGTAGTCAAAAGCCAGGACTGAGGTAGAAGGAGGAATGGTTTGTTGTTTTCTTAAAGATGTGAGAGACACACATATTTAAATGCTCATGGATAGAAGTGCTTCTTCAAGAGGGAGGAGGCCCATAGGGCTAGATACAGAGAAATATCCTCACAGGCAGAAGGAACAGAAGCTCAGCTGTATGGCCAGCTTAAGACTCTGACCTCAGCCTGGCTGATTCCTCTGCTATGCCCTACCCTCCAGGAGCCCAGCCCAGCCTCTGGAACAGAGCCCACCCACTTCCTTCGTGCACACTCCCGCTGTGGCCCTGGGATCCCACCACCCCGTGCCCCCAGTCCTCAGCTAAACCCACCAGGCCCCAATGCTAAGGTGAGAGGATGTGTGGGGGTCGGGAGGTGGGGCAGGGATCTTGAGGGGTTCAGGAGCACAACACAGTACTGTCTGCCCCATCATGCTTGCCATGTCCTGCAGGGGCCAGGCCTGGATGTGGACTTCATTAGCCACAATGCCCGCACTGCCAAGAGGGCCCCCCGGCGGCATTCCCGCTCCCTGCAGGTCCTGGCACAAGTGCTGGAGCAGCAACGGCAAGCCCAAGAGCACTACAACACCACGCAGAAGGGTCACGTACCCCATTAGTAGGTCCCACTGCCCAACACCCAGGGTGAGGGGTTCCTGTGGAGGGTGGGAGAAAACCTACGCCCTGGGACCATCAACTCTGAGCCTGTGCATCCACAGCTTGTTGCAACGCAGGGATCTGTGGCGGAGGGAGGCTGAGGCCCGCCAGCATAGCCAGCCGGACCCTGCCATGCCCCCTGGTCACACTTGCATGCCTGAGAACCAGCGGCTGGAGACACTGAGCAATCTGCTCCAGAGTGAGTCCATAGGCAAGAGGTAGGGGGGTGTAGATGAGGAACCCACTGGGGACCACACACCCCTGCCCAACACTCACTCTTCCTGGATCCCTCATAGGCCAGAGCCAGTTGCTACGTGAGCTGGTGCTGCTGCCTGCTGGGGCAGACTCACTGAGGGCCCAGGGACACCATGCTGAGCTGGAACAGAAGCTGGTGCAGGTAGAGGAGGCCATCAAGATCTTTTCCCGCCCCAAGGTCTTTGTGAAGATGGATGTCTGAGCCCTTTTGTGGGGGCGCTTATGGGGGTCCTCAGTGAAGATTGCCACACAGTTGCAGAGGGCAGGATCAAGCCCCATCATAGAATGGGGGTCCAAAGACAGGAGCAGTGGTGTGGGCAGTATCCCCAGAGCACTCTTCCCAGCCACCGGTGGCTGTAGAAGGGCCAGCCCAGCCTCTTAATCCCTTTGTCAAAATTAAACCTTTTGTACACAATGGGGTTTGTTTCCATAAGAGCTTTTCTTACCCTAGAAATGCAAAGCCTGGTGTCCCTCCTGCTGCTCAACTGCTGGGAGGTCTCTCTGTTGTCCTTATCACTCCTGCCTCAGGTCCAGGGCAGGAGGCAAAATTGTTAGACCATGGAGGATGTTAGGGCTGGGACACAGAAAGACCATGACTGCATTTGTAGAAAACTTTTAATGTTCCCCAGACGAAGAGGCCCCTGCGAGCAAGCTAAAAACCCCCACTGAGGAAGTCCCTGCCATGTCTCAGCAGCCTGGAGTGGCAAGGGGCTGCATCCTTGCCTGTCAGAGGCTAAAGCCACTACCATCTCCTCTCATGCTACTTCCCCAGCCAGCGCTGGCCTGCTCTTGATCCAGGGAGGGCAGAGAGCTGCGGGCACTGGGAAGTAGGGGGCCCTGGCGCAGGTCCCAGCATGGAGGCCCTTGAGACAGCCCATTGGAACAGGGAGGCTGGCGGTTCTCAATGACCAGATCACTGCTGTCATCATCACTTTCGGCCTCAGCAGGCCCAGGCCCAGCAGAGGGAGGCCCTGTCAGACGACCAGAAGCCCCACGCACCACATTATTGTGCTGATTGGCTGGCTTGACAGTGACAATGAGGTTGTGGCTGTTGGCGACCATCATGTCCGTCACTTGGTCCAAGGTCTTCCCAGCGACCTCAATACCATTGACCTCGAGGATCTCATCACTGACTGCCAGCAGCCCTGTACTCTCAGCCAGGCCCCCTCGTACCAGGCGGGAGATGAAGATGCCTGGAACCCGTTCCAGGCCCTGGGGAGCTACACGTACACTCATGCCATCTCGGATGTAGAAACCAAGGGGACGGTCAGAGCCATGCTTGTGCAGCCGCACCCTTCGGTGTGTTTCAGGCAGTAGGTCCACATCTATGACTGAAGAAACCTGGCGGAAATCTTGGGGCAGGCTAATTAGCAGGGGTGGCCGGGTGCGCAGGGGTGCCACTGGCCGAAGTAGAAGCCCTTTCTTGCGCCGTTGCAGAGAGTTGGAGGCAAAGGCCAGGCCACTGGAGTCGGCTTCTGCTGCAGGAAAGGGGGAGGGGGGCGCTGAGATCAGAGACTCTGCTCTCCCACTTGAACCCTTTTCCATCAGGCCCAGGCCTGGGGAAAAGGGCACTGTAGCTATTTCCTACCACTTGGAGGTCAGGGCAAGGGCAGGGACTGCAGAGGGTGAAGCCTGGACGCCCTGGGCATGGACTAACCCTTGTAGACCTGCCCTGCTGTCCTACCCCACAGAGGCTGCCCACTGTACCCCATCCTCCTCACCCCGCTTCTGTACTAGCAGGCGCAGCGGTGGGGGCCCGCTGGCCAGGGCCCGGTGCAGGCTGTCGTCGTTGGTGAGGGGCAGTAGGTCGCCGTGAGCATCTGTATAGCCAAGCAGCACGTCCAGGCCCGGGATCTGGTGCACTGCACGCAGCAACCGCGAAAATTCTTGGAAGCCACTCACCGAAGCGCGGGGCAGCGCGAAGCGTCGGAACTCAGCATCAAACTGGAGGCAGGGGGTGGGTGAGAGGAGAGGTCAGCACGGAGCCCGTGCCCTTTCCCACCACAGGTCCGAGGGTGTTAGAGGTCGGAAAGGGCTGTCGCAACAGCTGCAGCCTTGCGCCCAGACCTCAGTTCCAGTACAAGGGACGCTGTCCAAGGTCTTCTCCCCGCCCTCCAGGTACCAAGGCCACAGGACTCTAGTGGCCGGCAGTGGAAAGGAGGACAGATGGAGGAAAGCGAGAGGAAAAGCCAGAGAATGGGACATGAATGATGGAGGCGAGAAAAAGGTGGTGGGGACTAAGGAGCCAGGAAAAGGGAGAATAAGGGAATTGGAAGCGCCTAGGGCCGAGGCCGGAGCCGGGACCAGAGGGGCCCTTACTTTGCTCTTCACCTCGACGATGTTGTCTGGACTGCGCGCCGGAGTCCTCTGCGGCCTGGCCATGGTGGGGCCGGGCGGGCTGGGGACGGTGCCCCAGGCGGCCCGCGGAGGCGCAGGTGCACAGACCCGGCCAGCCGGCCCGTGCTGCCCCGCCCCTGGCGGTAGCACTCGCCCCGCCCTCCCATCCTGACCATGACGTCAAGGGGGCAGCGACAGAGAGTGGAACGTGGAGTCTACGTTTCCTAGGAAACGGAGATGGGGATGGAGGCGTCTTCTTTTGCTCTTACGTCATTACGCTACGGTGCGCAAGTCTCTGGAGCCTGGGGGCGGGGCGGGGCCAATCAGAGGGAAGGGGTGGGGGAAGTGACATTTACTGAGTGTAGTCTGTGTACTGTTAACTTCTACTGGCCTTATAAGACTGCACGTTTTAGATGAGAAACTGAGCCATAATAAATAGTTGCTCAACTCTTCGGTTCACAAGGTGAAGTGGCTTTGGGCCAACTCGCTTGACCACTCCTGGCGGCAGCCTGAAGCCCTAGATCCCTCCCTCTCCATTCGAGCCATCCCGGCCGGTGCCACAGAAGTCTTGACGAATGGCCCAAACGCCGGGCCCCTGCTCGGAGATACCCTGGTAAGACCAAGCAGGTTGGCATCCAATCTTCCCAACAAGAATCTGCCCGCAAATATCCGAACAACACGGGCTCGTGCGCACGCGCGGACACGCATTTGGGCGTGGCCTCGACCTTAGGTTCCGCCCAGCCGCGGTGCGCTTCCTCTTCCGACGAGAGGCGGGGCCGCGGCGTCCGCGGGAAGCCCAGGCTGGTGGTGCTCCACTAGGTGCATCCCGGGAATGGCAGGCTCGGGGAGCTTGGTCCTGCGGCCCTGGATTCGAGAGCTGGTCCTGGGGTCAGATACACTCTCAAGTCCGCAGGTGGGGCAGCTGCTAGAGGTGAGTCCCGCCACCCTTCTCAGAGACCAGGGCAGGGCCCGAGGGCGGTGGGATTGACGCCGGTCGACGCCGTCAGGTGCTACGAGAGGCCGAGGCTCCGGGCCCGTCCCGCGCCCCTGACTCGTCTGATGTCGCGGCCACACTGCTTGTGTCTGACGGGACCCACAGTGTCCGATGCCTAGTGACGTGGGAGACCCTGGACGCCTCGGATTGGTGAGAGAGGAGCCGCGGGGTCTGGGGAAATCGGAGTCTAGTGGGAGTGCGCGAGGCGGAGGTGGGAGGGCCGCAGGCGGGCCGGGCTGTGTTCCAGCGGGCCGTGGCCGTAAGGGTCGTGCTTGCCGCTTGCCGCAGGGAGGAGAAGGAGTTCGGCTTCCGAGGGGCAGAAGGCCGGCTGCTGCTGCTGCAGGATTGTGGGGTCCGCGTCCAAGTCGCCGAAGGCGGCGCGGTGAGTGGTGAGGCTGGTTTGGGTGGGTTAATGAGCCTCTTCGTGACAACTCCTAAGACCCGTCCCTTAATTCAATCCTTCAGCCCGCGGAGTTCTACCTCCAGGTGAACCGCTTCAGCCTGCTGCCCACTGAGCAGCC
Source organism: Leopardus geoffroyi (assembly GCF_018350155.1). Taxonomy (NCBI): domain Eukaryota; kingdom Metazoa; phylum Chordata; class Mammalia; order Carnivora; family Felidae; genus Leopardus; species Leopardus geoffroyi. The sequence continues at coordinate 43,242,073 of NC_059335.1, read as the reverse complement.
CCGGGAACGGGTGATTGGTTGGTAAATGATGCCTCCCCCCACCGGCTGTTCTCTCTACTCAGGCCTCGCTGACTTTGGTGTAGGTCTTTTGGGTGGGAGGGCTTAGGCCGCTGGAAACAACATTGCCAACTACCTCCCTTTTTTTTTTCCCCCAGCAACCAAGACCCGGATGTGCAGAAAAAGCTCTATGACTGTTTGGAGTGAGTAGAGGGTTGGGCTCTGGGGCCAAGTGTGGCTGTGTCAAGGGCAAATTTGTGCAGACAGGCCTCAGGATTGTTCCTCAGGCTTGTCCTCTCTGTTTCTATAGGGAGCACCTTTCAGAGTCCGTCTCCCCCAGTGCAGGTATTTATAGGGGTTGGCCAATGACCCTAACTCCCTGTAGAGTGACCTCCCCAGCCATCACCTCTCGCTTCTTTAGTAAGCTTTTCTTCCTACCCACCCTGCCTTTCTTCTTTTTTAAGTTTTGGCCCATCCTCTGGTCCTCTGCCCTCAGGCCTTTCACTGTCCCAACTTCTGGATGAGGTGCAGGAGGACCAGGAGCATCGGGGGGCGTTAGTGCACCTGGCTGAGAGCTGTCTGATGCTGGCAGGCCCTTACACAGCACCCCCTCTTACCCGCTGGGCCTCCTCCCACCATAGGACCATGGTCAGTCTGGGGCTCCCCTTGGGAAATGTCAGAGGAGTTGAACAAGGGCTAGGCTGAGAGTTTATGCCCCACAGGGAGAAGCTGTGTACACTGTCCCCAGCTCATGGCTGCACATCTCTGAGAATGACCAGCGAGTTCTGAGCTCTCTGGGTCCAGGTCAGAGGATACAGGGTAAGAAGGACTGGAGAGGTCAAGATGGGAGTACCTGGGGACCTAGTGCCCACAGTGCTAATAAGCTCCCCCTGACCCTCAGACCCTGAGCTGCCCCCACCAGACCCAGCTCTGGAAGACCTATCGCTGACCCTGATCTCTCCTTCCTCACCTACGTCCTCAGGTAAGGTGGTGTGCAGGCCACAGGCATTCACTGCTATCAGCCACGTGGGGGGATGAACACAATCCCTGTCGGCCTGCCTAAGCTAATGAGCCACTGAGAGGGCTGTGCCCACAGTCGGTGCCCTCCTCTCCAGGAACCCCTGCTTTACCCGGCCACATGTCCTCTGAGGAAAGCGGTGCCAGCATCAGCCTTCTGCCTGCCCTGTCCTTGGCTGCTTCAGACCCAGTGCAGAAGGGCAGCTCCCAGCCTGTGCCAGCCATCTGTTCAGCCCCTGGCCCCCTGCCCCCCAGTTCCATACACCCTAGCCGTGGACCCAGATCCCCACTCCTGAGCTGCACCCCAAGTCTCTCACCCCTTGGTCATGTACCCAGTCCACGTCAGGCCATTGTGACCAGGGCCCAGAAACCTAGCTTGGAGTTCAAGGAGCTAGGATTGCCCCCCAAGAACTGGCACCACTCTCCAAGGACAAGAACGACCACAGGAGCCCTGGAGTCCAGCCCTGTTGGGGTGAGTATAGCCTCTCTACAACTGGATAGAATGGGATGGGTCTTGGGTGGAGCTGGGAGTGGGGGTGGGGAGTAGCATTAGATGGGGTTAGGGGTCCTTGTAGGCCCCTCTCCAGATACACCACCACCTTCAGGACCCTCCAAAGAAGCATCGTGATGGTTCTGCCTTCCAATATGAGTATGAGCCACCCTGCGCCTCCCTCTGTGCCCAGGTGCAAGCTGTCAGGTGAGTGCTTGGGGCTGCCCCTATTCTTTTGGTCACCAGGCCCAGTCTCCATTGACCTACAGCCATGGTTCTTTTCCCAGGCTTCCTCCCCAGCTTGTGGCCTGGGCCTTGCACCTTCTGATGGAGCCACAGCTGGAGTCTGAGCTCACCCAGGTGTGAGGGGTCATGTGAACATGTGGGAAGATGTGTGCACACAGGTCCATGGCTGGAGATAAACCAAAAGTACTCCACACTCTGCTTTGAGTTTTTTAATAAAATAATCTCATGCGGCAGGAAGAGGAGAGGGTCAGGGGTTGGGGCCGCCGCCTCTTTGGTCTGTGGCTGGGGAGGGTGGCTTCTGCTCAGGACTAGAGGGCTCTGTGGGCTGTGGGGGCAGAGGTTGGGCTCCAAGACCAGATCCTGCAAGGGAAGGAGGAAGGGAGAGGAGGGATCAGGACTGGACTGAGCAGTCCTACCACCCTCCCAACTGGCCCTAGCTTCCTCTCACCTAGGCCTGGAGATGAGGGTGCCTCAGGCTTTGGCCTCCTCTTGAGAACAGGGGAGCGCTGCAGCCGCAGGGGCCGTTCTGAAAGACACAGAAACACTTGGCAGGGGAGGAGGTTCCTAGGGGCTTGCTGCCTGTCCCCAAGCGTTCTCTCCCACCTCCAGTGCGTGTGTGAACACACACTGTTGGCTTCAGAGCCACCTCCTTCCCCTGCATCCTCCCACCCCTGGCAAAAGCTGTTCTCCTGGAGGTGGAGCCAGGACTAGTGGGAAGGGCTTGTCAGACCCGTGCTCCTGGCCTTCTGGCTCCCTAACTTCTCAACCCCTTACACCATTGGTGGCCCCCTCCAAGGACCAAAACCACAAAGGGAGCCATGGAGTCTACCCTCCCCATCTCCTCCTGCACTCAAGCACACAGGGAGGTGTTCCCCCTCACCAGCAGGGGTCTGGAGCTGGTCCTCATGCACAGACACTGCTCGTCGCCCTGCCGAGAGAGGCCTCGGCCTCAGCTGGCCATCTGGGGGAGGCCAGGGTATCAGGGTATGGTCTCAACAGCTTTCCCCACTCCAGCCCTTGCTTCCCCCTCCACCGTCAGGGTTCCCAGCCCAGTATTGGGGTGGGGGCTAGGTGCCTGCTTACCTTCGTTCCTAGGGCCCAGGCAAGGGTCCTCTGGGAGGACCAGGCTGTCAGGGGAGGGGCTGGTTCTTCGTGGACTGGGGCTGGGACAAGGGGAGGGGGGGCCTGGACCATCCTGTTGGCCCCAACCACGGCCCCTGAGCTCTGCATTCAGCTGCTGTCCTAGTGTCTTCCAGGTGGTGGACTCCGGACCTTGGCTCCCTGGACCAGGTCTGCATGAGGGGTCTACAGGGAGAAGGGTGTGAGCCTAACCAGTGGTCTGACCCCCTCCTATCTTTGCATGTCCCCCAAAACACACAGTGGCCCTTACTCACCAGCCGACACGGAGTGGGTGCGGGACTTGATTGAGATGGGAGGGGCCTCTGTGGAACTGTCCATAATGTCACCTGCAAGGGGCTGGGGGTTCAGGCACCAGCCTTTGGGAGTGAGGGGAAGAAAAACCTGGCCTCTTCCCCTCTTCCCCCAGAACAGCAAGTACCTTGGGGACTATATCTAAGGACAGCTCCTTCACCAAAAATGTACTGCCATAGCACAGGATCCCACTTACCATCCGAGCCAGCCTTCTTGATCTCTCCATCCTTGCTCTGTAGGAAACAGGGAAATCGAGCTCAGTCCTGTCCTGTCTTCACTCTAGCCTTGTTCTTGTAACCACTACTAAATGCCCACCAGGAGATGCAGGGATGGATGAAGAGGAAGCTCATGTAACCCACAGGTGGCGATGAGAGGCTAAAAGTAGCCAGGAAGGAGTTCCTGACACAGGAACACGTGGCAGGGTGATGAGATGAAAGAAGTGACAAGGGCTGAGGCCTTGGGGCAGGATTAGGAGGCAGGGCAGTGTCTTGAGAGGAAGTACCTGGAAGACTTGCTGTTTCAAATGCAGGTGACAAGGTCAGAGTTCTGTTAGATCTACAGAAAAAGGACCACCCCAGTCCAATGACCAGGGCAGAAGCCAAGAAGGAAAAAAGGTGGACTCTGATGACTGTTCTGAGGGGGAGGGGGTGGAACTGACAGAGCCGTCTGTGTGTCATGAGCCTCCTTCTGGTCACATATGTCACCCACAGATTGCCACAAGCCACATGTCGCCTGCCCCCTCACTTTGCACTTGTGTCCCTCCCAACTTACTTGCTTCCTCTTGCCTTCAGCACTCCCGCTGCTTCTGCTCACACCAATCCTCTGCAGCATCACTTGTACCCGCTGTTCAAAGGATGGGGCCAGCTCTGTGTCTCCCCGCTCCAGGGGCCGCCGCTGAGAACACAGAAGCCCAAGTAGGAGAGAGCCCATTGCCTCAGTCCTAGCAGAGCCCTCACCCCTTGTCACCAGGCTTACCTTGTCAGGTCTGGTGCCCAGTGTTTCCTCCTCCTCAGCAGGTAGTAGTATCATTGAATAGGCTTTGCTTTCCCGGGTATAACGAGGCCGGCTCCTATGGGCCGGGTCTGGGCTGCTGGTGCCCCCCTCAGCTCCACCAGGCTCCTCCCCACGACCAGGGCGGGATGGTGGCCGCAACAGGTCTCCCAGTGTGGTCTTTCGAGTACGGGGAGCTGCCCCAGGGCTGGTCTCTAGATCAGGCCGTGACCCCCGGGTTGAACGAGGCTTCTTAAAGGCAAACAGGGTACCCAGCTTCTTTCTCAGTGTACGGGGGACAGGGGTGGTACCCCCTTCATTGGCTGAGTCCTCTTCAGGAACCCAGCTGTGGGAACAGCTGGCAGTGAGTGGCAAAGCAGACAGACCATCCCACCTTCTCCC